>NC_088392.1:74006000-74311500 GCF_037993035.2 Macaca fascicularis | reverse complement strand
TTATAATCCTTTGGGTATATACCCAGTAATGGGATGGCTGGGTCATATGGTACATCTAGTTCTAGATCCTTGAGGAATCGCCATACTGTTTTCCATAACGGTTGAACTAGTTTACAATCCCACCAACAGTGTAAAAGTGTTCCTATTTCTCCACATCCTCTCCAGCACCTGTTGTTTCCTGACTTTTTAATGATCGCCATTCTAACTGGTGTGAGATGGTATCTCATTGTGGTTTTGATTTGCATTTCTCTGATGGCCAGTGATGATGAGCATTTTTTCATGTGTCTGTTGGCTGTCTGAATGTCTTCTTTTGAGAAATGTCTGTTCATATCCTTTGCCCACTTTTTGATGGGGTTGTTTGTTTTTTTCTTGTAAATTTGTTTGAGTTCTTTGTAGGTTCTGGATATTAGCCCTTTGTCAGATGAGTAGATAGCAAAAATTTTCTCCCATTCTGTAGGTTGCCTGTTCACTCTGATGGTAGTTTCTTTTGCTGTGCAGAAGCTCTTTAGTTTAATGAGATCCCATTTGTCAATTTTGGCTTTTGCTGCCGTTGCTTTTGGTGTTTTAGACATGAAGTCTTTGCCCATGCCTATGTCCTGAATGGTACCACCTAGGTTTTCCTCTAGGATTTTTATGGTATTAGGTCTAACATTTAAGTCTCTAATCCATCTTGAATTAATTTTCGTATAAGGAGTAAGGAAAGGATCCAGTTTCAGCTTTCTACTTATGGCTAGCCAATTTTCCCAGCACCATTTATTAAATAGGGAATCCTTTCCCCATTTCTTGTTTCTCTCAGGTTTGTCAAAGATCAGATGGCTGTAGATGTGTGGTATTATTTCTGAGGACTCTGTTCTGTTCCATTGGTCTATATCTCTGTTTTGGTACCAGTACCATGCTGTTTTGGTTACTGTAGCCTTGTAGTATAGTTTGAAGTCAGGTAGCGTGATGCCTCCAGCTTTGTTCTTTTGACTTAGGATTGTCTTGGAGATGCGGGCTCTTTTTTGGTTCCATATGAACTTTAAAGCAGTTTTTTCCAATTCTGTGAAGAAACTCATTGGTAGCTTGATGGGGATGGCATTGAATCTATAAATTACCTTGGGCAGTATGGCCATTTTCACGATATTGATTCTTCCTATCCATGAGCATGGTATGTTCTTCCATTTGTTTGTGTCCTCTTTTATTTCACTGAGCAGTGGTTTGTAGTTCTCCTTGAAGAGGTCCTTTACATCCCTTGTAAGTTGGATTCCTAGGTATTTTATTCTCTTTGAAGCTATTGTGAATGGAAGTTCATTCCTGATTTGGCTCTCTGTTTGTCTGTTACTGGTGTATAAGAATGCTTGTGATTTTTGCACATTAATTTTGTATCCTGAGACTTTGCTGAAGTTGCTTATCAGCTTAAGGAGATTTTGGGCTGAGACAATGGGGTTTTCTAAATATACAATCATGTCATCTGCAAACAGGGACAATTTGACTTCTTCTTTTCCTAACTGAATACCCTTGATTTCTTTCTCTTGCCTAATTGCCCTAGCCAGAACTTCCAACACTATGTTGAATAGGAGTGGTGAGAGAGGGCATCCCTGTCTTGTGCCAGTTTTCAAAGGGAATTTTTCCAGTTTTTGCCCATTCAGTATGATATTGGCTGTGGGTTTGTCATAAATAGCTGTTATTATTTTGAGGTACGTTCCATCAATACCGAATTTATTGAGCGTTTTTAGCATGAAGGGCTGTTGAATTTTGTCAAAAGCCTTTTCTGCATCTATTGAGATAATCATGTGGTTCTTGTCTTTGGTTCTGTTTATATGCTGGATTATGTTTATTGATTTGCGAATGTTGAACCAGCCTTGCATCCCAGGGATGAAGCCCACTTGATCATGGTGGATAAGCTTTTTGATGTGTTGCTGAATCCAGTTTGCCAGTATTTTATTGAGGATTTTTGCATCGATGTTCATCAGGGATATTGGTCTAAAATTCTCTTTTTTTGTTGTGTCTCTGCCAGGCTTTGGTATCAGGATGATGTTGGCCTCATAAAATGAGTTAGGGAGGATTCCCTCTTTTTCTATTGATTGGAATAGTTTCAGAAGGAATGGTACCAACTCCTCCTTGTACCTCTGGTAGAATTCAGCTGTGAATCCATCTGGTCCTGGATTTTTTTTGGTTGGTAGGCTATTAATTATTGCCTCAATTTCAGAGCCTGCTATTGGTCTATTCAGGGATTCAACTTCTTCCTGGTTTAGTCTTGGAAGAGTGTAAGTGTCCAGGAAATTATCCATTTCTTCTAGATTTTCCAGTTTATTTGCATAGAGGTGTTTATAGTATTCTCTGATGGTAGTTTGTATTTCTGTGGGGTTGGTGGTGATATCCCCTTTATCATTTTTAATTGCGTCGATTTGATTCTCCTCTCTTTTCTTCTTTATTAGTCTTGCTAGTGGTCTGTCAATTTTGTTGATCTTTTCAGAAAACCAACTCCTGGATTCATTGATTTTTTGGAGAGTTTTTTGTGTCTCTATCTCCTTCAGTTCTGCTCTGATCTTAGTTATTTCTTGCCTTCTGCTAGCTTTCGAATGTGTTTGCTCTTGCTTCTCTAGTTCTTTTAATTGCGATGTTACAGTGTCAATTTTAGATCTTTCCTGCTTTCTCTTGTGGGCATTTAGTGCTATAAATTTCCCTCTACACACTGCTTTAAATGTGTCCCAGAGATTCTGGTATGTTGTATCTTTGTTCTCATTGGTTTCAAAGAACATCTTTATTTCTGCCTTCATTTCGTTATGTACCCAGTAGTCATTCAGGAGCAGGTTGTTCAGTTTCCATGTAGTTGAGCGGTTTTGATTGAGTTTCTTAGTCCTGAGTTCTAGTTTGATTGCACTGTGGTCTGAGAGACAGTTTGTTATAATTTCTGTTCTTGTACATTTGCTGAGGAGTGCTTTACTTCCAATTACGTGGTCGATTTTGGAGTAAGTACGATGTGGTGCTGAGAAGAATGTATATTCTGTTGATTTGGGGTGGAGAGTTCTATAGATGTCTATTAGGTCTGCTTGCTGCAGAGATGAGTTCAATTCCTGGATATCCTTGTTAACTTTCTGTCTTGTTGATCTGTCTAATGTTGACAGTGGAGTGTTGAAGTCTCCCATTATTATTGTATGGGAGTCTAAGTCTCTTTGTAAGTCTCTAAGGACTTGCTTGATGAATCTGGGTGCTCCTGTATTGGGTGCATATATATTTAGGATAGTTAGCTCTTCCTGTTGAATTGATCCCTTTACCATTATGTAATGGCCTTCTTTGTCTCTTTTGATCTTTGATGGTTTAAAGTCTGTTTTATCAGAGACTAGTATTGCAACCCCCGCTTTTTTTTGTTCTCCATTTGCTTGGTAAATCTTCCTCCATCCCTTTATTTTGAGCCTATGTATGTCTCTGCGTGTGAGATGGGTCTCCTGAATACAGCAGACTGATGGGTCTTGACTCTTGATCCAGTTTGCCAGTCTGTGTCTTTTAATTGGAGCATTTAGTCCATTTACATTTAAAGTTAAGATTGTTATGTGTGAACTTGATCCCGCCATTATGATATTAACTGGTTATTTTGCTCGTTAGTTGATGCAGTTTCTTCCTAGCCTCGATGGTCTTTACATTTTGGCATGTTTTTGCAATGGCTGGTACCGGTTGTTCCTTTCCATGTTTAGTGCTTCCTTCAGGGTCTCTTGTAAGGCAGGCCTAGTGGTGACAAAATCTCTAAGCATTTGCTTATCTGTAAAGGATTTTATTTCTCCTTCACTTATGAAACTTAGTTTGGCTGGATATGAAATTCTGGGTTTAAAATTCTTTTCTTTAAGAATGTTGAATATTGGCCCCCACTCTCTTCTGGCTTGGAGAGTTTCTGCCGAGAGATCTGCTGTTAGTCTGATGGGCTTCCCTTTGTGGGTAACCCGACCTTTCTCTCTGGCTGCCCTTAAGATTTTTTCCTTCATTTCAACTTTGGTGAATCTGGCAATTATGTGTCTTGGAGTTGCTCTTCTCGAGGAGTATCTTTGTGGCGTTCTCTGTATTTCCTGGATTTGAATGTTGGCCTGCCCTACTAGGTTGGGGAAGTTCTCCTGGATGATATCCTGAAGAGTGTTTTCCAACTTGGTTCCATTTTCCCCCTCACTTTCAGGCACCCCAATCAGACGTAGATTTGGTCTTTTTACATAATCCCATACTTCTTGCAGGCTTTGTTCATTTCTTTTTCTTCTTTTTTCTTTTGGTTTCTCTTCTCGCTTCATTTCATTCATTTGATCCCCAATCGCAGATACTCTTTCTTCCAGTTGATCGAGTCGGTTACTGAAGCTTGTGCATTTGTCACGTATTCTCGTGTCATGGTTTTCATCTCTTTCATTTCGTTTATGACCTTCTCTGCATTAATTACTCTAGCCATCAATTCTTCCACTTTTTTTTCAAGATTTTTAGTTTTTTTGCGCTGGGTACGTAATTCCTCCTTTAGCTCTGAGAAATTTGATGGACTGAAGCCTTCTTCTCTCATCTCGTCAAAGTCATTCTCCGTCCAGCTTTGATCCGTTGCTGGCGATGAGCTGCGCTCCTTTGCCGGGGGAGATGCGCTCTTATTTTTTGAATTTCCAGCTTTTCTGCCCTGCTTTTTCCCCATCTTTGTGGTCTTATCTGCCTCTGGTCTTTGATGATGGTGATGTACTGATGGGGTTTTGGTGTAGGTGTCCTTCCTGTTTGATAGTTTTCCTTCTAACAGTCAGGACCCTCAGCTGTAGGTCTGTTGGAGATTGCTTGAGGTCCACTCCAGACCCTGTTTGCCTGGGTATCAGCAGCAGAGGCTGCAGAAGATAGAATATTTCTGAACAGCGAGTGTACCTGTCTGATTCTTGCTTTGGAAGCTTCCTCTCAGGGGTGTACTCCACCCTGTGAGGTGTGGGGTGTCAGGCTGCCCCTAGTGGGGGATGTCTCCCAGTTAGGCTACTCAGGGGTCAGGGACCCACTTGAGCAGGGAGTCTGTCCCTTCTCAGATCTCAACCTCCGTGTTGGGAGATCCACTGCTCTCTTCAAAGCTGTCAGACAGAGTCGTTTGCATCTGCAGAGGTTTCGGCTGCGTTTGTTATTGCCCTGTCCCCAGAGGTGGAGTCTACAGAGACAGGCAGGTTTCCTTGAGCTGCTGTGAGCTCCACCCAGTTCGAGCTTCCCAGCGGCTTTGTTTACCTACTTAAGCCTCAGCAATGGCGGGCGCCCCTCCCCCAGCCTCGCTGCTGCCTTGCCGGTAGATCACAGACTGCTGTGCTAGCAATGAGGGAGGCTCCGTGGGTGTGGGACCCTCCCGGCCAGGTGTGGGATATGATCTCCTGGTGTGCCTGTTTGCTTAAGGCGCAGTATTGGGGTGGGAGTTACCCGATTTTCCAGGTGTTGTGTGTCTCAGTTCCCCTGGCTAGGAAAAGGGATTCCCTTCCCCCTTGCGCTTCCCAGGTGAGGCAATGCCTCGCCCTGCTTCAGCTCTCACTGGTCGGGCTGCAGCAGCTGACCAGCACCGATCGTCCGGCACTCCCCAGTGAGATGAACCCAGTACCTCAGTTGAAAATGCAGAAATCACCGGTCTTCTGTGTGGCTCGCGCTGGGAGTTGGAGACTGGAGCTGTTCCTATTCGGCCATCTTGCTCCGCCCCCAAGTATGAGTTCTGAATGCTATGTCAAAAGAGAAGGAAGCAAAGGATTATGCCTAAATGTATTTCCTCAAATGATTTGTTAAAACAATTGAAGCTGTGAAAACATAATGAGTGCAAATTTGTGTACAGCTAAAAGAGAGTTCTCACTTTTGCACTTCATCATCAATCTTGAGCTGAGGGATGATCATAGGTGATGTGTGTCATCTGCTTTGGGGTCAGCGCTTGCAGCAGCTTGAGATGCTATGTTCAGTTTTATCCACAATCTATCTACAAAGCTGCACAGGGAGAGAAAAAGCAGCAGATCTACTTTGCTTCAATCCGAGTATCTTTTGTGATCAAGAGACATTTTCTTGTTTTCTAGAGAAACGTGATGAAAGGAAAGGTGAATGGGAGTCAGTTTACCTGAGAAAATCAAATGATACAAAATCAGGGACTAGCCAATAGCAAAGAAGACTTTAGGACGCATCACAGGAAGACAGAGCCTCGAATAGGAACTGACGCCTGAGCAGGTTCTAATGGTTAGTAACCACTTTCGGTAAGAAAGGAAGAGGAAGAACAAGGCGTAGCCAGCGCTCTATCAGTTCAGCGCCTGGAAGGTAGGAAAACAAAAAGGCAGCCCTCCAAAATGCTTATCTAGCTGTTTTGATGCCTCTCACTGAGAGCTCTGAATTTAAATATGTTTTAAATGGGAAGCTGATCAGCTACCTTCCCTTACATGCTCTTGGCACTTACAGCAGAACCTGCCAGGTGGGTTGCACTGAGAGGCGCACAGAACCTCAGTGGGTTGCACTGAGAGGCACACAAAAGCAGAGGCCATTGCTCGCTGCCATGATCCTAGTGTTGATCTGCAGATCTCTACTTCTCATCTGCTAACCAGCTGTGAGCAGTCACTCCACCCGTGGGAAGGCAGTTTCCTTGTCACGGCACTTAGATGCCACGCTCTGACTTTAACCTCTGTATGAGTTTGTTTAAAGCAGCTTGTCCAAAATGTGCCTGCAACCTGTACACGTCATCTTTTCCTGAAAAAAACTACCTACATTTAACACCGGCAACTGTGCACACGGGCAGATGGGTAGCTGTCTGGAACCTAGAGAGAAATATTGCTGCCTGGCCCCAAATATGACACCACTCCCCAATTCCTGATATTTTTAGCTCAAAGTCCTTTATTTGGGCTAAAACAACATCTCCGTAAAGGCTTAAATTAAAATGCAAATATGTTACCTGGAAGGGGAAATGATTCAAGTTTACTAACACATTAGTGAGGATTGGTTTTTCTGATTAGAAAAAGTGTCTTTTTAAAATGCAGCATTGTAAAAGACTAGAATATACCCTTTGGATGGTTGTTTGGGGTGAGGAAGAGGGAGAGAAAGGACCCAGCACCCAAGATTTTAGCCAGAGAGGGTGAATGGCGTATCAGCTGAGCATGTTCTGAACGTCAGGGGCTTTTACATATTTTAGTTAATCTTTATACCAACCATATGAGGTACATTTAGCATCTTCACCTTATAGATAAGGAAACCAAGGCTCAGGCATTTAAAATAACTCTAATAAGTAGATATAGAGCCAAGGGTTATGCCTGGTTTGTCAGACTCCAAAGCTAGTGTCCCAGCAAATGTCTGAAGAGGTTGGAGGGCTACGAATGAGTACATGAGTTGACGACAGACTCTGACTTTTCTATTCATCCAAACACCAAAGAGGAAGGAGGCAAAGTGAAGATCACACACTCCCAGAAAATTTGGACTATAGAAGATGTGCGGAAAGAGAGACCTGTTACATTTTACTATCGTAAAATCTCGTAAAATCTCATATGACTTTGTAGGGTGATGACAATATTGTATATCTTGATTCCAGTGTTTTTTTATACATTTATTACAACTTATCTAACTGTACACTCAGGACCTCTGCCTTTGAAGGTGTATAATTGTACTATGAAAATAAGTCAGAGGTTTTACTTAAATCAAACACTTTTAGGACCACCTTCCACGGTCTATGCTAGCTCTTACTTTCCCTCTTTGGTCAGAATAGAGAAAAACAATTTCTTCAATTAAGGGAGTAAGATAGATCTTTGACTTGGACATGGCTACTACAGATGTCAGGAAAGAATATTTTTTAATAGCGTCCGTGGGAGTTTGTGTTCCTTCTGATATCTCACTCATGAGCCTGGTGATAACCATGGCAGGAATTCATGCAGAAAAATTCTCTGTGATGATGGTCCTAGACTATAAAGAAAATCAATGTTAATTTGATAAGCATTAATTTGTAATCCAACATCCAAAGTAAATTCATGCATCCCTTGAATGTCAAATTCATTTAAAAAATAATGCTAATCAGATTCTCTTTCAAAAGTCTAAATATACAAGCCTTATTTGGCTTGTAGTGCAATGCTTGTAGAACAATGTAATTATTGTGGTCTTCATATACTTGCTTATTAATTGACTATTGAAATTGGAAAAGCATTTCCATAATTAATCTCATGCCATTTTCCAATTATAAATTTGATATAGTGAAACTGATGCAGCCTCAAAGGAACTGAAGGTGATAGCTTGTTTTGGGGAATGAAGTATTTTCTGAGACAATCCAAGATAGTTGCCTGATCAATACAGTATTTTGCTTTTTGAAATCCTATGCACAGAGGGAGTAAAGTGAAAGCAGCATGAAAGTATTGTTTCAAGCTATCTTTGAATAGGTTGAAAAAGGTGAAATTTGTAGGGAGGGTGGAAACCCAGTGTGATCAGATATACTGTAGAGTTTATCTAGACAGCTCAGGACATGCCCTGAAGCTGAACAGCATACCAATTGCAGTATAAGCTCTTTACAACTCAATGTGTTAAATTTACCATAGCCCACCCAAGATGCCAAAGCCTTAAGAGTAGATGAAAAAAGATGGTGTATTAGTCTGTTCTCATGCTGCTAATTAAAACATACCTGAGACTGGGTAATTTATAAAGGAAAGAGATTTAATTGACTCACAGTTCCACATGGCTGGAGAGGCCTCACAATCATGGTAGAAGGTAAATGAAGAGCAAGTTCATGTCTTACATGGCATCAGGCAAGAGAGCTTGTGTAGGGGAACTCCCCTTTATAAAATCATCTAATCTTTTGAGACTTATTCACTGTCACAAGAACAGCATGGGAAAGACTCACCCCCGTGATTCAATTACCTCCCACCCAGTCCATTCCCACTGCATGTGGGAATTATGGGAGCTACAATTCAAGATGAGATTTGGGTGGGGACACAGCCAAACCAAATCAGATGGTGACCAGCTCTTTGAAATTTGAAGAATACCATGATGACCACTTGTATCTATCCAGTAACTCTAAGCCTTTTAGTTTGGTCAAAATAAACCAAAGATTAAAGGTCTTTTTTATATTGCAGTAAAAACAGTTAACATGAGATTTACCCTCTGAATAAATTTTTAAGTATACAATACATTATTGTTGACTATAGGTACAATGTTGTACAGCAGATCACTAGAGCTTGTTCATCTTGTTTGACTGAAACTTTATGCCAGATGATTAACAACTCCCATTTCCCCCTCTCCCCAGCCCCTGACAACTATCATTCTATTATTTGATTCTATGAACCTGACTATTTTATATACCTCATATATAAATGGAATCATGTACTTTCTATGACTGGCTCATTTCACTTACCATGATTTCCTCAAGTTTCATGCATGTTGTTGCATTTGGCAGAATTTTCCTTCTTTTTTCAGGCTGAATAACAATTTATTGCATGTTTATTCCACATTTTGTTTATCTGTTCATCTGCTGATGGAGATTTAGGTTGCTTCCACATCTTGCCATTGTGAATCTTGCTGCAATGAACACAAAAGCACTAATAACTTTTCAAGATCTGATTTCAATTCTTTTGGAAAAATACCCAAAAGTAGAATTGCCAGATCATGTGGTATTTTCTATTATTAACTTTTTGAGGAAACTTCATGTTGTTTTCCACAATATTTGTACCAGTTTATACTCCCACCAACAGTGTATGAGGGTTCGTGAGGATAAAACCATATACTCACCAACACTATTGTCTCATCTTTTTTGATAATAGCCATTGTAATAGGCGTGAGGTGACCTCTCATTGGGATTTGTTTTGCCTTTCCCTGATGATTAGTGAAACTGAGCATTTTTTCCCCAGATACCTGTTGCCCATTTATATGTCTTCTTTGGAGAAATGTCTACACAAATCTTTAGCCTGTTTATGTTTGTGGTTGTTGTTGTTTTACTATTGAGTTGTAGGAGTTTTTTTCATATATGTTGGAGATTGACCACTTATCAGATATATGGTTTGGAAGACTTAGCATTGTGAACATGTCCATACTACCCAAAGTGATCTACAAATTCAATGCAATCCCTATCAAAATCCCAGTGGCATTTTTTACAGAAACAGAAAAAACAATTCTAAAATTTATATAGAACCACAAAAGACTATGAATTGCCAAATCGATCTTAAGAAAAAGGAACAAAACTAGAGGAATCACATTTTCTGATTTCAATGTATACTATAAAACTATAGTAATTAAAACTGCATGGTGCTTGCATCAAGACAGGCATACAGACCAATGAAACAGAATAGCAAACCCAGAAATAAATTCATGTGTATCAAGTCAACTGATCTTTGACAAGGGTGCCAAGAATACACAATAGAGAAAGGAGAGTCCTTCAACAAATGGTGAACCTGGATATGCACTTGCAAAATAATTACATTGGATCCTTATCTTACACCATATACAAAAATCAACTCAAATGACTTGATTGAAGACTAAGTGTAAGACTTGAAACTGTAAAAGTCATGGGAGAAAACACAGGAGAAAACTTTATGTCACTGGTCTTGGCAACAATTTCATGAATATGATACCAAATCACAGGTAACCAAACCAAGAACAAGCAAGCGGGGCTATATCAAACTGCAAAGCTTCTGCACAGCAAATGAAACAATCCACAGAGTGAAAAGACAACCTACAGAATGGGAGAAAATAAGTCTTATTTTATCCTCCAAAGATAGTCGTTCAGAAAGCCCAAGAGACTCCTAAAAGAGGAAAGGGAGTAGATGACTGGCTTATTACTATTAAAATATTACCTATCAGCTATTAAGAAACAAATACATTAGGCTAACATGTTTTTGATTACCAACTTAGAGCTGGGCTAGGCTCTGAGATGACAGGACAGAGAAGTTGTGAAAGGAGAGATGGAGAAGCAGAGGGGCAATGTGAAAAGCACAGGGTGCTGTCCAAGACGCTGCAGGAATTTCAGTCTGTGGTTTGCAGAGTCCTCCGGTCAATGCGACCTCAGGGACAACTGAAGAAAAGATGCGGGTGGGGGCCCTGATGCCCAATTTCACTTACAGAAGGGATTTGCCCTTACATTTAACAACCCATGAATGAAAACCAATGTTTAGTTTAAAGGGCGAAGTTCTTCACAGTATCCCAGCTCTTGGTAAGCTGGACACAGGGGACAGAGTATAGCAAATTCAAGTTTTGGATTTGCTACCCCACTGTTTGAGTAAGAACTTCACTTTAATCCTGCAAACTTCAGTTTTCCCATCTACACCATAAGATGTGAAAGTAAATGATCCGTCAGAACCCTTCTGCTTTAGTATTGAATATTTATGTTTTTTTTTTTTCTCAAGGAGAACAGGCCTTGGGATACGACTGGAGAAATGATAAAACATTTTTTCACTATTGATATACAATCCACATCCTTTATTCGTACACTATGTCACAGATTCTCATGTTCTTTGCTACGAGTTGAATTATATCTTCCTCAAATCCATATGTTGAAGTCATAACATGCAGTATCTCAGAATCTGACCTTATTTGAAATAGGTCATTGCAGATGCAATTAGTTAAGATGAGATAAAAGAAAGACATAAAAGGTATTCAAATAGGAGAGGAAGAAGGGAAATTGCTACTGTTTGCTGATGACATGATCTTATATATAGAAAATCCTACCGACTATACCGAAAAAATCTGTTAGAACTAATAAATCAATACAGGAGAGTTGCAGGATACAAACTGAACATGCAAA
Organism: Macaca fascicularis; assembly: GCF_037993035.2. NCBI lineage: Eukaryota > Metazoa > Chordata > Mammalia > Primates > Cercopithecidae > Macaca > Macaca fascicularis. Next base: position 74,299,814 of record NC_088392.1, on the reverse strand, counting down.
ATCAGTAGACTTTCTATACACTGACAACAAATTATCTAAAAAAGAAATCGAGAGAACAATCTCATATATAATAGCTATGAAAAAATACTTAAGAATAAATTTAACCAAGGAAATGAAACACTTGTATACTGAAAACTATAAAACATCAATAAAAGAAATTAAAGAAGACACAAATAAATGGAAATATATCCAGTGTTCACAGATTAGAATAATTAATATTGTTAAAATGGTCATACTACCCAAAATTATATATAGATTCAATGTAGTCCTTATCAAAATTTCAACATTATTTTTCATAGAAATAGAAAATAATCCTAAAATTTATACAGAACCGAAAAACTTTGGGTAATCAAGCCAAGGCAATTATGAAGGAAAAGAACAAAGGTGAAAGTACCACCTACCTTATTTCAAACTAAACTACATAGCTGTAGTTATTAAAACAGCATGGTATTACCACCCATCCCCACCCCACCGCCCCCCCCCCCACACAAAATAAAAAGACACATTGACCATGGGAACAGAAGAGAGAGCCCAGAAATGAACTCATATATTTGCAATCAACTCATTTTTGACCATAGGAAAACTGGATATCCACATGCAGAAGAATGAAATTAGATCCTTATCTTACAGCATATACAAAAATCACCTCAAAACAGATTAAAGACTTAATTGTAAGACCAGAAATTCTAAAACTACTAGATGAAAACATAGGGGAAAAACTATATGACATTACTGTGGGTAGTACATTTTAGATTTGACCCCAAACGTACAGGCAACAAAAGCAAAAATAGACAAATGGGATTACAACAAAGTAAATGTTTTCTTTGCTGTGCAGAAGCTTTTAACAGTGCGCAGCAACAACCTATGGATTGGGAGAAAATATTTGTAAGCCATACATCTGATAAGGGGTTAATATCCAAAATATAAAAGGAGCTCATACAACTGAATAGCAAAAAACAAAAACCCAGCTGAAAAATTAGCAAGGGACTTGAATAGACATTGCTCAAAAGAAAATACAAAAACGGCCAACAGATACATACAAAAGGCTCAACATCACTAATCATTAGGAAAACATGAATTAAATCACAATAAGATATAATCTCAAATCTGTTGGAATAACTTTTTTCAAAAGATGAAAATAACTGGTTGGTGAGGATGTGGAGAAAGGGGAATCCTCATACACTGTTGGTGGGAATGTAAATTAGTACAACCATTATGGAGAATAGTTTGGAGGTTCCTCAAAAACTAAAAATAGAATTACCATATGATCCAACAGTTTCACTTCTGGGAATTTACTCAAAAGACCTGAAATCACTTTGTCAAAGAGATGTCTGCTTCCTCATATTCATTGCAGTTCTAATTATAACAGCCAAGTTATGGAATCAACTTAAGTGTCCATCAACAGATGAATGGATAAATAAAATGTGGTATATATGCACAATGGAATACTATTGAGCCTTAAATAAAATAAGGAAATTCTGTCATTTTGATAACATGGATGGAACTGGAGAACATTATGCTAAGTGAAGTCAGGCACAGAAAGACAAATACCACGTGTTCTCATTTATATGTGGAATGTAAACAATTAAACCCATCGAAGCAGAGAGTAGAGTAGTGGTTAAAGAGGTTGGCGCGGTGGGAGAATGGGGAGAGGACTGTCAAAGCGTACAAAATCTCAGACAGGAAGAATATGTTTTTCTTCTTTTTTCCAATTCTATTACACAGCATGGTGAATACAGTTAATAATAGCGTATTGTACACTTCACAATTTCAACCGTTCTCACCACAAAAATGTTAAGTATTTTAGGTAATGGATATGTTAGTTTGATTTAGTTATTTCACATTATATTTATGAATTATAATACCACTTTGTACCCCGTACTCTGTAAATTTACACGACCATAAATTGTCAATTTATAATTTTAAAATGAGGTTATACTGGAGTAGGATGAGCCTCATCTAACATGAGTGGTGTCTTCATGAAAAGGGGAAATTTGCACACAGAAAGAAACATGCTCACTGGGAGAATGTCATGTGGTGACGGGAGTGATGCTGCCATAAGCCAAGGTCCTACTGAAATCTGGGATAGAAACCTGGGACAGATCCCGCCCTAGATCCTTTAGAAGCATGGCCCTGCCCATACCTTGATCTTGGGCTTCCAGCCTCCAGAACTGTGGTGCTTTGCTATGGCAACCCTAGCAAACTAACATATTTCTCCACCTTGCTTCTAAGCACGTCACTTTCTCAGCAAATTCTAAGCAACACTTGTCACTCAACTTTTCTAGAAACCCAGGTCTTCATTTTTCCCTTCAGGCCAAACAATGTTTTTGCCACATCAAGAGGCCTTTTCCATAAATTTGGATGGCCACTCGTCATTTGATTTTAGTAAGCAGGGGATAGGGTTAGGCCATTAAATTCTCTATTTAATCATGAAAATTAAATTTAAGTCCGTCTACATGTATACTGTGTTCCATTACCTAAGATGTAAAATTTGTTTAAAACATGATGGCAGTGATGGCAGATGATACCAACAGTGATGGTAGTAATAAATAAGATATCCTGGAATAAACATAAGACATTACAACATTTCCAGTATAAACCTTTTTTTATCCCAAAGATTGCTAAGCATTTTCTGTTAGGCCCTATGCCAGTTCCCTTTACAGAATATTGAACTGGATCTACTGAGATTTAACGTGCCTGTCCATTAGATTTGATGTTTCACCAACCACCTTACTCTCCAAGGAAGTGTTACTTTTAGAAATTAAGGCAGAAATCTGAGATATAGCATATGTCAGTCACTTAGAGGAAAAAATGCCTCCATAAAAGTATAAAGTAGAAGAGTGTAAGAAGAGTATGATTTAATTTAAAATTGTGGCTTTAAAATGTATAGATTGAGTAGTTTAAAACTACCCTCCCTCAGGTGCTCAAAGTCCCTTAGAAAGGGAATCTCTCCTTATTACACAAATTGGGCACATACAAATTCAGGGCTTAAAACATTGCATTAAATGACAGTAACAAATCTGAAAATAAATTATCCTAGATCAGTGCTCTCAAACTTTCAAATGCAAAAGAATCACTTGAATTATTGTTAAAATGTAGATTCCCAGATATTCTGGTATATTCTGATGCAGTAGAAGCTACGCATCTGCATTTTATTTTATTTTGAGATAGCGTCTCACTCTGTCACCCAGGCTGGAGTGCAGTGGTGCGATCTTAGATCACTGCAACCTCTGCCCACTGGGCTGAAGCCGTTCTCCCATCTCAGCCTCTAGAGTAGCTGGGACAATAGACTCACACCACACACTCAGCTATTTTTTTGTATTTTTAGTAGAGACGGGGTCCTGCCATGTTGCCCAGTCTGGTCTGGAACTCCTGAGCTCAAGCAGTCTGCCTGCCTTGGCCTCCCATAGTGCTGGGATTACAGGCATGAGCCACCGCACCTGGCTTCATCTGCATTTTAAAAAGCATCCTGGTAGATTCTGAAACAGGAAACAATGATCTCTACGTCATGTAACATTTTTTTCTAATAAAAAGTTATTCCTTAACTGTCACCTTTTATAATAATCTTTTAAGTAAATATTCAAATCAGATTTTTTTTTTAAATCCATAAGACACTATATTCTGACTTTTGGCTTAGAACCTATGGTCGCTATAAAATGTAGTGCTATTTCAGCCCCATGAGTCACAAAGATTTACAAATAGGACCAGAGCTCACCAAGGAAAAGACACAAATTCCCTAATACCCTTGCAATGGGAGGTAACTAGATCCAAACAGTGGAAACAGACATTTTGAGGAGTGTTCTGGATAGAAAAACTTTTTCTCAGTTTGCTTGAGCATCCAGCATTTGAACACACTTGTCTCTTAAGTAAGGAGAACGGCTTCATTTTTCACACCCTCCACCGGCTCACTGAAATATTACATTGCTCTATTTTTATGTTACTTTATAGCTACATAGTGCTTTCTCATTTAATCCTACATTTAATTTTAATATGAAAATGTCATGTAAATTCAGTTCTAACATCTTCTTTTGGTAAATTATAACCTAAATATCTGGGTTTACAAACGCTTCTGCATTCTGGGTATCATTGCTGATTTTCTAATAGGTGTTTATGCTTGGATGTCTCCCAGGCATCCTAAGCTCAACACAGAAATTATTGCCTCTTTGCGCTCCAGACCTGTTCCTTCTTCTATATTGCCTGCCAAAGAGTTTCTCATCAGTGAAATGTGAGCCCACATGATGTGTCACTGCAGGGTTGAGGCATCTGCTAGTGGATGTGCCTTCTCTCTTTTCGTTTATGTGCTGCCCAGATATAGAGGGAGGACTCAGTGAAGGACACCCAAGACCTAGGGCAATGGCTGTTAACCCATGGCAGAGGAGTTCAGGAGGTGTTTTTGACCTTCAAATGACATTTCACAATGTCTGGAGACATTTCTGGTTGTCATAACTAAGAGGTGTTACTGGCATCCAGTAGGTGGAGCCCAGGAATGCTGCTAAACATTCTACAATCCACAGGACAGCCCCCTCACAACAAAGAATTATCCAGCTCAATAGCACTGAGTTTGAGAAGCCCTGTCCTAGGTGATGGTGGAGCCATGAGAGGAGAGCAGGCTGGATCCTCTAACGGAGCATCACAAGACCCGACTGATGAAATGCTGTGAAGGGAGGTAGCAAGAGTCCCTTTATGGACAAAGCCACTGAGGTCTGAGGGTCGCTTATTTCAGCAGTTAGCCTACCCTGATTGAGCATATAGCATTCCATCTAGAACTGAGTCCTGTGGAGCTTCTGCGGGGCTGCTGTGCAGAGCCACCTAGCAAGCTTTATTAGAATGGTCCATGTTATTCAGAGACTTTGCAATAAGCTGAGCATTGTTATGAAAATAAGATCTTTCCATTAGAAGCAGTAGATGTTTACCATAAGCCTCATGAATTTCTGTCACTACACATCAGAGCTGACTCCAGGGCTATAAGTGGGTACCTAGGTTTATTCAGGAATCGGTTGCTACAGCTGATCTCACTGCAGCCCTCTCCCCCATCATTACAAAAGTAGGGGGCAAATTGGTCTCGATGACATGCATGAAGAGGCTTTGTTTGGGATTAATGTTATGGTGCCACCTCCGTTTCAATTCTTCCTCAATTGAAGGAAGGCACATCCTTCTGTGATTCAGACTAAACTGTTTTTTTTGGTTTTATAAAAATCACAGACAACTGAAAAAGAAGCCTCATTATTCGCAAGCTCCTACGACCTAGCATATACAGGTCAATGTCTTGCTCTAATATGATTGTAATTGATGGTTGCATATCACTAGATTGACTTATGCGTGTTCCTACACATGAAGAAGCTGATGCTGAGTGGATAAGTGACTTGCCCAGGTCCCTCAGTCAGCAATAGGACAGAGGTAAAAACCCATGTGGCTTAACAGCCTCTGTTGCCTTGCACCTTCCGGTTGCTTTTAGAAGCAACATTCCCAGTGTCCTGTCTGTGTGCTGCCATTTTCATTTATGGAACATTTTCCTGCTCCACTAGGCAATTAGAGAATGAGCCTCTGCAGTGTCACATTGATCTTTCCTGTTCAGATGTATCTCTAGCTGTTAACATTTCATTATAATCAAGGTTTTCTTGAGTTCTCCGTGACCCTTGACTCATCAAGTTCCCAGACCTTTGAATGCTGTGAGTTAATTAATTTTGCTGTCTGATGTGAACGTATAAAACTGGCATGGAACCTGGAGTCTTGACAGGAAGACACAGTTTGGTGATCACATTATTTTTCATATGAAGTCAGATTTATCAGAAACACCAACAGAGAAGCAATTTAACAAAACAGTTCTCTCTAGTCCCAACAGAGTGGCACTAGGTTTGCAAATAAATGTTAAAAGAAGGGTTATATTCAGTTATATGTATATATCGCTGCTGAATGTCACTCTTCTTGAAGGACAAAGGCATCTATTACTCAAGGAGATAGCCTGACACATTACTCTTAGACTATGGGATACATCCATGTACATATGCTCAGGTACAAACCCCAGCTCCACTTAGTCTCCCCTCCAAGGCAGATCCTACTGTCAACTCCTAAATAGTGCAGAATAGGTGACAGTAGCTCACTCATACAGGAGATAAGCCAGTTATGGATTAAGAACTGACTAGAACATGTCCTTTAAATCCAAAGATGAAACTACTACAGAGAAGGTAGGGAGAGGGTCTTGCAGTCCTCTCTGCACTGTGGGCAGGTCTGGGCTTCTTGCATATCCAGCCACAGCTGTGTTTTCACCATCTCTCACCGTCTGTAGCCCTGCCACCCATCAGGAGGCCTAAAGCCTCTGATAAAGAAGAGCCTTTCCTTTTTTTTTTCCTTTTTTTAATGCAAAACTAACTGTTCTCTTTGATAACTTGGCACTAAACACTGCAACCATGCTACCTATTTCAAGTGATCTTTTTTCTTGTTTATATCTCTTGTTGCAAACTCACTTAAACTCAACATATTCCTCCTGTTGAATAAAGGAGCATGTTCACCAGAATAAGCCTGGGTCCAACCCCCTGGAACTGTACAGTGGCAAAAAGGGATTGAAGGCAAATCGATGGGATATATTATAGGATGTTGTTGGTGGTGTTTGTGGTCTTCCTTTAAATTTTAGTATGCTTTCCTGCCAACCCTGGTGAAAGTAGGGAGGAGACTAAATGTCATGTCTGCATAAGTCTAAGTCTTAGAGAAAATGGGTCAGTAGATGGTAGGGTAAGAGGCTGTATCTGAATGTAGTATATGTTTGCTTGATTAGCAAATCAATGCATATTTATAGGGTGGGAAAGAATTGATGAAGAAACGAAACAACTTGATGCTTAGTTAGCTATCACTGAACCAGGAAGCAGCAGATCAAAGGTTGTAAGCTTCAAGAACTACACTTGCTTCAGTTCCACACTTGCTTCAGGGTCCCATTCTCATTAGCTGGTGGAATGAAGGAGGACTTTGCTAAAGCTCTTGCTTTATTTCCCAATGCTACCATCCTTCCCTCCAACCCTTCTTCACTTCTGGAGTGCCTTCTACGAAAATTTATCTGACTTCATTCTCCCCACTTATGTGTTTTTCACATATGATAAACACCTCGTAGGCTTCTGATTTGATGCTGAGGACTTAGAATAGTCTGGAACTTCTGCCTTTGATCACACACATTTATGTTGAATTCCAGTTTCATCACTTAGTTACTGTATGTTTTTGGACAAGATACTTAATTTTTCTGAGTTGTTTCCTCAACTGCAGAGTATAGCGAATAATAGTTATCTACTTTATAGGATTTTTGGATAAATTACAATAAATATGTGCAAAATGCTTAGCAACAGACCTGGCATATATCAAGTATTTGATGAACAATAATTGTTTATGGGTTTTGCTTATGCTTATTCCTATTATAATTTTTATTGTTACTATCATGAGGCTGGTCAGCTCTATTGTCAAAAGGCGCCCTGAATTCATCCAGCCTCACCTGCCTCTCCATTGCCTTCCTAGTTCAAGCCACTGTCATCCCTGGCCTGGAATTCTTCAGTACTCTTCTGAACCATCTTCCTGCTTCCTTGCTTTTTAAAATCTATTCCTCATACAGCAGCCAGGGCCATCTTTAATAATTTTTTATCAAATCATATGACTCTCTCATTTAAAACCTCCAGTGTACCTAAAAGAAAGTTCATACCCCTTACCTAAGACTGCTGTATTAGGATTCTCTTAGAGGAACAGAACTAATAGGATGTATACATATATTATATATAAAGGAGAGTCTATTAAGTATTAACTTATAGGATCACAAGGTCCCAAAATAGGCTGTCTGCAAGCTGGGGAGTAAGAAGAGCCAGTCTGAGTCCCAAACTTGAAGAACTTGGAGTCCGATGTTCAAGGAGAGGAAGGATCCAACACAGGAGAAAGATGTAGCCTGGGAGGCTAGGCCCATCTCTGCTTTTCTCGTTTTTCTGCCTGCTTTATATTCACTGGAAGATGATTAGATTGTGCCCACCAGAATAAGGGTGGATATGCCTTCCCCAGCCCACTGACTCAAATGTGAAACTCTTTTGGCAACACCTACACAGATATACCCAGGATCAATACTTTGTATCCTTCAATCCAGTCAAATTGATGCTCAGTATTAACCATCACAACTGCAGAGGCCTTGCCTCTATCCATCTAGTCAACTGTGTCTCCTACTCAACTCTCTTTGGTACTCTGTAACTCAGTCATTTGGCCCATCTGCTTCTCAATGCTGTGTGTATAATCCATTTATTCAGTTCTCACTTGTAAGTGAGAACTTGTGGTGTTTGGTTTTCTGTTCTCGCATTAATTGGCTGAGGATGATGGCTTCCAATTCCATCCATGTGCCTGCAAAGGACATGATCTCATTCCTTTTTATGGTTGCATAGTATTCCTTGGTGTATATGTACCACATTTTCTTTATCCAGTCTATTGTTCATGGGCATTTAGGTTGATTCTATGTCTTTGCTATTGTGAATAGTGCTGCAATGAACATATGTGTGCATGTATCTTTACAATACATTGATGTGTATTCCTTTGGGTATATACCAACTAATGGGATTAATGGGTCAAATGGTATTTCTGCCTCTAGGTTTTTGAGGAATCGCAACACTGTTTTCCACAATGGTTGAACTAATTTATACCCCTGCCAACAGCGTAAAAATGTTCCTTTTTCTCTACTACCTTGCCAGCATCTGTTGTTTTTTGACTTTTTAATAACTGCCATTCTGACTGACATGAGAGGGTATCTTATTGTGGTTCTCATTAGCATTTATCCAATGATCAGTGATGTTGACATTTTTTCATATGTTTGTTGGTTGCATGTATGTCTTCTTCTGAGAGATGTCTATTCAAATCCTTTGCCCACTTTTTAATGGGGTTGTTTTTTTCTTGTAGATTTGTTTAAGTTCCTTGCAGACTCTGGATACTAGACCTTTGTCAGACAAATAGATTGCAAAAATCTTCTCCCATTCTGTATGTTGTCTGTTCACTTGGACAGTAGTTTCTTTTGCTTTGCAGAAACACTTTAGTTTTATTAGATCTCATTGGTCAATTTTTGTTTTGGTTGCAATTGCTTTTGGTGTTTTCATCATGAAATCTTTGCCCACACCTGTGTCCTGAATGGTATTGCCTAGATTTTCTTCTAGGGTTTTTATAGTCTTGAGTTCTACATTTAAGTCTTTAATCCATCTTGACTTCATTTTTGTATGTGGTATAGGTTTCAAAGGATTCCCTACTTGATAAATGGTACTGGGAGAACTGACTACCACCATTTATTAAAAAGGGAATCCTTTCCCCATTGCTTGTTTTTGTCAGGTTTGTTGAAGATCAGATGTTAGTAGCTGTGTAGTCTTATTTCTTAGTTCTCTATTTTGTTGCATTGGTCTGTATGTCTGTTCTTGTACCAATACCATGCTGTTTTGGTTACTGTAGCCTTATAGTATAGTTTGAAGTCTGTAGCAAGATGTCTACAGCTTTGTTCTTTTTGCTTAGGAATGTCTTGGCTATTCTGGCTCTTTTTTGGTTCCATTGAATTTTGAAATAGTTTTCTCTAATTTTGTGAAGATTATCAATGGTAGTTTAAAGGGAATCGCATTGAATCTATAAAATACTTTGGGTAGTATGGCCATTTTCATGATACCGATTCTTCCTATCCACGAGCATGTAATGTTTTTCCATTTGTTTCTATCCTCTCTGACTTCTTTGAGCAGTGGTTTATATTTCTTTTTGAAGAGGTCCTTCACTTCTCTTGTTAACTGTATTCCTAGGTATTTTATTCTTTTTGTAGCAATTGTGAATGGGAGTTAATTCATGATTTGGCTCTGCTTGACTGTTTTTGGTGTATAGGAATGCCAGCTATTTTTGCCCATTGATTTTGTATCCTAAGACTTTGCTAAAGTTGCTTATCAGCTTAAGAAGCTTTTGGACCAAGACAATGGGGTTTTCTAGATATAGGATCATGTCATCTGCAAACAAAGATAACTTGACTTTCTCTCCTCCTATTTGGATACCCTTTATTTTTGCGGGGGGCAGGGGTGGTGGAGGGCAGGCAGAGGCAGAGTCTCACTCTGTCGCCCAGGCTGGAGTGCAGTGATGTGACCTCAGCTCACTGCAACCTACACTTCCTGGGTTCAGGCAATTCTCCTGCCTCAGCCTCCCAAGTAGCTGGGATTACAGGCACCCGCCACCACGCCCAGCTAATTTTTGTATTTTTAGTAGAGATGGGGTTTCACCATGTTGGCCAGGCTGGTCTTGAGCTCCTGACTTCAAGTGATCCACCCACCTCGGCCTCCCAAAGTCCTGGGAATCCTTTACATCTTTCTCTTGCTTGATTGCCCTGGCCAGAATTTCGAATACTATGTTGAGTACGAGTGATGAGAGAGGACATCCTTGTATTGTGGCAGTTTTCAAGGGGAATGCTTCCAGCTTTTGCCCATTCAGTGTGATATTGGCTGTGAGTTTGTCATATATGGTTCTTATTATTTTGAGGTATGTTCATTCAATACTTCGTTTATTGAGAGTTTTTAACATTAAGGAATGTTGAATATTATCAAAGGCCTTTTCTGCATCTATTGAGATAATCATGTGGTTTTTGTCTTTAGTTCTTCTTATATGATGAACCACATTTATTGATTCACATATGTTGAACCAACTTTGCATCTGAGGGAATGAAGCCTGCTTGATCGTGGTAGATTAGCTTTTTGATGTGCTGCTGGATTTGGTTTGCCACATTGACCACTTTCTTAAACAATGTGTTAAACAGTATGAAATCACTGATTTTTGACCATTCTTGACCTAAAATGACCTACAAATAGGTTAAAGTCTCCTTACTGCTCCTTCATTCCCCATAGGCAAATCTTCCATACCATCTTAACTATTAAATATTGACATTATTTCATTTACAATTATATGTGTATGTTGAGAATAATAGAATTCTTATATTAGAACATAAACTTCAAGAGCGTGGGTACTCAGTCTTTCTTCTTCATTTCTGTGTTCCCAGCACCACATAGGTCCTCTTCAGGTAGTTGTTAGATGGCATATGAAAGAAGACATGAGTAACACCAGACTCAGTATGCCATCTTTCAGAGGGTTAATTTAGTTCTTTTATTTATTCTTTAATCTGCCAATGTACTATCTGTATAATGCAGGTACGGATCTGTGTCAGAAATCACACATAGTTTCTGTCTCTTGTCAGTGGGTATTGTCTGCTGCAGCACTGTGTTGAGAAGACTTCTGAAGCTGCCTTCAGACTCAGCAAAAACAGTGCCATGATTGACCAGCAATATCCTCCATGGGTAAGGCGTTTGCTGTTCCTATTCCAAGGAATTTAACTGGGTGTGGAAAGTTTGGTCAGTGCAGATCAGGACAGTCTCAACTTGCTGTCTACTTACAAGTTCATAGTGTTGTCCTGTCTTTGCAAAGCTGTCATACCTTCTTACACATGTACTTTGAAGACCACTTACCAATATCCAGTGGGTTCTATGCAACTTACTTGAACATTTCCAATAGTAATTTTGTGCTTGACTTTTCAGCTTACTTAAAAAGCATAAAATATTCTAGGGCCGGACACAGTGGCTCACATCTGTAGTCCCAGCACTTTGGGAGGGTGAGATGGGTGGATCACCTGAGTTCAGGGGTTTGAGACCAGCCTGGCCAACATGGCGACTCCCCGTCTCTACTAAAAATACAAAAATAAGCTGGGCATGCTGGCACATGCCTGTAATCCCAGCTACTGGGGGGCACTGAGGCAGGAGGACTGCTTGAATCTGGGAGGCAAATGTTGCAGTGAGCCAAGATCATGCCACCTCCAGCCTGGGCAACAGAGCGAGACTCCATCTGAAAAAAAAAAAAAGCATAAAATATTCTAAGTAAGTCTCTAGATACTTTTAATATGACTGCCTAAAGTTCATTAAGACAATTAGACATGTAATGCAAGACCGCTTTACATTATTAAGATAGGTCAGATAGGACACATATATATATTTTTTAATTTAGTAAGCTTCTTTAAACAGTTGTGGTTGCTTAACACCTTCTAGAAATTACCCTAGATTCTCTAGAATAAAAGGCCTGGCCAGGCGCACTGGCTCACGTCTGTAATCCCAGCACTTCGGGAGGCCAAGGTGGGCGGATCACGAGGTCAGGAGTTCAACACTAGCCTCACTAATATGGTGAAACCCTGTCTCTGCTAAAAATACAAAAACTTAGCTGGGTGTGGTGGCACATACCTGTAATCCCAGCTACTCAGGAGGGTGAGGCAGGAGAATGACTTGAACCTGGGAGACAGAGGTTGCAGTGAGCCAAGATAGCGCCACTGCACTCCAGCCTGGGTGAAAGAGTGAGACTCCATCTCAAAAACTAAACTAAACTAAACTAAAATATAAAAGGCTTATGGTACAGACATGGAGAAAATATATTGTCCCATACTTACTGTGAGCTACTTGTTGTTTTCAATTTATATCAACATGGAAAAATGATCTAAAGCATATTATTAAATTAAAACATGGATTCTGTGACTGGAGCTGTTTAAATTGTGAAACCAATGGACACCCAGTGAAATAGACCTTGCCTGATGCATCATTCTCCCAAGACAGACCCCTCGAGAATTTATTTTCCTCTTAATTCCGATAGTCAAGTAAGTTGGGTTCAGGGAAAGAGTTAGTTATGAACACTCTGGGAACATTGTTTGGCATACTTAAATATGATGCAATATTAAAAATGAGTTGTCCAGCACACTCCTCTGGGCTCCTGTCCAATTTCTAATTCACATTCCCTGAGACAAAGGAGGCAGACGGCAAACCTGCCTTTGTCCCACATTTCCCCGCAGGAGCTTGTGTTCCAGTCAAATCAGCATGCTCTTTTCCCAGCTGTAGCACGTGCCTTCCCCATTCACTGCCACCATGCCAAGTAACCACCATTCATTCTCCATCTAAAAATCTAAGTTTGCCCAAGGATCAGTGTGATTCATTTCACATACACACCATTTCCGTCTCTTACCAGGTGTTGTGTGATGTTCACTTGTTTAACTGGCTAGAACAGTGGAAAGCTTCCTCCAGCTGAGTGATCTCCCAATTCTCCCACTGTCTATAGGCCATCTATTTTATTTCTATTTTATACGACTACCTTGTAACATCTGTTCTATTTTGTTACCTAATGCCATCAAGTTTTTATGTTGCACTTATATTAGGTTTTAACTTTTGATGTCCATGTGCAGAACCATGGGCACTTTAACTAGATTCCATGTCCCTGGAAGCAGGGGAAGAATCATTCTTTATATCTTCAAAACAGATAAAATAGGTAGCAGATTGCTAAGCATGTGGAAGTTTCTTAGTTAAATAGTTGCAGAAGGATAGAAATAGAAGAAGAGAGAGATGGAACGAGAAAGGGAAAGGAAGAGGGAGGCAAAAGAAAAAAGAAGACAGGATGTGGCTGTTCCTGAAACACCAGAGTCTGGTACAGTGCTTGTTTAAAAATAGATGCTAAAAACATGCTTGACTAATATAGAGAGATATTCTGTCTTGCAAAAAGCATCCTAACTTTGCAAATCCAGTAATTCCCCTTTTAGTTCTCTACACCTCTCCATATATACAAAGCATCTCTTCAGATTCCACTTCCAAAACGCAGATTCATAAGGATACCAATCCTAACTTTTTAAAAAAAGCCAATAATGTAAAAAAATGGCATCAGTATATGGATTGATCTTCATTCATCTAACCTCCAGAGCTAATGGACCTCATCCTTAAGATGGTGCATTTTTTATACCAATATTAACCACATAATCATTGATTTAGAAGTTACTTGTCCGATTCAAATCTGATAACAAGGATCTTTTAAAATATAAGTATCTTAGAGTTGAAAATCAACAATTGACATTTAATTTTTTTGATAGAAACACATGTGTATATATTTTTAAGGAGAGAGATCATCCAAGTAGAGGGATATTTTTAATGCAGTAAACTAAACTCCTTCTACTCCCAGGTACAGACAAACTGGCAGAATGAGATGTTTGTGGAGAAAGGAGTCCCAGCAACCCTTGGGGGTTCACTGCATCACCAGGACAGATTCACAGGCTGTCCAGAATCCAGAGAAGTAAGCATGTGTGTGGTGTGCATACAGGTGTATCAGCTAGACTTTACAAATAAAAGTACACACTTCCAGACAGGCTCTCTGTTTTGCAGTCCTAGTAGATGTGATTTCAGGGTCAAACAAGTGAAGTCCATCCACGTATATTGAGTGTTCAACATGATGTTCAGGAGTGTGGCAAATACAAAAGAACTTGCAGCCCAGTGTTTTATTCTGTGTGGGTGCAGCCTGTTAACACCTCCTCTTTTCCTTTAGGACAGTGCTGTCACCCGCCCACCAAAAGTAATGTCCCCATTTTACCTGGCCATTTGGAGATGTAAGTTTTTCCTCATAATTACAAAGGTACTATCTGATCACTGCCAAAAATTTACTAAATGCATAAAAGCACACAAGCAAAGTCAAACAATACATAATCTTTTTATTTATTTATTATTATCATTTTTTAACTTATTTAAAAAAAATAAGAGACAAGATCTCACTATACTGACCAGTCTGGTTTCGAACTTCTGGGCTCAAGTCATCTGCCTGCCTTGGCCTCCCAAAGTGCTGGGATCACAGGCGTGAGCCACCATGCCCAGCCAAACAACGCATAATCTTACCACTGAAAAAACAGATCTGTTGCTCACATTCTGGTGTTTGTCCTTCCAGTGTTTTTAAAATTTAAGATACTATGATTTTCATAATATAATGTTGACATTCTGGTTTTAAATGTGTATATATATATACACACATATACACACACATATAATTTCTATATATTTATATTAATATATAAGAAATATTTATATATTATATATAATATACTTATATATAAAAATATATATGACTCCCTGTGTCCATATCTCTATATGTACACATATATACATACACATATATAGAGAGAGAGAGAAAGAGAGAGAGAGATAAAATATATATATATGAGGGCAGAGTGGTTTAGCTGATTATAAACTGGGATTACCGAAATGATGGCATCCAACCCTCCAGTATCTGCTTTCATGAGCTGATATGATTGGAGAGAAGTTTTGATCACAGGGCACTGGGGCAGAAACAGAAAAGAAGGAAATGAAGAGACCTGGATGTGTTTGTTCAAGGTCTGGAGTTCTCTAAGAAGTCCTTCCCTGTCCTTAGGTCACAAAGACAGTCTTCTGCCTTGTCTTCTGATCACACTACAGTTTCATGTTTCACATCTAATCTATCTAGTATTCATTTTGTATATGGTGCCAGGGAGGAATTCAGTTTCCTTTTTCCCCTGTCAGTGAGCCAGCCTCACAAACATCATCCACTAAACAAGGGGTCCTCAGCCGCCAGGGCCACGGGCTGGTACTGGTCTGTGGCCTGTTGAGAACTGGGCCGCACAGCAGGAACTGAGCGATGGGTGAGCAAGCGAAGCTTCATCTCTATTTACAGCCACTCCTCAATATTACCACCTGAGCTCTGCCTCATATTAGATCAGCAGTGGTATTAGATTCTCTTAGGAGAACAAACCCTACTGTGAACTGCCCATGTGAGAGGTCCAAGTTGTGCGTGCTCCTTATGAGAATCTAATGCCTGATGATCTGTCACTGTCCCATCACCTCCAGATGGGACCATCTCGTTGCAGGGAAACAAGCTCAGGGCTCCCACTGATTCTACGTTAGGGTAGGTTGTATAATTATTTCATTATATATTACAATGTCATCATAATAGAAATAAAATGAACAAAAAATGTAATGCACTTGAATCATCCCGAAACCATCCTCCCCACTACTCCCAGTCTGGAAAAATTGCCTTATGTGAAACGGGTCCCTGGTGCCAAAAAGGTTGGGGACCGCTGTACTAAACAACTCATCCTTTCCCAGGGGATTTACGAGGCTACAACTGCCGTCTATGATGGAGCCATGGGTGTATCTGGATCTGTCTCTAAGCTCCCCATTTTGGCCAGTCTGTCTGTTCTTGCATCAATATTGCATGCTATTATCACTGTGGCTTTATAATCTCTCAAGAAATCTGCTAGACAAATTCTCACTCTTTACTCTTCTTTTCAAAGTTGAATTAGTTACTCTTGGATATTTGTTCCTCCATAGAAAATTTAATCTAAGATTATTGAGTTTAAAAATACACCTGGAATTTTTTATTAAGATTACATTTAATTTGTAGATTAACTTGAGGGAGAATTTACATCCTCATATTATATTATTCCATGACAAAGCATGGAATGTCTTTGCATTTAATAATAAAATCTCCTATAGCTTTTAGTAAAGTTAAGCAATCTTCACCATATTGTGGTTTTTCAATAATATAAATATAAAAATTTCCAGACATACAGAAAATTTTTAGAAATATAGTTAACACTTATATAACCCCCACCTAGATCCTGTCACTACTATTTTACATTTTATTTACCCAATGAAAGTTAACATATCTATTCATCTATCTCTCTATCCGTTCATTAATTTATCTCATTTTGGGTGCATGTCAAAGTAAATTGTAGACATCAGTATACTTTCCCAATGCTTGAGCATTTATATCTTTAAATAGAGGTCAACAGTTATTCTGTTGATAACTCCATTTATAGGAACATCCAAATGGACAAAGCTTATCCACAGTGAAAAAAAATCATAGCAATGAAATCATACGGTATATACTTTTTTGTGTGTAAAGCTTTTTTCACTTAGTGTAATGTTTTTTGAGATTCTTGCAAGTATCAGTAGAAATTAGTGACTTTTTATTGTCAATCAGTATTCCATTATATGAATTAGTTTTTCTTTTCTCTTATTGGTAGACACTTGAGCTGTGTCCAGTTTTTTTGGCTTTTATGAATAAAGCTGCTATGAACATTCTTGTTCAAGACTTTGGGTGAACATACGTTTTCATTTCTTTCGGGTAAATACCTAGACATGAAATGGCTGGGACATGGATTTATGTTATTTAGTTTTATAAAAATAAACTATCATCAGGACTTTACCCAAAGTGGTTGTATTATTCTATATTCCCACCAAAATTACTGAAAGTTTTAATTGCTCTACAACCTCAGCACACTTAGTTTTGATATTTAAAAAATATAATTATCCATTTTGATAGTGTGTAGTGGTATCTTATTATGGTTTCAGTTTTCATTTTCCTGATGATCTGTGGTGTGTAACATTTTTTCATTTGCTTATTTACCATTTAAGTATCTTCTGTTGAGAAAGGTCTGCTCAAATCTTTTGTGGATTTTTTTGTAAAAAAAATGGATAGGACATTTTCACTGAATATAGAATCCCAGATAGCCAGCTATTTTCTTTCAATACTTTATTATGACCTTGCATCTTCTTTTGGTTTCCAGTAGAAGTAAAGGGGTTGATTTTACTGTTGTTCTTCTGAAAATAATATATCTTTTTTCTCTAGATGACTTAAAGATTTTTCTCTTGTTTTTTTTTTGTTTTGTTTTTCAGCACTTATAACTGAGATATGTTTTTGTACTTATTTGGAGAATTTCCTTAGAGCTTTTTGAATCTTGATGTTTTTACCATATGGAATTTTTTGGTTATTATAGTTTTTACATAGTTTTTCTGTAACACTGAAAAATAAAATTGTTGCTTTATCCATTTCTTCCTGGTGTTCTGTCAATTTTACTTGATATAGTTTAAGTCTGCATTTAGGTATATGTGTGTATATGAGTGCTGTATTTTCTTCTTCTTTTGTCTGACTACCAGACACCTCCTCTGAGTTCCTTCCTTTCATGTTTTTCACTTATATTCTCTGTCAGATATTGATTACTTTTGCTTCAAATTTGCTTCTTTTCACTTTTCCCATCCTTTCTCTGTATTCTTTTAAAACATTCTCTTCTAGACAATATACTCTAACCTTTGTTCTTGTTAAGTCCAATCTGAAGATTTCTGTCTTTTAATATGCAAGTTTAACCCATTAACATTTATTGATTATTTTTTATTACACTTTAAGTTCTGGGATATATGTGCAGAACATGCAGGTTTGTTACATAGGTATACATGTGCTATGGTAGTTTGCTGCATCTATCACTCTGTCATCTAGGTTTTAAGCCACGCATGCATTAGGTGTTTGTTGTAATGCTCTCCCTCCCCTTGTCCCCACCCCCTGACATGCCCCGGTGTGTGATGTTCCCTCCCAGTGTCCATGTGTTCTCACTGTTCAACTCACACTTATGAGTGACAACATGCAGTGTTTGGTTTTCTGTTCTTGTGTTAGTTTGCTGAGAAAGACGGTTTCCAGCTTCATCCATGTCCCTGCAAAGGACATGATCTCATTCTTTTTTATGACTGCACAGATTGCTACTATATTAGAAATTGGTTTTGCAATTCTATTTCACGTTCATTTACATTTGCTCTATTTTGCTTTTGCTTTCTCCTTCTATCTATTTTCTTTAGATAAATTGAATCTTCTTCTGCTGGTTTAAAAGCTAAACATTTCTTTTTTGTCCTTATGTGTTTAGTCTGTAACCTAAAACTGTTCATGATTATTTACATGGATCGATTTTTTTTAAAGCCAAAAATATCTTTATCTTCCCACTGACTAGTAAGTATTTGGACAAGTTCTCTTGCCCTTTTGATCCCCCTCACTTTTCCACTCTTCTCCCCATCAAGTTACTATTATCTAGAATTTTAGCTTAGGGTTGTATTATTTTCCCTCATTTTCTGTTTTTTTCATCAACTTGCCACCCCGACAGCACCCTGTTGGTACCAGTGAACTGGACTTTTGCTGTTGACTTGGAGAAGGAACAGCAAGGCTAGTTTCAGGACAACTCAGGGAAGGAGTGAAGGTGGAAACCAAACTCTTCCTTCACTGTCTCATCTCACTGCTGCCACCAGCCACCTGCTTCTCTCATACATTAGTTCAACACAACCTTCAGTCACTCCAGGGTGTTCTCCCTTTTAAAAAGTCCCTGGGATTCATACTTTCCTCTTGCCTCTATAACTCCTGTAGGGTTGACCCTGGGAAGAAATCTGATAGTCCATGTTTCTTTATAGAATAGGGCATGATTCTTTTGGGGGAAAGAAGGCCTGAATAGAGCAGAATCTTCCTTGGAACTGTTTTATGGCTTTGAGGGTATCAGAGAGAATGCAGTGTGGGATTATTGTTAGAGGGACTGGTACAGCCCCACTTAATTAATTTAGGGGAAGGAGAGGACAACAAAGAGATAGGAACGAAAGGATATTGACAATTTTTTTTTTCTGAATATGTGAGTAATTTCCTGGGAACGCCCCTCCAAAAACCTGAGGGAAGTCTGAAGAACCTGAATGGAGATGGGTATGGATGGAGGTTCTCCCTGAAGTTCTACAGCTACCCAGGTGGGTGCTATTAAGCCCGTGAAATTTGAATATTAATGTTATATCTTTATAGTATTAGCTAGTATATACGAAGCATGTTCTAATTTTTCTCTCTCTATATATATTTCCTCCCTCCCTTCAACCTCTCACAACTAAATTGAAGGCTCCAAGGAGTGCAGAATTCTTTATAGTCTTATTGATTGCTACATCCCCAGTGCTGGGCACATAATAATCAATGCTCAAATATTTGTGGAAATTGTACTGAAACTGAAGTTTTTCTTTACTAAATTTATGCTCCTATCAGGCAAGTATGAGGATATCTATTTTCCCAAACCTTTATCAATACAGGTTATTATTGCTTTTTGTAAGTATTGCAGACTGGATAATTACAAAATGAAATCTCATTTTTATTTTTTATTTGCATTTGTCTGATTCTTTTTGTAATTGAATATTTTTATTTGCATTTTTCTGATGGTTTTTGTAATTGATATTTTTCACAGATTTTGTTGTTTTATTTTAAATTTATTTTAAATGTATTTTTAATATTATTTTTGATTGGAAAATTGTAATTATGTACATTTGGGGGGTACAATGTGATGTTTTGATAAAGTATACAGTGTGGCAAGATTAAATCAAGCTAATTAATGTCATTTCTACTGTGAATTTCATGTTCTTTTGTCTATTTCCTACTGGAGTGTTCACTGTTTTCTTACTGTTTCTCACTGTTTTCTTACTCTTAAGAGTTCTTTTTATAAGGATAGCACCTATTTGTTATACATTTATATTGAAAGCATTTTTTTGTTTGTTTGTCATTTGGCATTCAATTTTGTTTTCCAATTGTTAATTTTTTACATCTCAAGTCTATCAAAAAATTTTATATTTGTGTTCCAAACATTTATTTAAATTATCTTCTAACTCACTTGTCTATTAATGTTTTTTCTTTTTATTTACGTTTTACACTAAAAAATATTTTACCTAAATAGTTAACTGATTATCCTGGGATCCTTTTCCTTTGGCATTATTTCCTTACACTAATTTGAAATTCTCATTTTATTGTGCTCTAAACACAATGAATTCAAACATTATAACTTTTAATGAGGAAATTGAAGCACAAGAAGAGTAAGTATCTTGTCCTAAGTGGTGGCGCAAGGCTTGACCTTGGGCAGGCTGACTCAATAGCCTGCGCTCCACTGACACTGAAGGGTATTGATAGAATAACTAGTTTAGCCTTTGTCATAAGAAATTTCCTGGAACATAATAGATAAGCGAATATAATGACATTACTGTGCATAATCTCTGGTCAACAAGTGGAAGCCCCTGCTTTGCCGTCTTTAAAGACAGAGGCAATCGCATACTCCTTTTTTGTGTGCTGCATTTTTTAGGGCCACAGCAGTTTTATGTCAATTATTTTCCAAATGTCTTATCAGGCCGGGCGCGATGGCTCACGCCTGTAATCCCAACACTTTGGGATGCTGAGGCAGGTGGATCACCTGAGGTCAGGAGTTTGAGAACAGCCTGGCCAACATGGTGAAACCTGTTCTCTACTAAAAATACAAAAATTAGCTGGGCGTGGTGGCGGGTGCCTGTAATCCCAGCTACTCGGGAGACTGAGGCAGGAGAATCACTTGAACCTGGGAGGCAGAGGTTGCAGTGACATTGCACTCCAGCCTGGGCGACAAGAGCAAAACTCCGTCTCAAAATAAATAAATAAATAAATAAATAAATAAATAAATAAATATAAATTAAATAAATTAAATTTTAAAAGGTCTTGTCAGAAAGACACATTTGTAGCTCCAGACACCGGGTCAAACAAAGCAGCTGAGCGAAGGACTTCAAAGTTTAGAATGGTTTCAAAGCAAAAAGTAATGAGTTGGTGGCAGTTAGTGTGGCAAAAGTTGCCATTTGAAATAAAAATGTGGACTGCCATTATGCTGCTCCGAATCTGCTCTGAAGGGAGATGTGATTACAAATGTCTGAAGTGGCTCCGGCAGCCCTGGTCACTCCAAAGTAGGCAAGTTCTCGGGTTAACACAGAGCAGTCTAGGAGTCCTAAAATTTCCAAAGCTGCTTCTTCCTGCGGATCACAGAGTTTGTAGTGACACACTTTCTTGTAAGAAAGGCCAGGAAAGAATATACAGAAGTTACCTCTGAAGATTTGGAGGGCCCTCCCTGACATCCATTTAAAACAGAACCTTGGATATCCCTACAATAGGTCTAGGCTTCAGCCAGCTCCTGTAACATCTATTAGCCTTTGCTTTGCTTATAAAGAGGCAAAGTGTGAGGTTACTGACCCCATGTAATTTGCAGCCCTTCCCCAAGCTATGGCTTCCATTAGCATTACTGATGGACAAATGTGGGCCCTGGGAGTCAGAAGGCCAAAGGCAAAATGCTCCCTCCCATTATCCCATTAGTGCAGGGGCAAGGGTCTGTGCATCAGGAGAGTCCTTCGATCTCTCGGTCCCAGAGAGAGTGATGCTTGGGAGAGCCACTCTCCACCAGGCCGACTGTGTCATGAATAAACCCTGATGTCTGTGAGATACGCAAGACCCAGGATCAGAAGGCGATTCCAGCATGATGGTCTCAGAGCATAGTCTGAGGCCAGTGGATGCCAAAGAGCAGAGCAGCGTGACATGGAGAGAGAAGGCCACAGCCACACACCCGATTCTCAAGCTTGCCCAGGGTTGCTGGCTTTGCTGCCTGCACAGGGTGCTGCCTGCACAGGGATCTCCCTGCCCTGCTACCTCATAAAGAAACTTCTGTAGGAGAGAATTAGTGGGAGTAAACAATCACAGATCTGCAACAACATGATGAGAACTGCTGGTCTCGATTCTGAGATCCAGAGAGGAAAGTGAGCTCTCCAACATTACACAACTTGGTGGCAAGGTCTGAACGCCCCATTCTGCAAGGCGTGCATCCTGGTGTGGCGAGCGACCTCTACCTGTGGCTTCCACGGAGCGACCTCTTCTTGTAGGTTCCACTGATTTTGCCTTTAGAACAGTGCTCTGAAGGAGGAGTCCTCTACTCGGGGAGAGCAAGGCAGGCGAGGGATTGCAGTCTCAGGGTTCACCACCTGCTGACGTCCCCATGGCCTTGCCTACCTCATCTCTTTCTCCAACATCTCAGTCACTTCTGGGGTCAACTTTCCACCCTTTCCATCCACTCCGAGACCTGCCAGGCCGTCTATCCTGACCTCTTCTTCTGGCTGTGATGGGACGATACATGGTAGAGAAGCTGGAGCAATGGGCGGTGGGCCAGGGAGACATGAAGAGCACCCACCATGAGTCACAGATGTGGCACAGCCTCCCTCCTATGCTCAGGGCATTCCTGCTGCCTCCCACTGAAGCACCTGCACTGTGATCACTTCCAATACCGAGCCACGGTCAAGCCTGCTGAATGGCAGAGTCATCATCTTCTAGACTCAAAGGAAGATCTTACCACTTAGGCAAGAGAAAACATAAATCCTCAAAAGATAATTAATACAGAACACAAGCCTGACTGTCAGTCACTTAATCCTAAGCAAAGATGAAACCTTGTTAAATAAATGCAGCGTCAAAGAGACTGACCATTTCGGTGCAGTCATCTGGAATTGAAGTTCCACTGCTTGCTTGGAGTCAGCTGAGTCACAGAAAAAGTCATTATGTGCGGCAGATTATGACACTTCTCAACCTTCTCCAGCCTCAAAGGCCCTTCAGACACCTCCAGGAAGGTTCTGAGGCATGTGGTTCTCTCTGACCAGTCAATGACTAAGGCAGATTCCTCTTTCCTTCCTTCATACTCTTATTCATGCAGTAGGCACATAGTTATTTTACCTCTAGTCAGGTAAAAATTTACGATGCACCAGAATGGTCTGGAGGGCTGTTCAAACACAGGTTGCTGGATCCCAACCATGCGTTTCTGATTCCAGAGGTCTGGGGTGGGGCCCGAGAATGTGCATTTCTAACTAGCTCCCAGGTGACTCTCACCACTGCTGGTACCCACACTGTGAGAAGGAACCACTGATCCAGGTGTGGAGTCCCAAAGACTTGAGTGCATGTTGTCTTAGTCTGTTTTCTCTCAGAAGCTGAAAACCGCAACAAGGATTCCAGGGCAGCAAGTTTATTTGGAAGTTGATCCTAAGAAGCCCTGGTAGGGGACTGGGGATGTGAGAAAGTGAAGGAAAGAAATAAAGTTTGAGTTGTTGGTCACCGGCCACCCTCTGGAGTGTCATGGGCAAGTGTAGACCTTGCTTCTGTGTTCCCCATGAAGGGAGGGCCAAGGGTCACTCCTGTCAACCATTGGTTGAGGGCTGCTCCTGGAGGGTGTGGCCTGCCTTGTGTCTGTGGCCTAGCCCTCACTCAGGCAGTGCAGGCTCAGAACACCCTTAGGCCAAGCATCTCCCATGCCATGCCTATGTGTTCGTTAGGAGTGCCTGGAGTGGGGACCTTGGGCAGGCAGTGACAGGGGCTGCCACACAGGCCTCCTGGCTCCGTTTGGGAAAATTAATGATATGCACAGAATTTTTTTATAATTCCAGGCAGAGACTATCAAAATTTCAAAATAAATTGCCATGTTAAAAAATTTCCTGTGCAATTCAGGGACATAGAGTCAGGTTTCGGTTTTTGTCCCCAAGCACTTTAATTCTCTGGGAAAGAAAACCACGAGACTCTTCCCTGAGACACTAGCCACCATGGAAACAGAATACCTGTTTCCAAAATTAGGCCAGAAACTGTGGAGCCCTCCCCGCCCCAGCACCACGCACATCACCGCCTCCACAGTCATAACCCCCCAACAACCAGTGCGCTTGTGCACACAGGCAGACATGCACACACATGCACAATGCATACATGCACACACACATGCACACACATGCACAATGCATGCATGCACACACACATGCGCAATGCATGCATGAATGCACACATACACATGGCCATTGAGCTTGTTGAGCTAATTTCTTTTCTCCTTCTCCAGTCCCAGGCTCTGTGGCTACATCTGATTTCTCCAGCCCCTGCCATACCCATCCCCAGGCAACTGGTCTCTGCACAACCCCAGTTGGCTCCTCTTTTCTGTCGCTGATGGCGACACGAACTTGGTCTGTGAGATCGGGGTTGAGGGGGTGAAGAGCTCAGATGCTGGTGTTAGACTGAACTCGGTTTTAGTCAGGCTTCTACAGGTCACAGCTGTGTGACCTTCAGTCAAGTTGCATGGCCTTTTAAACCTCAAATTTCTCATCAGCTAAGGGGACAGGATAATTGTTCCCTCTTCATGAAATTGTTGCAAGGATTAAATATCTGGGACTTCTTAAGTGTTCACTAAATATTAGCCCCTAAAATAAAGAGCCCAATTGCACAGAGCTGTTGTAAGGATTAAATAATACAATGCCTGTAAAGTGACCAATGCATTTCCCGAGTCACAGTAGTCACTCAGAAATAGTAGACGTCATTAATAATCATTACCTTCTGAGAGCAATCGTGAGGTAGGTATTTGTACCCAAGTTATGCTAAATTCAATGCAGGATGATTTTGATCCTAAAAGCTTACCCAGGTCCTCCAAGTCAATACTCACCTCTGCTCTGAGGCCCAGAGCATGTGGGCAGCGTTTGATGGCCCCGTTTTTGGAGGTCAGGGTAAGCAGCACCCTCTCCACTACCAGCATTCTACCTACAGATAGCAATTCCTCATTCATAATAAGTATGATTTTGCTTTAAGAACATACACAATAGCATGTCTTGCTGACTCAAGTAAACATTTCACTGTCTTTGTAGACCATGAAATTACTCAAATTTTAATCTACTGGTTCTACTAAGAGAAAAAACTTCGAATTTAATAGGTTCCACAAAAGTAAGTAATTCATGAGTATGTTTTAAAACTCTCTGAAGCCAGAAGAAAAAGTGAAATGGTGTGTTAGGAAAACCATCCAAGTCCCAGATGGAGGATCCGGGATGTGAGGACTCCCAGCCATCCCCGGTGGATTGGGTCTGCAATTGGACTGCCTTATGAAGAAAGGTCCCCTCTGGTGAGTCTCTGGCTCCTGCTCCCCTGATTTATATATGTCAAATTCTCCATGTTCTTAGGCAAAATACCAGCTGGAACAAAATACGCACCTGCAAATATATATCCTCTAATCTCTTTCCCAGCATCAAGTCAGAAACCTTGTGTAATCACATCGGAAAATCCAGAAGGAAGTGACACTATTGTATTCCTTGTGTGTCCCATTATAGTGCCTAGCACCCTGCTGGGACGGGACAGAAATATGATCATAGCTGCTGAATTTCTGGATATATCTGATATCATAGAGACATGAAATGCTTAACTTCGAATGAAGACTCCAAAGGGAATCTTAAGTCTGTGTTTAAGGTGTAATTGACAAGTATGAAGTTGACTTACCAACTGACAGCTTGATGAGTTTGTAGCTCTCTGTGCAGCATCACCCAGATCAACGTTTAGGATATACCCATCACCCCACAAACTTCTTTCAGCCCCCTTTCCTCTCAATGCCTCCTCTCCATCCTCCCAGAACCACTATTTTGCCATGTAGCACCGACGGTCTTGAACGTTGGGGTTATATCGTATGAATGCTTTTGTTTCTGGCTCCTGTTGTTTGACATAATGTTTTTGAGATTCACTCACGTTGCTGCAAGTTTCAGTCGTTCCTTCTTCTTTACAGCTGAGTCATATTCCTTTGTGTGGATATGTGTGGATATAGCATAATTTGTCTATCCATTCACCAGTCGATGGACATTTGGTCTGGTTTTAATTTTTAGCTATTATAAATAAAGCATACATGAATATTCTTGCACATGTCTTTTTTGAGGACATACACACTCATTTCTCTTGGGTAAATGTCTAGGAGTACTATTGCTGGATCAGAGAGTAAGAGCATAGTCAACTTTGTTAGAAACTGCCACAGAGTTTTCCAAAATGCCGATCCCATTTTACACCCCACCAGCAGTGCACGAGAATTCCAGTTGCTCCACATTCTCTCAAATTCAAGCACAGGTTTTTAAAGGTCAACTGATTGTTTGTTTCCTGTGTCTACTCCCTGTGCCTGCAGAAAATGCTTGCCATTTCTCAATGGCCTCCTATATGCTTATTAAGCAAACATTTACTTTAAATGTCACAACCCTGCAAAGCAGGTATTTTTATTTTCTTTTTAGAGATCAAGAAAGTTAAGTAATGCTCTCTTCTCACCGTTAATAACCCTCCTCAGTAGGATTCAGTGTCTGTGCTCTTAGCTTTGGGTGATGGCCAAGGTGAGAGGCAGGAGGAGCCTCAGAGAACCTTTCTATCTTCCATCTAAACTTGCTGTTGCAGGACAGGGCTGAGGCATGAAGACCTGTGCACTTGTATGAGGCTACCAATTTAAAGCCCATTTATCAAACAAGATTTGGTCTCATTTCTCTCTGCAGTCAGATATAAATATAAGCCCTGTAATAAAAGGGCTTGTCTCAAAGACCTGCAAGAAAAATGTCATCATTTACATTGCTTATTTTTTCTAATGTACGTGAACACAAATTTCAGTTTCTAACATCACACTGAAATTGGTTTTGCCACTGTGGATGATAACATAAAAACAGTGAGATGACATTTGGGTAAAAATGCCTTGAAAACTCACATGGTGGTGGTTCTGGAACAGCAGTCTGCAAGGTTGTTGAAAAGAATCAGGTGAGGGGTGTGAGCGGGTATCTTGGGAAGGCCACACATCTTCTAAACCAATGGTGCTAATCCAGGTGGGTTAGTAGAGACTGCTCCCTAAAATGGAGCCTGCAGCAGGGATGGCCTGAGCAGACACCGTCACAATTCTGAAACAAATAGAGTGTTTAGTTTTAGTCAATACAATACATGATGCAATTTATTTTTAAGTCATGGGGGAAGACCTGACTCTTCTTCATCAAGTGCTAGACACACTACTAGGCACTTACACATACTCTGATTTAATCTCCACTCTGGCTCCATGAGGGAGGGATTTTTATTTTCCTTTTCAGATGGGGAAGTCAAGGTTTAGAGAGGTTAACTAATTTTCTCATGGCCACACAGCAGTGGCAGATCTGCAGTTTCACTCAGCTCTGTCTAACTCCAAAGCCAAAACCCAATCTATTATACTACACTATCTCCAAAACAGAAGTTTTTGTTATACGTTTTGATAAATTAAGGTTATTGGAGTTAAAAAAAATCATAAGTGTTTAAAGAGCCAATGTTTCTCCTACATGTATAACGTGACCCAAATTTATATTGAACACAAATTATATCAAACACTGTTTGGAGAATGTTCATTATTTGTGTGAGGTCTTCTTGTCTACAGAAGAACATGACTCTATAGACACAAGAACCTGAAAAACAATCCTAGTAAATCAGAAAGTAAAGCAAACAGCTGTTCACTAAGGGTCCACATGAAAACTAAAACTTTAATACCTAGGATCTAACTAATCAAGACCATCAATTAACCAGATTCCTCTTCATACCATCGATGGCAAATAATAAAAAGGAAATGGAAAGATCTATTTCTAAATCTTAATCCTAGAGTCTATGGGGGTTTTATTCATACCTAGCCCAGCTTCTACATCTACTAAATCTACGTGAATAATCTGATAATCGACAGTCAGAAATGATGGTTGAGAATTACAGCTGAACTTCCAACATCAAAGGAAGATTCCACTGCATTCACCCCTCTGTGCTTATGAAGATAGGAGAATGGAGCAGTACATTTTGAAAATATTTTCAATCACAAGGATTGAAGTGGAAAGGATCTGTTACTTAACTCTCAGTTACCTAGAACATGGAATTAATCAAAATATTCCATTGCCCACACATTTCTCTCAATCAAGGCTTTACGGCACTCACAGATTTGCTTTTTTTTTTTTTAATTGATGCATCATTCTGATGACACTGACAAATACAGAAGAAAATGCCAAGAGGAGGCTGGTGAACCCAGCGGACCTGGGCACATAACCCAGTAGCTCTGCAGGACAGGGCACTGAAGAGGTGGGGAGGAAGCCAGCCGCAGCACTAATTAGCCTCCCAGAATATTTACCTGGCATTGGCACTAATTATTTTTAAGCTGGGGAAATATGCATCTTCACATTTAATTGTGGTGAGCCATAAAAATGCTTCTCCTTCTCCCAGAGGAGAGTGGGCAGGCCTGGTTGACCACTCATACTACTGGTGGCTTATCCCCCCGGGGAGCCCAGAGCCTGATAGCTTGTTCCTCTCAGATTGGTTTTGTGGATTTTGCTGCTGCAGTTTGTTTCATAATCTAAACTTCTAAAAGTGCTCACTTCTCATTTATAAAGTAAAGGAGGGATTATGATTCAAATCCTGTTGAGAAAAAGAGGAGAGAAGAAAATGGGACGTGAGTGACCCTCACCATCAAAATCAGACATGATCACATAAATTCAGGCTTGGGGCACATGCTTTGGGTAGAGAGCCCCTGACCAGGCAGAATGTCCTTGGAATAATTCAAATGTATAGCTTCCCATTGCAGACGTCACCCAGGGACTTAGGCATCTGGGGAAATTCCATCCTGTCTCTCAAGCCGCATTGTACAATTTAGTAGCGTCCTGAAATGGTAAATTACTAAATCTCTTGTGATAAATTCATCAAAGCCATAAATATTCCTGAGGGCCTACTATACTCCAGACCAGGCACTGCGCTTCAATGACAAGTAGCACAGTCCTCAACCCTGGGCGACTCTTCTACAGTGCAGAGATACCCGCTGGGCTGAGCCTACCAGTCCGGGAGAGGTGCCTTGCAGAGGCCTTGTGCCCAAGACATGACATCAGGGCAGGTCAGCACTGCACAAAGTCAGCTCACAGGCTTCTCATCAGGGCTATCTCCAAGGAAGTGACAGGCAAAGACTAGGGCACAATTACTTTACAATTGTGGATAAAATCAGGCACTGATTATCATGGAGGGAACTGGTATTCTGGGTACCACTTTGTACAGTCATTTTGAAATATGTGACAATCTGGTAGCATTTAGCAGAATTACGTATGCCCATACTTATGACCCAATGACTTCGCTTATGCCTACATATACCAGAGCAATTCTTGCAAAATTTTGTAAGGGATGTATCTGTTGGATTTCATTCTGGCATTGTGTAGGAAAGGAGAGAGGATGACAACCTTGTGCCCATCATTAGGGCCATGGCCAGGTGACAGGTGGCAGATGACCCAGCATGGGACATAATGAAGCCATGAGAAGCAACACACCAAATGTGACAGCAGCTACATGGAGAGACCCATGTGGAGCAAAAACCATAATAAAATGACTTAAGGAATACAACAAGAATTACAGTACAAATCCAATTATCTAAATTAAAAACATGTACTCATAAAAATATTTTACAGGGCCACATGCATCTTTAAGGATAAATGTATTCTGGGATCAAGATGAAGGAGAAAAATAATTAAGAACCTTGCATTGGTCAGTCTTGATGATTCCAAGGAGAATTATAATGATCAAGCAGTGAGGTTTATTCAACCTTCTATGCTTAAGCTCCAAAAAGAAGGGTGGCATGTAAAGGTACAGAAATAAAAGGATGTGGCAAAATTTCCAGAATGTTTCTATGAGCATGTAAACACTTTTGTGGTGCTGTTCTTTCAGGGCAATTACAGAGACCCTACCCTTGTCTACAGAGCACTGTGGGGATTCTCCTTGGATAAAGCAAAGTAGGCTAGATCATGGTGTATTTAAAAAAAGAACCAACAACAGTCAAACCTCCATGGTTTAAAGCAACCCATACCATAGGTCTGTCACAGGTCTTTACTTTGCATGAAATACTCCAGGACCTTGGCTCCAGAACAGCCACACGGGATGTTATTGGTGTCTGTGGCAGAAGAAGGGAAACCTCAGGTGAATTGCACACTGGTTCTCCAAGCTTCCACCTAGAAGGGACACCTACGACTCTCCCTGACATCCCACTGGGCATCACAAGTCACATGGCTAAGCCTACTTGGAGGATGCCTGGAAAGATGGCAGCCAGAAATATCTGGTGGAAAGCACTAATGAATATCATACTATCCTTCAAACGAGACTCTTCCCAGATTTCTCCCAGTTTTCTTGTTCCAGTGGTGTGACTATGACCAAGTTACTTAGCCTCTTAGTGCTTCAATATTATTTTCTGTGGAATGGGAACTCTATTAGCTCCCCCATGAACTTGCTGCAAGGACAGGTGATATAGCATAATGAACATGCCTAGAAATGGGCCTGGCATCCAATGATCCCTCAGTAAATTGTGGCTTCCGTTGTTATTATTATTACCATTAGTCTCACTTCCTCTTATTCCTCCCACAGATCCATCCTACACACTATCTTTACTTTAATCTTCCTTAAGCATAGCTCTGATCACGTTGCTACTGCAGTCAAAAGCATGCATGGGTTCACTGTTACATGCTTTGCCTAGGCTCCTGCCTATGTGTTTCATGTATGTTTCATGTGCCACACTCAACCTGCCAGCTGAACCTTGCTTCCAAGTTCACTCATCCACATTTAAAATGTGGCCAAAATCAGGTCTCAATCTAACTTTCCAACCTCAGCTGCCAAGCCTTTTTTGTATCCAAACTAAATTGTATGCAAAGTGAACTACCCCAATCCTCATTAGTCCTTGCCTTTTTCTCCTTTCACTAATTCATTCAATCAATGAACACTTACTCTACAACAGAGGTTGTTCTAGGTATTGAAGATAGAGATATGAACAGGCAGACAATGCTCAGTCCTCATGGAGCTGAGGACTCCATGAGGAATGTGCAATAAAATAGCTAAGATTGTTTTTAGTCAGTGATGTGTGCTATAGAGGATACTTCATAAGGCAAAAGAACAAGGGTGCCCAGGCAGAGTTTGCTAGGGTGGCCAGGGAAGGCAGAATGATGACCTGAATGAAGAGGAGACAGCCATATCAAGACCCGGAAGAAGAGGATTCCATAAAGATGGTCAAAAATTTCATGTCAAAGAACTGAAGGAAAGGCTAGAATAAACTAAGCATCATAGACAAGTAGAAAGGGATAAGAGGAGAAGCAGCAAAGGAGAAAGTGGGGGCAGGCCATTGAGAAGAATGGTGGACAATTAGAAGCCCTTTGCGGGTCCTGTGCTCTGCTGTAGTGTGCAAGCTCATGCCTTCAACATCCACATAACCAGACCTCATCAACCTTCCAGGTCCACTTCGAATACACTGTCGCTATGAGACCTTCCTTGGTCTTTGTTTCTCCTCTCCACCATCTCTTGTTAAAAGCAGTATTTTTTTCTACTGCTAAACTCAACGGGTAATTTATTTAGCCCAGAAGTTTGCATCCTTTTACCTGGAGAAACACTTCCCCAGTGGATCATTGATTTCAATTCTATAAAACAAAATGTGTGTTATTAAAAGATATCCAAGTATTAGGCATTTCTTTAATAGTAGGCATAAAAGCAGTAATGATATCTAAATACAACTTTAAAGTCATATAGGAAAATCTTCAGAAAAACAGACAAAAATATTTCTAGAACAAACCATTCACTGTTTTTGGTACAAACAGCTGGGACAATAAAAGTGTTTGGTCTGGATAATTCTTTTAAAAAATGTTTCATCCAGACCCCTTGTCATAATCTTTATAACCCTTTATCCTTTTGTGTACTTCTAGAGTAGTCAGCTGAGTAATAAAGTCTAGCTAAGGAAATAACAGCTGTGTGTGTTTTAGTTGTTGTTTCTAATGACTTTCCATTATGGCTGCCTGAGTTAGGGTTCCTCTTCAAAACACAAATAAAATAAAATCAAACATAGAGAACCCAGTAAAAGTAAATAATTTTAGGCATTTCTAGGCCTGCATATAAAATCATACTTTTTATAGAGCTAGTTAGCTTTCAAATCTTAATTAATGGCCATAGAACACATCAGAATGTGTTGTTCAGTTTTTCTGGTCTCACTGTGCCAGGGGCTTGAGTCGCTTACTCACGCACAGTTGTTATTATTTATTAATATTAATTGAACATCAGCAATGCACTTAGACGCCACTGGGAAACCAGAATTCGCTGTCATCACTCTCCAGCGAAGTCAGACTCTGAATGTGGCAGGATTCAAACCAAAGGAGGCTGCCTATTTGCAGAAAGCAAGGATGGCATCGTGGGAGGGGGTTCAGATGGCACCATGTGCCAGGCTGGCTCTGATATTTGTGGGTCTCATGACATCTCCAGATAAGCAATTTGGTTACCCTTGGTTTCAGCGGGGAGATGTGAGACAGTGAGTTGAACAGTAGGGTCAGGGGTATGTGAACAACTGGGACATGTTCTCCCAGGTCTCAGGCTACAGAAGAAATGTTCTCCAACCTTGCTGGAAAATCAGTCTTGAATTTATATATCTAGTTGTACTGTATCTTAAGAGTGGATATGCTGGGAATGAATGAGTAAATGAGAGAATGCAAAGGGGAAAGAAGAAAGGAATGAGGGCCAGCCCTTTGGCAGCCCATGGAATGAGTGGTTGGGAGCAGAAAGAGGAGTTCACAAAATCAAGGTTACAGGGTTAGAATGTCTGGGAGAGGAAGTTTTGCTTTTTAGGAAAATCACTTTTATTGAATTATAATTTTCAGTGAAATTCATAGATCTTAAGGGGATGGCTCAAAGCGTTTTGACAGATGCATACACTCAAATGCAACCCACTTTCTTACCAATATATAGAACACTTCCATCACTCCAGAAAGTTCTCTTGTGCTCCTAAGTAGTCAGTCCCTGCACCCCACTCCTACACCACCTCAGAGGACACCATTGTTCTGATTTCTATCAGCACAGCTTAGTTTGGCGTGTTTTGGCCGCATCATGAATGGAATCACATAGCAGATCCTCTCTGATGTCTGCCTCCTTACACTCAGCGTGCTGTTGAGGATCATCTTTGTCATTACATGTACTATTCCTTTTCATTCTGAGTAGTGTTCCATTGTACTGCTGTACTGCACTTGTAAAACTCATCCTCCTTTTAATCATCATTTGTTTCCATTCATGTTTTTTCCACCCAGTTTTGGCTACTGTTAATAAAGCAGTCACAAGCATTCTTGTACAAGTCTTTATTTGATATATACTTTAATTTTTTTGGTGGCAATACCAAGGAGCAGAATTGCTGGGAATAATATTGTTATATGTTTAGTGTTATGAGAACCTGCCAGAGAGTTGTCAAAAGTGGTTGCACCATTTTTACATTCCTGCCAGCAATATATGAGTTACAATTGTTCTGCCTCTCGCCAACTTTGGTATTGTCAGTCTTTTAAATTTTCCTTTCCCTAATGGCTGACGGCAATATTGAATACTTTTTCATGTATTTATTTGCTGTTTCTCAGCCTGTTAAAGGTTTCTTTGGCCATGTTTATTGCTGTTTTTGCTCTTGACTATTAGGTTGTAAGGGTTCTATATGTATTTTAGACGCAGAATCAACCTGATACCTCTCAAATGATGAATGGATAAAGAAAATGTGATATATAAACACACACACTCATATATATATATACACACACACACACATATATATATATTCATGGAATACTATTAAGCCATAAAAATAATGAAATAATGTCATTTGCAGCAACTTGGATGGAGTTGGAGGCCATTATTCTAAGTGAAGTAACTCAGGAATGGAAAACACAATACTGCATGTTCTCACTTGTAAGTGAGAGCTAAGCTATGCATATGAAAAGACGTACAGATTGGTATAATGGACATTTGAAACTCAGAAAAGGGAAGAGTTGGCAGGGGATGAGGAATGGAAAACTACATACTGAGTGCAAGATATGCTGTCCTGGTGAAGGTGCACTACAACCCCAGGCTTCACTGCTAGAAAATTCAGCTATGTAACCAAAAACCACTTGTACCCCTAAAGCTATTGAAATAAAAATTTTTTAAGAGTTATGTATTCCAAATATGAGTTCTTTGTCAGATATATTTATTGGAAATATTTTCTGACAGTTTCTGATTTGCCATTTCATGTTCATCATTATGTTTTCTTGTTCAGAAGAAGCTTACAATTTCGATGAAGTCCAATTTGTTAATCTTTTTCTGTGATAGTAATGTGTTTTGTTTCCTGTCTAAGAAATCTTTGCTTATTTTAAGGTGACAAAGATTCTCTTCTGTGTTTCCTCCTAGAAATTTATAGATTTAGACTTTACGTCCTGGTCTGATTACCTTTTTGGTATAGAAGTTAAAATTGTGAAGGAGGGTTAATGTTTACTTTTTACTGTGTTGACTTCCAGTTGTTCTGGAACTACTCGTGAAAAGATTTTCCCCATTTGGATTTATCTGGAGCCTAGCAAGACCAGCATTTGACCAGGAAGAAGTCACTGGTGACCTCAAAGGAAAAACAAAACAAAACAAAACAAAACCGCAGGGAGTCTGGAGAGATGCTCAAAAAAGGAAGAACCTATAAAACAAGATAAGCAAGCACTTCGAGAGAAAGAGCTAGAAGCTTTAGAGTTTAATGTATAGGAAGCAGATAAAATGGAAGGAATAGTTATAGATCACACAGCTAAGGAATTTGGCTAGGAAGAGAAGGGTAACAATAGGACACTAATTGGAAGAATCGTGTCTAGGTCAGGAGATCAGAAGGATATTTATTATCAGTTAATGGGTTAGGGAAACAATAATGCTAAATTGGGAATTTATAGAGCTTGGGTTGGAAAATAGCTCAGATTATTCTCTTTTTTAGAGACCTTGCCACTTGCATAGTATCTTCTCTGCTGTTGCAGTGAACCCAGAGGGACTTATTGGGAAATATATATTTATTGTATACATGTTTATCAATATACAAGACTTTTTGGCAAAAGCGTACTGTGTGGAAGTTCGCTGTCAGATTTCAACAGCTAGGTTGTCAGATAGCAGGAGAGCAGAGCACCTAGGAGTGCTGTGGCTGCACCGTTGTGAAGGGGTTTCCCTTGGGCTAAAGGAAGGGTGGAAGGAGTCAGTGACCCCCACCATTCCTCATGCTGGACAGAGCAGTGGACTTCCAGAAGATATCAACAGAACTCCTAGCTCCCTGCTTTTCCACATGACAGTTTTTCTTAAACATTCACGTGGATGAGCAGAATAGCGCAGCTATATTCCTTCAAACCTTCACTTTAACCATGTGCCATTGACTCTAGCTGCTCCCCGGACCCCACATGGGATACTTTAAAGGCCTATTGCAATTTGTTACCCAAAACAGCTACTAGCAGAAAGGCAATGAAATGATTTGCTGATTATTGACTGTATCTCAGGCAAGGTTGCTATGTACAGTTGTACAGACTGTGCACTGCACAACCCTTCATCACCACGAAGGGTACTCTTCTCATTCTAGCCTGATACAGTGCAATGTGGTAGTCTTTGTATCAAGTGTTATTCTGTGTTCTTTGCAAAAGGAAGCCCAGAGTCCTTGCAACCAGCCTATGAGAGGGTCATTATGATGTCCCTTCTATAGAGGAGATAAAGCCACTTGCCCAAGGTTGCTCAGTTGTTAAGTAGCAGAACCATAATTTTTAGGTCCTTTGGCTCCAAAACACAATGTGTCAGTGGCCTTAAAAGGTTGGACTGACAAGAATCATCTTTAGAAGCCAAACAAGTAGACAATCTGGGAGGGAACCAGCGGCCTTCAGGAGGAAGACTGAATGAAGAAAGCCATTGGATTAGGAGACAGAGGGGAAGGAGTTGTAGAAACTGCCAGGGTGGCTAGAGGGAGTTGGAGAGAAATCCTGGATTGGCAGTGGCTGGAAGAGCAGATGGTCCAGCAACCCAAGCACACCCATCCATATGGGACAGAAAAGAGCCAACTGCAAATACCAGGGCTGCCCAGCCTGACTGGCTTGGGGAAACTCCAGATGGGGGGATCCACTGAATTAGAGCATTAAAGATGGGGGCTCTCAAGAGTCATCCAATTGCTCAAAAACTTGAGCAGAAATACTCAGTGCTTGCTAGGAGCCTATTGTGTCCTCTCAGGAAGGCAACCTGGCTCAGTGGAAAAAAGATTTACAACTTAGGGATCAAATCTTGATTCTCATATTTAGTAGGTGAGAGATTTTAGGAAAGTTATTGAATCGGTTTCTTACCTGTAAAGTGGGATTATAGTATCACCTTACAAAATTGTATTGAAGATTAAATGAGAAATGTACATTAGGTACATAGTCATCATTGAATTACATCCGTCACCCTGTGGCTTGGGGTCCAGTACTGCTGACTTCTGTCACCCTTTGGGTCCAGCACCAGGAAGGTGTTGGAGCTTGGGTGCTGCATTAGCTACTCCACAGCAGGTTATTTCTGCCTCTTTGTAAAAGTTTCTTTATCTGTTCCCACTTGATCCCTCTTTTTATGACACCGTGCACCCCAGAACAGCATCCTAAAGTGGCATCCACGACAAGCAGAACTGTGTAATCTGAACTTCCGGTCAGAGAGATTGCAACTCTAAACTCCAAGAAGGGTAGATTTGAATCTTGTTCATTTGTGCATTCTCAGAACTTAGAGCCCAGGAGCCCTTCTGTAAATGTCAGCCGGGTGACCGGCCAGTTAATGTACCCACTCCTGGCCACTGTGCCTCAGACCTGGCATGTAGTGAGGGCTGGTGAGTTTTGGTGGATGAGCACGAGAAAGTCTTGCTGGCCAGAGTGCTGGCCAGCACGGGCGGTGGGAAACCTGGATTTAGCTGTGGGGCTTCAAGACCAGATTCTCATTGCAAGCCATCCCTGGTCCGGGCTTTAATGCATGCACCGAAACCACAAACTGGATAAGCAGACACCTGGCTGTAGCAGGTTGCCGGTTTTCAGATAGCAGCCATGCCCAGTGGGCACCTGAAGCACACGGCCCCATTGCACATGAGCTGTTTTGTCAGCACAGAAATAAACCTTCCCTTTCCCTGGGCGTTGAAAGAATGGAGCTTCCGAAAAGCGATGGAAAAACAAATCAACCAGTGCTGCCCTGTGGAAAATCCTCTCTCTCCTCCATCCTCGTAAAACAAAATGAGATTGGCTCCGCTATTCCATCTGAATTAGTCACTGGTCAGTGCCAAGGTGACTAGTTAAACACTTGAGGAAAGAGGTCAGATTTACAAGGTTATGCTGTAAAACTTTGGGATTGATATCTTCTAATCAGAAATGAGGTTGGAAATGAATGCTATCAAATTTCCAGTAAATGTAATGCTAAAATATTCAGCCATTTGGATATTGCCATGTTATCAATCCAATTAACCTCACTTCATGCTATCGACTGCATTCAGTGATACCGATGTGCTACAAAGCAATATGAAATATGCTACTGACAATTATGATCCAAGATAACAGAGAAAATACAGCTCTTGCGTTTCAGGGTTTTGAAAAGAAGTAAAATTCAACTCGTATGTTATGAAGGCAGTAATAACCTATAATTTGGTTGCAAACAAATATGATTTTCATTTTCTTAGCCACATAAATTTGTCAAAATCATCAGCATGTGGGACTCCATATTCCGATTAATGGTGATAATGGGAAATTAATCTTAATATTCCACAGTTGAAATGACCCTGTTAGTAATGAAATAAAATTGATAAACTGAAATGTTTTCTTCAAGAAGGTTATTTTTTGAGTAACACCCACTGAATTTTATAGTTTTTCTTTATTGCTTTATAAATAGAGAAACAGATGTTTCTCTTATAGCAACTCTACTTCTTTAAAATTCCATTTTCGGCTCAAGGTAAGAAGTGTAAAAAGTATAAGTTGTAGCTATCATCAGTCCTACCTTTTCTGTGTTTGCAAATGTCCTGAAGTTGATTTTATAAATATTTTATTACCAGAAAAAGACATATGGGAAGGAAATTGCCAAAATATTCTGGTAACTATTAGTTCTCTGGTTCTATTTAAACTTGATTTATCTATCTATCTATTCATCTATTTATCTTTATACATAACAAATATTTCTCATAACCCATGGCATTGGTAACTCATCTACAAATGTGACTGTGGCTGAAATTATTATTAATGTATCCACTCTCAAGTTTCCACAAGTAAGGCTCATTAAAATTTTGGTGAGAAGGGAAAGAATCCAGAAGAAATTTGATTTGGTATTTCTGTTTCAATTAAATTTAAACATCAGCTCATCTGCAACCCTCAACCAAAAACAAGGTGGAACTTTCAAAAATGTTTCCTAAATTCTATGGAATTTAAAGTTCTGCTTTGAAAGGAAGAGGAAACAGTTCCCATTGAAATGTTTTCCAACATTGCTGGAAAATAAAAAAACCTATTATATTTGTGTTACTTATTTCAGGCGTAGGGAGGAAATGACAAAGTTCAACAACCTTTTCTCTATAAGATATTATCCTGGACCCTTTAAACCTGACTATTACTACTTATGGAAAATGAGATATTTTCTTGACATGGTTTATAATTTAAGTATATGTGAGAGTCAAAATGATTTGAGAGCCTGAGATAAATTACTGCAGCTCTGGCTTAGTAATAAAAGGAATTTATTGAATTAGATGGTGACTTGCGCCAGTGAGTCCAGCTTTGAACAACAGAAATGCCAGGGTGCATTGACGATGAGAGAATGAGCCTGGAGAAGGAAAAGACTTTTCTCCATGAACAGCTGGTGATGAAGACACAGAGGCGGCACAGGGGAGGAAGTGAGAGAGCCGCACACCAAGGCTGCACACTACTGTGGCCACTGACGTCTCTGCTCATGCACTCATAACAATAAATGCTGTCCACGCCAGGGCACTGCACGGTTAGTGTTTTCTCCAAGTACCCTCTCCACACATGCGATCCATTTCCTAGTTAGCTGGGGGACCCTAGAGGCTTAGCTGGGGGATGCTAGAGGCCAAGAACCTTAATTGTGAATGCCTGGCACACTGCAGGTGCCCCAAAATGTTCTAGGATAAATATGTACCGGGCACTTTGCTAGGCATCATGGGGAATACAATAAAAGGAGAGGTTCCTGGCCAATAGGTGCTTACCATTGAGTTAGAGAAAGAAGATGCAAATAAAGAAAATCAGTAACACATGGCGGTAAAGACATCAATTAGAACAGGAATTAAGAAGAATGTAAACGGGGAGGAAGAGAAGAGAAGGAGGAGAAAGCAGAAGCTAACTAATGAACGAGAATCAGGTAGATGATATAAACTAACTTGTTACATGCCATAGATATATTTAGGATAAGATTTTTATTTACTTATTTATTTTTAGAGACAAGGTCTTTCTCTGTCACCCAGGCTGGAATGTAGTGGCATGATCATAGCTCACTGTAGCCTTGAACTCCTGGACTCAAGCCACCCTCCTGCCTCAGTCTTCCCAGTAGTTGGGACAACAGACATGCAATACCACGCCCAGCTAACTTTTTGATTTTTTTGTAGAGATAGTGGATCTCACTATATTTCCCAGGCTGGTCTCAAACTCCTGGCCTCTAGCCATCCTCCCACCTTGGCCTCCCAAAGCTCTAGGAGAGGTGTGAGCCTCCGTGCCCAGCCATGTGCCATATAAATGACAACATTCGTGTGTGGGAATTGCTGATTAGAATAATAGATCATGGATTCCTTAGGGTAGGGACTAAGGAATTTCCCCCCATGTGTCCGTTCAGCTGTAGCTCAGTACCTGACAAAGCAGCAGCCTGTAAAAACATGCCGAGTCACTGTAAAATGAATGAATGAATGAGGGAGGGAGGAAGCAAGGGTTGATTATGGCTTGCACAAGGGGGGTTAGATCTGAAAGGAGGGAGTAGAAACGAAGTGGCCACCACGGAACGAGGATTTCTAAGCAGTGGGAGCTTTACCGTGTAGGCAGAAACAATGTCCCTCTGGCTATGGAACAGTGGCAGAATGGTGCTAGAGGGGAAGAGAGGTTGGGAGAACCTCAGAACAGACTGTGGGGACTACGAGCCCCTCCGCCACCTGGCTGAATCCCATTCCTCCTTCAGGCCTTGCTTTGGTCTGATGTCCCAGCCGCTGAGCCTCTGCTGACTCCCAGCCTGAGTTTGGAGTTCCCTCAGCAGCCCTGGCTGCCTCCATCCGGGACCTATTCCACAGCAATGACACGGCTGAGGCAAGGGCATTCCCGCCCTGTGGGTTAGACGCTGGGCCTCCATGGAGAAGGACGGAGGTGCTATTCATCTCTGCGTCTCAGCAGCCACTAGGAGCAAATGGGCATGGCTCTGCTGCAGTGTTTTCAAGAGGGAAGGGGCATGATCAGAGCGGCACTGCAGAGGCTTTACTGAAGGAAGGACAGGGACAGGGCTTGTCTGGTGTGATTAGGGACTAGGACGGTGTACATGGAACAATTCGTGGTAAGACCAGAGTTGAAGTGAGAAGTGGGATTGACGCAGAGAGCAGGGGCCCGCCCTATCCAAGAGGCAGCAGAACGCGGGGACTGAGAGCAAATGAGAACACGTCAGTGGGTAAGGCCCATGGGGACACCCTGCCCGCAGCAATGATGGGGATGGAAAAGACCAAAAATAACACTGTGAGATCCAGCTTGGGAGTCTCCGAGGTGCTGTAACAGGCGGGCGATGGCCAGGACCCTGGGTGAACCAGGGAGCTCCGGAAGAAGCTGGGAGGAGCAGGGCTTAAAGGCTCGAGGCATCAGGAGGGATCTGAGTGGAGCCTGGCAGAACACAAGGAACACTGCCAGATGCTCAGGGTGCCCAGGGACAGGGACCCCAGACTCGGGTGGACAGGACTGCAAGAGCCTGGAGCGGGAGTGCAGGATACTCCAGCCCTGCTCAGGGACACAGTCCTGGCTATCCCCAGCTTCAGACGTCTTCTCACCCTGAAATGATAGCCGTCTTCTCAGTCATTAGAGAATGAAATTCTTATAATGGTATCTGCGTCTTAACAGGGAATGAGAAATAGCCATAATTTCCGAACACTTGTTTTTCATAAGGGAAAGCGTTTCTGAGCAGATGTATCCTTGGTGGGTTTTGAGTTTCTGCTGGGGAATGGAACAGAGAAAACCCAGTGGGTTTATTTTTAGTTCTTGTAGGGATGAATGACCATCCCCTGTGGTTTAACGATTATTTGAGTATCCCTTTTGGCAGTAACCTGCAAAATCAATCTGTGACTGGCACAGCTTAGCCTGTTCAAAAGTGATCGTTGCAACTTACATTTTGAGAGAGGGGAGGCAATGGTCTGGTGCTGGGGAAGGGAGGCTTGCCTAGAAGTCCAAGGTGGAAAGGTCTCAGCCCTGCTGGCCCATGGGTGTCATCTGGGCTCTGAGAGGGGCAAGCATCCTCCCTGCATCTCCATTTATCCACCTGTGAAATGGGGCACTGCCTACCCCATGCTCCCCTCACAAAGAAATTACAACGATGCATAGATCCTAAAGGAAAGTTCTTCAGGATCTTCCTTTAGGGGGACAACATTGGGTCCATGAGGAGACAAACGCTCAAAAATGTAAAGTGACTCGCCACACTTCACATGGCCAGTTACTCACAAGCCAGGAACAGAAGTCCCCTTTGACCTCTCAGAGCTCTTTCCACCATGCTGAGAGTCTCGTTTAAAAGAAGGGCATAGAACTGTGTAGACAATCATAGAAAAATGTCCAAGATAGCTGGGCAGAAAGGCAAGTTGTAAAACATTATGTATATATACACATATATACGTGTATATGTGTGTGCATATATACTATGTATGTATAAAAACTCAAGGAAGTCTACATGAAATGTGACTATTTCTGGAGTGTGTGATTATACAGAACGTTTCATTTCATTTCTTTTATTTTTTACCATTTGCATTGTTACAAGCTTGCATTGATTTCATAATCAGAAATTTTGAGGCAAATATAAACAGGTAAATGAAGAAGCTTCCCTGCCCATGCATGCCCATTATGCTCCATCAATCAAGAGCTACTGCTGTCTGTCTCTGGAAAAAGTCGGGTGCAGCAGGGCTGTAAGACCTCAAATGGCCTCTACTCCTGACAATTTCCTTTTAATGTTTCCACCTCTTGTCCTGGGGCTCTAATGCCAACTGGCTATCACAGCCATGCTGATGTCAGTTCATGCAAGATGCCCATGCACAAATTTAGTGTGTTAAAATTTTAAAGCCTACTAAAATGTTCCCTGACAGAAAAACGCCTCCTCACCAGGAATAAGCAAGTATTTAGAAAAACACATTTCTTTGCCTTAAAATGGTTGGAGAACAAGCTTTGGCGGGGGCTGGAGGGGGCTCTTTTTTATTAGTATTATTATTTCAGGAGATTTAAAAAATGAGATTTGCAACATTTTTGTTTCTCTAAACAGGAGTGAGGAACGAAGGCAATGGCACAGACACGGTAGGAGGCCCCATGGGACCAAGCGCTGAAGGGCACTGGAGGGCACGGGGCTGCCCAGCCTGTTTGTATGCATCGCCTGGTCTATCGTGAGTTGGGGTACAGTTATGACGAACAGGATGAAATTAGCACAGCTCTGTTCTCCAATTACTGCTGACCAAAATGAATTCTGGTCTGCGATAGCTAGGCTGTAACTTTTAAGATACTTCAGAGAACGATGAAAATGCACATCCATATACTTCGGGCATCTGGAGGATGTGATGTGAGGGCGTGACAGGAAACAGACTTGCTAAAATCCATGCCCATTTTACGCGATTAAAATCTTTTAATCTAACTAGCTGTTAACTTTGGTGTGTGATATTAAGAATTCTGGGCCTTTCTCATACGCTTCTGTTTAATGTGCCTCCCAAAGGAACGCTGCATCTTACAATTTCCATGTTGTCCTTAGACTCCTTGATGTTGATCATCGCGTGACATCTTTCTTTGGGAATCTTGAGAACCTTTTTAAAGTATTAGTAAGAGC
Organism: Macaca fascicularis; assembly: GCF_037993035.2. Lineage (NCBI taxonomy): Eukaryota > Metazoa > Chordata > Mammalia > Primates > Cercopithecidae > Macaca > Macaca fascicularis. Next base: position 74,256,764 of record NC_088392.1, on the reverse strand, counting down.
TGTTGATCATCACAAAAACCCCTGACAGACAAGGACCACTTCATCCAGGCTTATTGTGAATTATTTACAGAAAATAACACTATAAAAATAAATGGACATCCATTTCTGTCACCATATCTGGTCTCCCCATGCCAAGCAAAGCAAACAAAATTGTCAAAGCATTGGACTCTCTAGCATAGAGCAACCAGCAAATGTGATGTCCTAGTCCAGACTGGAAGGGCTACTTGATGTAGAGGCGATTTGCAGCATGTCAGATGGAAACGAAAGGGGATGACTTCGGGTCCAAGAGGAGACAAAGACTCAAAAATGTAGAGTGACTCGCCACACGGCACACAACCAGTCATTCACGAGCCAGGAACAGAACCCCACTTTGACCTCTCAGAGCTCTTTCCACTATGCTGAGCCACTGGCTTACCGGGGCTCGACTTGCACACACATTTTTAAAGGGCCTTTCTGAGACACAGTGATTTAACCTAAAAGAAGGATGCCAACCATGGGAATTTCAGACATGGCAAAATTGTACCAGGAGATATTCGGAGCCATCAGAACTTTCGGCACTCTTCCAAATCACTGCCCGGGGCTGATTATTTTCCTAGTGTTGCCTTCCCCTTGGAAAACCATTACTTGCTTTTCAGTTCCATTAGACTTGGAAAGATGCCATATATGTGGGCTTTCGGAGTCCTACAATGCACACTCAGTTTTCCTTGATTAATTGATAAGTTCTAATACTGTTTATGTTGCCTTTCTTCTGTTTCAAGTGCAAATTTTTCCATCACTAAAAATGTTCGTTTAAAGCTGTAGTGTGTTGGAGATGGCTCCTACCAGCTCACAAGGGCCGAATCGAATCTGTACATCTCATCCCAACCCTGGTTTGGTGACTTTACACGGGTGTCTTGAAATCAGCCATTGGGAACATATTTACATCACAGAACTTGGCAAACAGTAAAAGTAGAGATTTTTTCCCTCCAGAGAGCCTATTTATCAGCACACCATCGGTTCCAAGTATGCATTTTTTTTTTAACTATAATAGGAAACTTAATTCATTTGGTAAACTATTACTAATAGTGCTTAACGCATGGTGAGTACATACACAATAGATCTTTGTAAAGGAAGGATTGAATGAATGAGTGAATGAATGGGCCGCTTCCAGATATATACAATGCTCCATCTTAGTTTCTGAGACTGAACTGGGCATTGAAACTATGCTAATTTTGGATTCTCCATCCCTTTTCAGTTTTATCTTATGTTCGTATGGATCTCTTAAACACCAATTCAGAGTGTGGGAGTTTTTCTACAGATCTCTTTCTAGTGTTCCTTTTTCAGGCAAGAGAAAAACATATCTACAAAAATGAAGAAATACAGTTTTCATTGTCATAAAAGAGTAATTTTGACTTTTATGGTACAATATGAAGGAAAACATTTTTATACAGGTTATTTTTATTTTTAAAAGCAGAAGCAAATTTCAACTACAAGAGCTACACTATCTGACGTCGTCTCATTAATATTCTGCCTCTCTGATTACTAGCTCCAGAAATTATGAAGAGTTGCTTTTAAAATTGATGTTCAAATTCAATATGATTGTGCTTTGCATCTTGTTCCAGTAAAGTCTCTTGTCGGTTTGCTTGTCAGTAGCCAAGAAAAGCAGCAATTTCTGCCTTGGAAAATCCTGTGAATATTTATGTAGTAGCTCTAAGCTGCAGGGAATTTAAGAAGCCTAGAAAAATTTTGCAAAGTTTTTAAAGCAGGGAGTCACTGTCATACCATCGATAGAAATCCATAAATGTCAAACTTGAAATTATGTCAGTAGTTACCATTATTTTATTGGACCGGGACCCACACAACTATTTGAGTGTTTATGAAGTAATGTGAGTTGGCAGTTTCTACTTACTCAAAGTATTCTGTTCAAGATTATCTGTACCAGTTTGGTATGTCTGCTAAACTCCTCTTAATAAAGGTTCAGGCTTTCGGTCTTTGCTTTTCATAAACACCTGTCAAAATCAGGCCCCCAAAATTATAGACCAGATATGATCACTCATGTAACTTAACCTCACAATTCTGTTCTTGGTTGAATCTTACAAAGAAAATATTGAGTGAAGAGAGCTAGAAGCAAAAATTTATTTATTGTATTATTCCATTTATATAAAGTGAAAAAGCAGGCAAAACTAACCTATGGTGTTAGGCATCTAGATTGTGGTTGCCCTTTGCGGGGACCATAGCAGGAAGTGACGGGACACTTTCTGAGGTTCTGACAGTGCTCTGTTTCTTAATCTGTGTTCTGGTTACACGATGGGTGTGTCACTTTGTAAAATACATAAAACTGTTCACTTACAATTTGGGCAGGTTCTTATACGTAACTTATATTTCAATAGAGAATTTACTTTGAAAACACTGGGCTGCTCTCCGATTCTCTTCGAGATTCTAAAGTGTTTCAAAAATATCCAAGAGGATGTTACTCACATGAGGTTGATGACAAAAAGGGAAATGAAATCCCCGCATAGAGAAAGACTTGGTCTTACCGTATGAATTCCACCATTTCAATGGACAAAAGGAAGAGTGTTCATTTCAGGTGGCTCAGCCGTTTGTTTCCAGGAACACTTTCACATTCCTTCTTGCAACTGGCTGTTTATATATAAGAACCAAGCCTTGCCTTGCGGTTACTTAAAATGTGAAGAAAGACTTTAAGGGGTCACATAGATATCTCTGTGACAGCTTCAGAGAATCTGGTTCTGTTGTTTTTTTCACCCCATCCTAAAATCTGCTAGGGAACGCTGAGCTAATTAGAAGTGGCCAGCCAGCAGTTAGTCAATAAATAGCTTGGCTCAGCAGATAGGTAATGCAATGCCAGATCAATAGGAGCTCTGAAAATTATTTCTTCATTTCCTTCTATGGTGAGTAAGTTATCCATGAAGGACAGAATGTCAGCCTTCAGTCAAAGAGGATGGAGCTTTTCATTATTCTGACATGAGAAGTTGAGAGGGGGCAGAGGTAAATAGTTCCACGTTCCTTATTGATGTGATGTCAGATTTTCATTTCGAAATGCACTAGGCTCTAAGAAGCTTTTGCAAGAAAGGTCCACTCTTCTCAACCAAAAGTGCTGTCTCATTTCCTGGAGATATCCATTAGAAATGGGAACCCCTCTGTCACTTAGAATGACTTGCTGTGATTTCAGTGTTTAGATGATAGGTGGTTACCTGTCACAGTCTTACAAAATGAAGAAAAATTAAAAGAATATTGAAAGATCAGCGGAAACCTTTTGGAGGAAGAATGTTAAAAATTTTTCTTCAGGTGACCTTCTAATAATTCATATGGAATGCCACTTGGCTTCCAATTTTGTGGATATATCAGAGTGAAAATGGAGCTCATTTTCAATACTGTGTGATCTAAAAGAAGCCTTAAGGTGCCAGCGTTCACCGTGACCCGGTTGCAAGGTTATGGCTTTGAGCCTTAGGAAAGCAATGACTCAGATACTAAATGGGGACTAATATATTCCCTAAAACTAATAACCCCTCTAGCCAGTTAAGCAGTCCAGATGGTAAGAGGATGGCTGCCTTGATTTTTGGGAAGTGAGGAAAATGTAGAGTAAAATTACAAAGTATCAGAGAGAGTTCTTTCATTTCTGTGCACTTCAAACTGATAACTGAATCCTATTTTTACTCCCACACACAATTTGAGAGCTCCTTTTCTGAATCGCGGATGTAGAAAGACATCCATACTTCAGAGGCAGTTTACGCTCTACTTATTTCCTTGGAACCTCCTACCTCCTGGCAGTTCAGTAATATTTCCCTAAGGCCGAGCAATCTGGAACCCGAGAGTGGGTTTTTCTTTCTTTTTAAGAAAAAGAAAAAGATGACAGAATTCCTTCATCTCTGAAGACAAAATGAAATTTAGTTGCAATGTCATCAATTCACGGGAAATAATAGGACAGATCTGTCATTTCATCCCAATTTCCTGTGCATGCTTGTTTATATTTTTTCCCGCAGAATTTTTTGTTCTCCTGTTCTCTCTATACAATCGTAATGAAATATTGATTGGCCCACTAAGAATTAAGTCTCAGCATTTCCCACTTGTTTGTTTTTCCAAATTACTTAAGACAGTGTTAAGGAATATTTCACCATGGGGAGTGGTCTTTTGTGTTAACTGATGAGTTTTCAGATGCGTACAGTCATGTAAACAACAGACTCCACACTCTTATCAGAGTCGAAGATCCCCTTGGCAGCAAGCCCGCCAGGGAGAAGGCCAACTCTTCACACTTACCAGTTGGCTTTCATCTTTCATGGTTTTGATGGTTTTCTTCCTCCGACCTCCTTCTGTACCTCCTGCCTCTCCCAAGCTCAGCCACCATGGCATTGCTTTACACAAGCTTTTTCTCTCATCAGACCACTTTTTCTCCCACTGCCCCAAGCTAGTTCTTTTTTCAGCCCCGTTCTCAGCTTAAACACCACTTCCTTTTGAAGCCTTTCTTGACCTCACCATGTGAAATTGGTGTCGACGCGTCCTGTTACCTTGTTAAACTGTCCCTTAGCTTTTCTTTCACGGTGCTGGCGATTCTACGTCACCTTTTTATTTCATTGAGTTATTCAACTTCCCTGACTGGAGTTTGAGAGCCAGGAGGTTTCAGGCTATCCCTCTCCTTGCTCAGCGCCCCATCCTCCGGACCTGCCACGGTGCCTGCTGCGTGGTACACACTTAGTAAAATTCGCAGACTCTTACTTTTCCTCTGCCATGTTAAGGCTGTACTTCCCATACAAACCAAAACCTTCAGAAGCCGACACCAGAAACAGTTATAGGCTGCCTGATGATTGCTTGACAGACTTCAACTGCCCTTCAACTAACTGTATGAGTAAATTCAACTTTAATAATCTCTTGAGGTGACTATACTAAACCAAAGTGCAAAAACTTCCTTCAAATTTTATCTTTCACGTAGGACTAATTCTGCTGTAAATATGTTTTTAAATATATGTTATTATTTGTGTATTTCAACTTTTATTTAAATTCAGGTGGTACATGTGCAGCTTTGTTACCCAAGTGTATTGCATGATGTGGCGGTTTGGGGTACGACTGATCTTATCACCCAGGTACTGAGCACAGTACCCAATACCCTTCCCTCCACCTCCTCTTTCTAGTAGTGTCCAGTGTCTATTATTGCCATTGTTATAATACTCTATTTTTAATTAAAGTTGGGTTTTAAATTCATAAATTAATAATTTCTGCTAAAGTAAAACTAATGAGTTTATATAATTTATGTCCCTCCTGTTACCAGGCTTGGCCAGATGGGAGTAAGACAATCATGTGTTTCTCCTACACAATTTCCACCTTTTTTCCCTTATCTCCTCCCTTTTCCACTTCCCTTAGGTGCTCACACCTGTTTCGTTATTCTTCCTCTCTGGATATCAGAACTAGTCCTTTTTATAAAAACTAGATCCCTTATTCACTCCAAAGAATACATAACTTGTTTCAAAATCATTACCCCCTCTAAGGATGTTTATCACATTAGAATAGAAGTGACATAATAGATTACACAGTCCAATCTCCTCAATTTCATCCTCATTTGCATTTTAACATATGAATGCAATGATATCACTCCCCTGTGCAACATCTTCCCCTTCCAGAATCCTCCGCCCAGCAGAGCAGAGTCTTGGGACCTGGCTCCCCACCTGGCTTCATCCTCTGAGCCCATTTCAGGCTGAGCTCACACACGTCTCTGCTGAAATCTCCCTTCCTCCTGCACATTCCCACCTTTGCTGCCTTCCCAGCTCACTCTTACGCTTCCATTGCTGTCTCTGTCCTGGGACAGTGGGCAGACTCTCACCGCCCTACCTGTGTCCCCAGCCCAGCCTCGGGCCTGCCGTGGGGTCCCATCCAAATCAGCAATGTGAATGAAGGAGACTAAAGTCAGGGAGCTCAGAGAGTGGAAGATCAGGGATGAGCCAGCAGAAGAATGTTTATTTGGGGACTGAGGTGTTGTAACTCCCAAAACTGTGCCTCCCAAGCAGCCTTGAACTCTGCCTATGCTTCTGATCCATACACCACTTGAAAACAGTTCTTTTTTTTAAAAAAGCAAAATTACTTTTTTATCGTATTTATTTATTTTGAGACAGGGTCTCTCTATGTTGCCCAAGCTGGAGTGCAGTGGCGCGACCTCGGCTCACTGCAAGCTCCGCCTCCCAGGTTCACGTCATTCTCCTGCTTCAGCCTCCTGAGTAGCTGGGACTACAGGCGCCTGTCACCACGCCTGGCTAATGTTTTGTATTTTTAGTAGAGATGGTTTCACCGTTAGCCAGGATGGTCTTGATCTCCTGACATCGTAATCTGCCCGCCTCAGCCTCCCAAAATGCTGGGATTACAGACCTGAGCCACTGCACCGGCCTTTTTTTTTTTTTTTTTTTTTTTTTTTTTTTTAACTGAGAGAGCAATAGCCTCACACAACTTTAGCCTCTACTCATAAAACTTCAAAATCCTCTTGGAAAAGCTGTACACAACTGCACCTGCACCTGCACCTGCACCTCTCTGCTAGGAGTTATAGAGAGATCAATTCTAGACGCCAGGAGGCTAGCACAGGTCTAGCCTCAATCTTAATGAATCAGGGTTCAAACTGTAAGTTCCTTGGGGCAAGAATGTGGCCTTTTTGTCTGGTTATTGTTATTATTCAGATCAGCCTCATCCATTGTAAAGCAGCGTGGACATTTACGATTGTTTATGAATAATGAACGTGACTGTAACTTTGCCGGAACCAGCAACCAGATGAGTCCAGCTTGGCTAGAGCTCCAACCATGAGTGCACATGTCTCCCAGTGTGTGTGAGCATGCGTGGTAATGGTGTTAGTGTATGTGACAGCATTATGTGAGGGTGTGAGCATTTATGTATGTAGGAGAGGGCAAGTGTGGTGTGAATGCGTATGAGCATGTGAGTGAGTGTGCCAAAGGGTGTGTGTGAAAACATGTGTGTGAGCGTGTATGAGCATGTGTGAGAACATGTTTGCACGTGGGAGAGGGCATATGTTTGTGAGCCATGTATGAATGTGTATGTGAGCATGTGTGGTTGAGCGTGTGTGTATGGGTGAGCATATGTGTTTGGGACAGAGGGCATGTGTGTGTGAGTATGTGAACACATGGAGGGGAGGATGTGTGTGTGTGTGTGTGTGAGTGTATGAGTAAGCTTGTGTATGTCAGTGTGTGTGTGGGTATGCGTGAGAGCATGTGTGTGAACATGTGTGCATGTGTGTATATGTGTGTGTAGCCCTTGCCAGCAGCTCTAGGGGCAGAGCATGTGTTTACAGCTGTGAGTGGTTCCTCTTGTCTCCTCCAGGTGCCCCCAGAGCAGGCCACCAGGTTGCTTAACCATCTAGGCTGTCTCGTAGAGGGCGCAGTCCACATCGTCACTGTTTCTCTGTAATTCTATCTTTTCAGGTAGGGTAGTTTTGCCCCGATGATGCCCATGCTCACTCCCCTGCCCAGCTCCTCCTCAGAGGATTCAGCGAGCTAGTAGCCGTGAGTCCATGAGGTATTACTTCCGAGGCAGCCCTCATCAGCCCCTCTTCCTCCATGGCGTCTGACGGTATAAAAGAAATGAGGAAATGCATGAACATCAAATTTGTGGAAACGTATTAAACCTTACTCTGTGCCAGGCAGTGTGGCCAGCCTATACCTCTATTATCACATTTAATTCCATAAGGGCACTATGGGAAAAGAACTGTTGTTTTGCCCCGTTAAAGAGAAAGAAATTAAGGTTTAGAGAGGCAGATAGCTTCCCAAGGTTACAAGACAAGCTGGGGCTGGCCCGGAATCCAGCCGTTTTTGACCCGGACCCCTGTTTTTAGCCTCTCCTTGATGGTTTGGATTAAAGGGCAGGGGTGGAACAGGAAGGAAGTTGAAAGGAAACTCACGGAGCATCCGACTATCTCCCTTCACTGAAAAGGACATGAGAGCCCACCGCTGCATGTTCTGACTTGTAAGATTCAGCTTTCAGAGACATGACTTCTGCAAAGATGCACATTTCTGAGGGCAGAGCAAGGAGAAAGATGCGAGTGTCCCAACCCCAGTCCAGAGCTTACGACAGTTGAAATCCCATGGGCTCACTCTGATTCTGTAGACTGACTGATGAAGGCCCAAGGAAGGTCTTCAGAAGGTACCTTTTTGAGGCTACAGCTTTCGTTTTCTCTGGTGGTCACTGGCACAGCATGACTCTGTGTCATGGTTCAACACCTCTCCCTGTGGGTGAAGAATAGGCCTTAGAATAACAAGTAACACATTGACTGGAATGCCTTGCTTTGATGTTATAAATCTGAGCAGAAAGCTCCCCACTACATTGCAAATTCCATTTGACTTAATACTTGCTTTCTTGTCTTGCACTTGCAGATGTTGTTTTCTTTCCAAACAGAACTCTAGGCTTGTGTGTGCATTGTGGGAGCACAGAACAGATTAAATCTGTGGAAAAGGTAATAGTGATAGTGGTAGCAATAGTAGTAAAAGGAGTTGGTTTTGTTTTTGATTCTTAGCTTATCAAGGAGGCAGAATGACAAGGAGGATCAGTTTCTGATCACCCTGGGGGAGAAGAGTTCTATGGCAGAGGCAGCCTAATTCCCCTCTATGTCTTATTACAGCTTCAAGCTCTTGAAACTTCAGGAGAAAAAAAACCATGTAAGAATCTCCATCCTAATGGCTAAGACTTCTTTCTTCACTTTGGTTTCCAGTGGACCCTACTTGACTGCTAGAGCAATGGCTTTTAAGTCAAGTCTGAAGGAAGCAACCGATCCTCCAGAAAGATGCTGGGACTGGTGTGGAGAAAAGGGAGCACTTATATACTGTGGGTGGGGATGTAAATGATACAGCCTCTACAGAAAACAGGATGGAGGTTTCCCAAAGACCTAAAAATAAAACTACCGTTCAATCCAGCAATCCCACTACTGGGTATTTAACCTGCACTTGTGTGTTTATCACAGCATAATTTACAATAACAAAGATGCAGAATCCACCCAAGTGTCCATCAGCGTGTGATTAGAGAAAATGAACGTGGTACGTGTACACCATGGAATACTACTCAGTCATCAAAAAAAGTGAAATCATGTCTTTTGCAGCAACATGGATGGAACGGGTAGCCATTGTCTTAAATGAAACAACTCAGAAACAGGAAGCCAAATACCGTATGTTCTCAGTTATAAGTGGAAACTCAGTAATGTGTACACATGGAAATGGAAGAATAGTGAGCTGGAGACTCAGAAGGGTGGGGGGTGAGGGGTGATAAATTATGTAATAGGTACAATGTACATTACTTGGAACAGTTACACTAAAAACCCAGACTTTAGCACTATGCAATATATCCATGTTACATAACAGCATTTGTACCCTTTAAATTTATGCAAATAAAACACACAAAATAGACTTCTCTTTTCTACCAATATCCCCCATATTTAGAGCAAGTAAATTCACTGGGCACCAGATAGGAGGGAATGTGTTTATTCTTTATGGCATACCTGTGTGTATTTATGTTCTATATTATAAACATGTATTAAGTTATACTATCACATGTTAAAAACCAAAGTGGAAATCTATTGAGGATGATTCTTTTTTCCCCGGGATCTCTGCCTACCTTCACTCCCAGCTTGTCTGAGGGCTTCCAGAGGGGCTGTGGGCAGCCGTCAACAGAATCAACTTCAGGCTGGGGTTTCTATGCATCAGTTATAATTACTTGTCAAATTCCTATTGTGTGCCATGCAATGGCTAGGAACGTTGGGCATGATACATTTGATACTTATTTAAATAATACATATATAGACTTGTTCCTTGTCTTCTGCAATTTCTGCCCAAATGAAATAATCCTTTTCAAATATTTTAGCTGTTTCTTCTGGCATTTCCCCCATTTTTCTAAATAGTCTCCTTATACTGTGATTTGTTGACTTTTCAGCTTTATTCATTCACTTTCACTTAGTGATTTTTTTTACAGTGGACAATAAGGGTTTAGCTCTTCCTCCTCCACTCCCCCCACTCCACTCACTCCTCCCTTCACCTATCTTCTCCTAGTAGTTATAGTAGTTATATCACCATTTCTAGTTAACAGAATAGGCAAAGTTTATATAATTTATATGCATATAATATCATCTATACCTGAGCCACATAGCATATAATCATTTTACTTCTTTCTTTTGAAATGTTTTTTCCCCTCTGGAGTTAATACTAACATGACTTGATTTATTTTTTTATAGACTTATCACTAATTCATTTCTAATACAACAGTAAGTCCGCGACCAATATATTACAATACAGAAGACAATATTATCAGTTTCCCTTTTTAAAAACATTTGAAGACATTCCTACCCATTATAGGAGGAAGCCCAACATTCTCCTATAATCCAGATTGGCCATTCCTACCCTGATACACAGCTACCAGCTTAAGACATCTTTTACCACCATCCTTCATCTTTCCTTCTGTATTAGAACCACTACGACTGATCCTTGAACAACATGGGTTTGAACCGCATGAGTCCACTTACACATGAATTTTCTTCCACTCCTGCCACCCTTGAGGCAGGAAGACCAGCCCCTTTTCTTCCTACTCCTCAGCTACTCAACATGAAGATGACAAAGATGAAGACTTTATGATCATTCACTTCCACTTAATAAATAGTCAATATATTTTCTCTTCTTTGTGATGTTCTTAATTACATTTCTTTTCTCTAGCTTACTTTACTGTAAGCATACAGCATATAGCACATATAACATTCGAAATGTATGTTGATCTACGTTTATATTATTGGCAAGGCTTCCCGTTAACTCTAGGCTATTAGTAGTTAGGTTTTGAGGGAGTCAAAAGTTATATGTGAATTTTTAGCTGTATGAGGGATTCATGCCCCTAACTCTTGCAGTCTTCAAGGGTTAACTGTATTTTCGCCTTCATTTTTGTTTGCTTTCCCTACCATCTGTCTTTTGCTATTGTGGAAAGACATCCAGTGGCTAACTCAGAACAGGTTCAAGGGAGTAATTTTTTGAGACCTTGAATGTCTGAAAATATTTTCATTCTACTCCTACACTTGAGTGATAGTTTGAATACGGAATTCTGGATTGAATATGCCTTTCTCCTAGGCAATTTTGCTGGAGGACTCCTGAATCACTGTCTGTGGAATTCTTTTTCTTTAGCTGAGTTTCCCTGAGAGGAGTCCTGTAATCACTTTCTAGTGGTAAGAACCTGGCCATTGAGGGACTGGGGGAGAAGGACTAGGGGAGAGCCACACTACAATATATAGACTTCCATTTATTCCTTCTAGTTTTAGCATGGTGCTGTATTCCCAAGCTTGGTTCTTCCTGGTGTTCCAAGCCTAGAACACCGTTGGTCAGGCTCTCTAGAGAAGAAACCTCCAGATTTCAGTTAGAGTATTGGAGGGCAGCAGCCTGGTGGCACAGACCAAGGAGGAAATCTTTGGTGATCTTTACCGATGTCCAATAAATCCTCTTTAAACAAAATTAAAGCCTCATCCATACCTTTGTCTTCAGAAATTCCAAGTACCTGCAATTTCTGAGCATTTCTGCAGGCCAGTGTAATGGGTCAATTTGTGAGAATTTCTGCAGGCCAGTGAAATGGGTCAGCTTGCTCATTATTGGTTTCTCCTCTTGCAGTCTATTTCAACCACCTACCTTCATTCCATGAGCTTTCCAACTTTCAAAGATGTTTAACCATTCTTCCCTGTTGTCATCTTTGTCCTTTTGAATTTATCACTTCTCCCATTAAAAAAAAAAAAAAACATGTTCACTATATTTATAATAACATTTTAGGAAGAAGTGGACTAAATGTATGTTTCAATATGCCATATTTAGCTGAACTTCAATCATCCTCACTTGACTTAAAAGTATTAAAAACTTACATCAGAACATACCGCTCAGTATGTGGCATGGCTAGAATTTCAATCCTCTGGGAAGGAAAGAAAAGAAAGATAAAAAGGAAATGAGGACTGAGACTGTGCAGGGTGCCTGGTCAGAAAGTGATGAACATGGAATGATGGGTTTGGTCATGGAAGGCATTTCCAGGAAACATGAAACGGAGTTAGGGGAGCAGCAGAACGTAACATCCTTGAACAATGATTTCACATGACTTCTCCCTTCTTCTGTTCATCTGTTTCTCTTTCCTTCTTTTCTTTCTCATTCACTCTCTTCCATCCATAAGCAGGTTTGTTGCAACTTCCATGTTTTAAGCTCAGGGCTAGTCCTGAGAATACAATGGTACGTAAGGCAGGTGTGCTCCCTGTCCTAACTTAATAGCATGAAAGAGCCCTTCAGTGCAGAATGCTCAGGACATAGAGGAGGGACATGGATAATTAACCTAATTTTAGAGCACCAAAGCAGCGGGCTCTTCCAGCCACTTCCAGAGCTGCTTGTTCTTTGACCCACTTCTCCTTAATGTCAACGTCATCTTTATCATCACAATCATGATTATTAATACTATAACTACTTATAGAAATTCTATTTACCTGGTCCCATGGTAGACCTTGTATATAGCTTATTTAATTTAATCCTCACAACAATCCAGCAAGATATATTGTATCAGCTTGAAAAAATTAACTCACCCAAAGTCACCAGTGGTTAGCAAAGCTTCCTGGCTGCCACCTCCCTTTGACTTTTTAGATGTTCCCTTTCTGTGCCTCCCTGCTAATGAATGTAGGTCATTGTCATTGTGCTTAGCCATCAAACATTTAAAAATCTTTGTGTGCTCACAGAAACTATTCCTCACTGATCTCCGTATCCCTGATGCCTAACACAGTATCTGGCACAGGATTAAAACTCATTAAATAAATAATTTTTTTATGTAAGGCAAAGTCAGGATTTGAACCCAGATTTTTAAATTACAAAGCTCATGCCTTTCCATTGTGCAGCATTGTTCTCCAGTTAAGACTTTTTCTCACTGATATTCCCTTTCCCCTTGTACACAAGGTTCACCTTTGGCTTGCTCTGCCCCATACATGTTGGCCCCTGCTGACACCTGTCTTCCTCTCTCTGTGAAGAGTTGTGATTAAACCAACAAGCACAGACACATCTTTTTCAAAAGCAAATAAATGCCTTTTGGAAAAAATCTCTCACTGCCTTCAAGTGCAGTCACAGCACAAATTTCAGCATCAAAACAAACTTTTTGTTATAAATATTTACTCCATTGTGGACAGAGACTTAGGAGTCCATCTGTTCTACGGGATTTTCATTTTAGTAGAATTTTTTGAAACCAGATCAGCAAATCATTGTTACTATTGGCCACACACAGAAATATCTTGCTTAAACAGAACTCTATGTTCAAATGGCATCTGTTATGAGCCTTGAGCTTGTCTACACAGAGCTACAGAAGGCAGCAAAGATAAGCGGTGGTGGGAATCTGAGTCATTGACCGTCAATCAAGGGACTGCACCTCCTGGAATACTCCCCACCGGTTCACAAGCTCCGGAAACTCGGGTGAAAACAGCAGATGGAACTGGTGTTGATATTAAGACACTGCCGTTTCCTTCCAATTCTTTGCCAATTTCTTTTTCTTTGCCAAATTTGTAAACGCTCACTTTTAGAGGCAGAAAAACAAACCTGGTTATATTCTTTCTCGCTTTGCATTTGGAAACTGTGGCCTTGGACAGCTGAAATGGCTGCATCCTAAATCTCTATTTCCTCACCTGTAAAATAAGCCTAACAGTATTGTTTGAAGACTAAATGAGAGAGCTCAGTGAAACACTAGCACCCTTCAAGGCCGATTGTGGTTGGACAATGATTCTTCATTTCCCTAGGAAGAAGATGAAAGAATCACACACTGAGGTGCCCATAAGCCACCCCCAAGAACTCTGATTCAGTGTATGTCCTGGCCAACTGTACATCTTCAGTGAAATCGAAGTGGGGAACCACTGCCATAAGTGAGGTATGGAACCAGTTTTCTCAATTGAGACAAACGTTTTTGGCTTCCAATCTGGAATTAAAAATGAAATATCAAGTTCAGGATGTAGTAAGCCATTTCACTGTCTATTTATAAAGCATGTTATAATGATTATGTTTATTCTTTCTGTATCCTCGAGGACAGGTTTGCCTTTATGAGCCATGCTTTCTCCTTGAGAACACAAAGATAAAAAGATTCATTCGGCATGTCAATGGCAGCAACAGGATTGAAATCCAGACTATTTATCATCCACAATAGCTCAGTGCTACAGTCCTTGCTCAAGCAGGATACCTAATGACAATCTGAATAATTGACTGCACTAAAATCTCTGTCAAATCAGGTTCATAAATTAGGTTTTAATAGAATATTATAAGTTGGCTGAGCTAAAAGGCAAATATCAATCTTATGATTTGTATTTAAGAATACGCTGAAAATGTCATTCAATCACTTACGGAAATGATAGAGAACTAGTCCTCCAACATAGATTTTTTAGCAGGAATAGAGTCAAACTCAGAGTCATGCACAAGGGAAAGAAAACAGACAGTTTGTATTAAATAGAGGTTTCTAGGTACAACACAGAGAAATACTAATGAGAGATCTTTGGAAATTCCCAGAGTTTTTATTTAATAAGAAAGTTTAAGTGTGCTTCTAGGAATGGGTCGAGAAGTTCTTCTCCCAACCTGCTCATTTTAGGCTGAATTCATGACAGTTTTGTATTTCATGTCTTGTTTTCACAACTGCTTTATGAAATTAAAAAAAAAACACCGAAATTAGAAAAAACAACAACAGACCAGTTATCTAGAAACCATCATATGCTGGAAATTTTGTTTAAATGTAATTTGCTCCCTGTTCTTCTGTTAAATAGATGGAAAGCATGGGGACAGTGGACAATATTGTACAAAAATCGTTTGCTAAAGGTTATAAAGAGGCTAACAGAATTCAGATGGTGAAACTATTCCTATAACACAATTAACTTTCAAAGTTGTCTTTGTACCATTCTTTCCAATGTAAAGGGATAAAGAATATAGTGCTCCCCACTCTAGGTGCTCCAGCTATCATTTCCGCAATAAAATATCATGAACTGTGCCATAATATAAGGCATTTAATTAGACTCATTTAACGTATTGTAACTCACCAATGATTTTTGCATTCAGCACGTTTCAAACAGCTGAGTTTTAAAAATGTAGAGATTTGTTCACCACTAAATATCAATGGGCTTCTGCAGCTGCACAGCCCCTGAGATCTGGTTTGCATGTGTGGCTTAATGAGTCCTTGGGAACAAGATAGAATCAAGGAAATAGCAGCAAAGAAAAACACCCAACTGGAGAGGAAGTTAACCCAGCCATGGAGGTGGCCCTGGTCCACAGACCCTAGGCTGAAAGGCCTCAGAAGAAGTCTGAAGGAAAGCAGGCCGCGAGCCAAATGGAAAGTGACCCTGGGCCTTGGATGAATGTCATGTGCCCTCTGAACTCTTTGGTCTTGAGTTCTTGGAGAATCTCTATAGGTTGAGGAACCCAATGGGTATTTTCTACCGAATAATACCTGACCAGTTACAAGGACATTACATAGTAAGGCCACAAGAAGGCTCAAAGTGCCCAACTCTAATTCTCTTATCTGTCTGCTGCCATGACAACCCCTCACCTCTTATCTGACATCGAATTCCCAATGTTAAGGTTACTCCGCTAGCATCAATGTGACAGGGAAGCCCACTGTCAACAGATGGAAATGTTACCTGCGAGGAAAAGGAGGCTGGAAGGGACATAATTTCTCTCTGTTTTTTCTTAAATGTATTTCCCTCCTTACCACAAAAAACAAATTCTCGACAATTTAGAAACCATTAACTAAAAAGAAGATATAAAAACTTACACTAAATCCACAAACTGGATATAAGCACTGTTAACATCGGGAAGTACATCCTCCCAGTCCTTATTCTATATCAGAACACCCTTCTACCTACACCTTATCTATATCTATCATGGGTTCCGGCACTACCTCAAATCTTATGCATGTTCTAAGCCTTTTTGATAAATACTATGTTATTATAACATCAAAAATATTGTTCTAAAAAACAAATTATTTTGTATTTGCATCAGAAGAACGTAAGAGTGACCATTTCCTAACACATTTGTTTATTGGGACTATTATATTTAGCTTGCCAATTTGAAAGGTGGAAGTCATTTCATAGCTGTTTAAATTCACAGTACTTTCACATCTCCTTGAATTTTTAGGTCCCCCGGTCATCCCTTGGGGGACTGGTCCTCAGGGGAGACTCGCTGAACAACCACCTTCTCTTTCTCCCTTGTCTTCTATAGCAGAGCTAGGGCAGGCTGACGTTTTCAAAAAGGATGTTACTGCAGGATGAAGTGGAAACAAGAGGAAATAATTATAGAAAATTAAAACAGCATAAAAATATTCATATGTCTGAGATTGAGCTGAGGAATACTTAAGATCAGAAAAGAGCGTTCCAAAATTTTGCACCCCATCTTGCCTGGACTTTTTTTCTTCCCACACTCCCAGGCTCCATGTGTTTCCTGCACTATAGAAACAGACCACTCGAACACCTTCCTTTCACAGACAAATAACTGCTTAAAGCTAAGCCATGCCTCTGGTCTAAATTTCCCAAACTCCTAGAATTCTGTCCTCTCAATGATGTTTCTATATTTTCTGTGTCTAAACTTTGAATATTCATTCTGATCTGGGATTTAAAATGTAGGCCTTCATAGCTGCATTCTTTAGTAAAACCTTTATATTACACTTGGCTACATATTTAACAAATTGCCTCTGTTTAAGAAGAATAGAATTATATGTAATTTTAAAGAAGTTCTGGACATGTTGAAGAAAGTCCCATAAATTCCATGTCTTGAAGGAAAAGGCCATGAGCCAGTATTTGAATGTATTTCTTGCATAAAAAGAGACAATACCCTTGTAAGGCACAGTCTCTATGGTCAAAGTAAACCACCGATCTTACAAAGAGTTTGCGAAGGGTGGCATCCAAGGAACGGTGGACTTTCATTAATGGAAATGTGTAGGAATTGATTGACCTGGTTGACGCTTGTGGAAGAAAGCCTGCTGGAGTGAGGCTCTTGCTGATTGGTTGACTTTCGGATATGTGTGGCTACCACTGATTGGCTGACTTTCGTACGTATTAATATATTCACGTAAATAAGCTGTCCTTGATCAACTGGGATGAGCTTGAAATTGGTTCTGGTGAGCTCTTGTTCATGGCTTGGGATTACTGCCAAGGAAGGATCTTTTTACTTCTTGAATTTGATGAACTGGAATATTTCATTCTCACTTGATTGCTTTATTTTTGAGAGACATATTTTTTCACAAATGATATGCATTTCAGTAAAAGTGGGCAAACTTGAGATGTAACTGGATGACATGAGTCTTTAAGGTCTGGTGTTTGAGCTCCAACTACTAAAGCATTTTGAGATAATCTTCATATTAATTTATCAGAATGGCATCATAGAGTAATGAAATTAGATACTCCTTGGAAACTATCTGTTAAGCTTCATTTTGTGACAGGTGGAGAAACTGAAGCCTGAGAGGTGTTTACACAATCCTAAAAGATGAATCTTAACCTGGTTTCCTATGCACCTCTCAACATCAAGCTTTTCTGACATAGTTTGATGAGAATCTGGTCAATAAATAGGAGGAAAGACTATCGACAAATTATTCATTCTGAGTAGTTATGTTATTTGATAAAATATAAACTTTGTTAAATGGAAAATACACTGTTAATATATATTATATATTTATTTCTTGATTTTGTCTACACAAACTATTTTCTGTTTTCTCTTTATTCTCTAAGAGTTGAAAAGGAAAGTGTAGAAGAGAGGAAAAACAGAACGTGGAAGTGTTCTGATAAGAGGGAAGAAGATCGGGCCAAGGAAAGAAGGACGTTGTGAAGATGCAAGCAGCCAATTTGTGCTCCATGAAAAGTAAAATGTTGATATTATACATAAAGTCATTTGTTTCTTTTTCACGAGAAGGTAGAGAAATTAAAGGTGAAGGCAATGGGGTTTGACATAGGAATAACAGAAAACAAAGTTGATGGTTCACTTCTTCATCTGAGGAGGTTCACCTTGTGGTCCTGCAGCCAGCAATAAAGAAAACAATGGAAGAGCCTAGTGATGATTTACCAGTAAAAACATAGCTCCTGAGCTGGGTGTGGTGACTTACACCTGTAATCTCAGTACTTTGGGAGGCTATGGGAGGAGAATTGCTTGAGGCCAGGAGTTTGAGACCACCCTGTGCAACATAATGAGACCCCGTATCTACAAATAATAAAAATAAAAAAAGTAGCCAAGAGTGGTGGCACACACCCGTAGTCCCAGCTACTCTGGGAGGCTGAGGTGGGAGGATCATTGGAGCCCAGGAGGTGTGGGTGAGAGTGAGTCATGATCATGCCACTACCCTTTAGTCTGGATAACAGAACAAGACCCCCATCTCAAAAAATAGATAAATAAAAATAAAAATACAGCTCCTATCTGTTCATTACTCTCTGTTTCCCCCACACTCTTTCTCCTGGTCCATGTCCTTAGTCTCCACATTGGTCTTTGTTTTGTTCACTCTTGCTGTCTTCCACAGAGCAGCCAGTTATCTTTTAAAAATACAGATCTGTTTCACTCACTCTCCCTCAAAGGCCTCCCATTGCTCTTAGCATAAAATTCAAAATCTTTTAAATGTCTGATCAGTAATGTGGACACATACTTTGCTATCTCAACAGAGGTACACTGAGAGAGAAATGGGGCATTACTGCTGGGACTCTTTGGGGCACACTGGGCCGTGTGGTCCTCCCAGGGCCTTCTGTGACCTTGCCCCGTCTACCTTTCCACTTTCCTTTGCTTCTCCCCTGACCAGCACTACTCGCCATGCTCTGACAACATTGGCCTTCTTTCTGTTAATCAAATATCCAATTCTCTCTCACTACAGAGCATCTGCACATACTGCTTTTCCTGCTTGGAACACTCGTGCTCCTCTCAGGCCAGCTTCAGGATTTGCTTCTGATCCACAGTGCAAACTTCCTGACATCCCCATCTAACTTCAGTGTCCTATTACAATCTCTCATGGAGCCCTTTATTTTTTTCTCCATAGTGGTTTCACAATTAGTAATTTTGTATTTATTTGTAGGGCTGTTTGCTTAATGTCCATCTCCTCCTCTAGGTTGTGTGCTCCCCAAGGCAGATACTGTACCTTTGTGTTCAAACTTTGCCCTGGTATCCTAGCAGTATGGAATGCACATGGCAAGCACTCAAGACACAAGAAATATTTGTTGAATGATGGATTGAATAAATATATACCTGGGTGGGTAAGAAGAGACAATACTTATCAAAATGCGTAGGATGAGTGCAATACAAATATTATAGACTTCTGCTGGACCTATTCATAGGCTTCAGAATTTCCCGAACAATATGTATCTGTTAGCTTAGGCTCAGCATACTACAGTAACCAACATCCTCAGACTCTCAGCAGCTGACACAATAATGGTTTATTTCTTGCTCATGTTACATGCCTATTGCAAGTCAGTTGCATGTCTTCCTCATCCAAGACCCAGGCTGTTGTAAGTGTCCCCATTCCAACATTGCTTGTCTCTTCACTGAGAGAATGAGAGCATGGCCAAGGATGAGAGGGTTCTTGCTCTGCTCAGAAGGAGCATACCTCATTTCTGCTTCCATTTCATTGGTCAAAGCAAGGAACATGATATCAATAGGACCGAGATGTGTGATCCTCTCACAGGGAAACGTCCACATAAAGGTGCCTATGGGAAAGGGATCAATACTTTGAAATATCGTAATACATAGGTGTCTTATGCTTTTGGTAGATGAACTAAAGGGAGTTTTCTTGCTTACATATTTTGGTAAGGTCTGGGAGTTAAACAGAAAATATGATGACTCTAATTTTATTCTTGGGAAAACCAGGGCTCTATGAGCTGAGGCAGTACCCTGAGACTAAAAAGCACCGTGTCCGAGAGAGTGAGTCTCCAGATTAGTCCGCAGCTGCCTGCTCATCTGTGGGCCTTAATTCCCTTTTCACCCATGCCCAGCCCTTGGAGTCATCTTCTGATGTTTCATGATTTTCCCCGATATCTTTTATACTTGCACGAGTTTTCTTATTATTACAGTTAGGCTTTATCTACACAAGAGAGAGATAAATGCAAATAAGAAGAAAATCCAGCCTTCTGTTTCTAGTGGAGAAGTTCTGTATTTAATGCCTTCTACAGACCATTAACATGCCATTTTTAAAAGAAAATGGGTGTTCTACTGGATGGGTTGGTCATTCACTCTCCTCATTCCTGCCTTCATCAAGTTCTCCAAAATCATGACTCTAATAAGAAATCAACTCAGTTTTTTTTGGGGGGAGTAAACTTCATCCTTCCCTCGTTTTAAAATGAAATGGACAGAAACCCTGAAGAACTGAAAGGTAGGTGAGATCACAGCACTTCTACAATAATTGTGTCTGGAGCTTTGAGACATAATCGGAACTTCTCTTTGGAAATGGGATGATATTTAAAGAATAGAAGTATGTCCAAGAATGGAAGGGAGTGTGGCTGAGACAAAGCTGGGGGCATGGGACAAGCCGAAGAGCCTCTTTTAAAATGCCTGTAGCAGCAAATGCACAAGAGACTTATTCTTCATTTTGCAAATGAGGCTCTGATCTTCAATTGAACCCAAGTACCTGTAACCCCAATTGACTTACCTCTACTGTGCCAAAAACATAAAATTAGAATTAAACCTAGATGAATGTAAGTGCAAAATAGACTGAAAAGGCAGGCATTGTGTAATGACAATTCAGCAAGCAGTGAAACTTTACAGTCATGATCACCAAGGGGAACATCAGAGTCATGGAATCCTGTCAATCTTTTTTTTTTTAAGATGGAGTCTCGTTCTGTCACCCAAGCTGGAGAGCAGTGGTGTGATCTCAGCTCACTGCAACCTCCGCCTCCCAGGTTCAAGTGATTCTTCTGCCTCCACCTCCTGAATAGCAAGGATCACAGGTGTGCACCGCCACACCCTGCTAATTTTTGTATTTTTAGTAGAGACGGGGTGGCACCATGTTGGCCAGGATGGTCTCCAACTCCTGTCCTCAAGTGATCCGCCCGCCTCAGCCTCCCAAAGTGTTGGGATTATAGGTGTGAGCCACTGTGCTGGGCCCCTCTCAATCTTTTGGATAAACCTGTGCCGTGCCACGCACTACCTATGAAAATCTCAGCTATTTCTGAAGACTTAGAGAAGAAGGGTAAAATAGCTTCTATTTTATTAGACTTTTCATTTTCAGCTTTATCTCAATGTTATGTTTACTATCAGAGAAATAAGTTGCATTTTCAAGAAATACCCACAGGTGAGTGGTTATTTCTGTTTGGGACCAGTCACACCCACCAGGGAACTGTGGTGCCAGACAGGACAGAATTTCCGCATTGCCATCCAGTTCTTATCATTAGCAAATGACTAAAGAAACAGGAGATCAAAGCGAATATTCATCCAGTGCTAAATGCTTTGAAGAAGACTCTTCCCTTGCTGAACCCCTTGGTATGAATTATCTAAGTGATGAATAAATACAAAATGTCTATGCGGGAGCAAGAGTTAAAGAAATTGAACAAAGGAGGTGCAGATGGATGTCATGATGACTCACGTGCTTAAGTAGTCAGCTTCTCTGTGATGTCCTCTGAGGCTTCTTAGAACTCACAATGACTGTTTCATATTCGTACAGCACCCTGGAGTCTCAGATATCACATGATCTCTACCTGCCACTTGCCTAATTCTGTTGACCGAAACTACTGTCAATATGACTGTTGAAATTTAAAGATGAAATTGGCTATTTAAACTCAAGATATTTAATTATATGTTATTACTTTATTTGTATCAAAACATAATATTATAGTTACTTGTAGTAAGTACAGGATAGAAATCTTTTATCCCAACTGTTCTTTTACCCTCCAACTGCTGAATCTAGCTAGCTATCTTTACTCTTTACTTAGGCTGCTCTTGCGTCCACTGTTTAGTAAATTACACCAACTTTGTATCCAGAGAAGTTTAAACCTCCCACCCTTTCCCTGCTTCCCACACTCATTCACCACCATTGTGTCCAGGAAAGACACAGTAACATTCTCCCATTTTCTTTATACCTCTTTGCATATGTAGTTCTTACTTCACCTTGCACTTTAGAATTCTGGGTATATAATATGTCTATTGGCCTCCAAAGGGGTACTATGCTGTAATAGTTTATAGTAAGGGTTGGAAATCTTTTTCTGTAAATGCCCAAATTGTAAAGATTTTAGACATTTCAGGCCCTAGTGGTAATTTCTCAATTCTGCAATTGTATTGTAAAATCAGCCATAGACAATATGGAATCAAATAGGAAAGGTTGTGTTCCAATACAACTTTATTTACATACACGGCAGTTGGCCAGATTTGACCTACAGGTTGTAGTTTGCTGACTCTTGGTGCAGAGCAAGAACTTTGGACCCACACTGCCTAATTTCTTGGCTTTGTGCCCTTGGGCAAGTCACTAACCTCTCTGCCCATTAGTTTTCCCATCACCATGGCAAGAATAACACCTGCTTCATGGGATTGTTTTGAAGGTTAAATTATCTGACACATGTAAAGTTGGTAAAGATTTCTCTCTGGAATAGTATGAAATCAACATAAATACTTGCTATTGTTACAAGCAACTTGAGGGGAAAATAATACATATCATTTACTTTTCTCTTCCTTTGTGTTCCCACAATCTGCTCACTCTCCATAGCACACAGTAGAGTACAAGTTGTAGAGATACTCAATAAATATGTGTTGCATTGAATTATTCTGGCTTGCTTTGACCTTATTTTTTTTTTCTTACAAAGAATAACTACTTAATTTCTTTTCTTTCCCTTCCATCTGATGAATAAGTCATGTATAGTTATTACTTTCTTACTCTTAGAGAAAAATTATGTTCTAGGGAGTATCTATTCAGGGCAACTTGAGTCTATGTCTCCCAGCTTACATTTTTTAAAAATATATATTTTGAGCTCCTGCAACGAATATGCTTTTTCCCTTCTTTATGGTTTAGACCTAAACTTTTTTCTTTTTTTTTTTTTTTTAACTAATCCTTTTCCTTCATGTGTAGACCTAAACTTTTAAAGGGGGTTTTCCTAAAGAGATAAAATATTTTGTCATTTCTGGATATTTTCATGGGGACAGATCTAGGACAGCTCTCTGATTATCCTCCCTTGCTAGTATTCATACTATTGTATGATCCCTTCTCTGTGAGTGTAGGTGGAACTTG
Source organism: Macaca fascicularis (assembly GCF_037993035.2). Taxonomy (NCBI): domain Eukaryota; kingdom Metazoa; phylum Chordata; class Mammalia; order Primates; family Cercopithecidae; genus Macaca; species Macaca fascicularis. The sequence goes on along the minus strand of NC_088392.1, from coordinate 74,233,613 downwards.
TAAGTTGCTCGTAAACAGTAAATTATGACAAAGATGATATGATGTCACTGTCATTATTATGTCACATAAGATTATGTCTTCCATCTTGCTAGTAGACCCTCTCCATTAACTCTCTATCTTTCTTGTTGAGTGTAAGCTGCTGTATGAAGGGATCCACAAGACAAATAATTAAGGATGACCTCTAGTCAACAGCCAGCAAGGAACTGAATCCCTCAGACCCACAGCTCACAAGAAACAGAAGTGAAGCAGATTCTTCCTCAGTCAAGTTTCAGGTGAGACTCTAGCCCTGCCCAACACCTTGGTTATAGCCTCACGACAGACCCTGGAGCAGATGACACAGCTAAGCTGTATCCAGATTTCTGACTCACAGAAACTGTGAAATAATCAATGTGTATTGTTTTAAGCTGCTAAAGTCATGGCAATACTGTTATGCAAAAATAGATAACTAACACAATATGAAATTATTGGATTATAACAGCAATTATTCAAAATAATTATAATAGTTTCTTATCAATGATTTGGTTTGTCAATCATCAAATGTATCTGAGAATTGATTTTTAATGTCATCATGCTTGTCAACTTGGTTCACCGCCAATACTATGGTAATTAATAATCTACAATAACACTTGCATAATCCAGTCGTCTGGGAAATTCAGTTCCCCAAAAGAAGTCTAAATCTGGAAAACAGTGTCAGAGAATAAACAAAGTCAAATTTTTGTGAAATAAAAAGCACAACTAAGAAAAACTGAAGATTACAATATTGCAACTGCTCTATTGTAATTGTGATTGGGTAGCTCATGACATAGAAGCGAGAAGTCAGATGTGGTTCTAAGAGGAGAAATGGTAGCTGGACTTGATGGGAGTATACACCATTGCTCCTATTCCATCTAAACAAGGCCTCATACATAACTATGGTCAGTGTTTGGGCAGGGGACATTGGCACAGCAATGATCATCTGAATTAGTATCCTGTGACCTAACAGGTTTAATACATCCTGACATTTTAAGCACTAACTTCCCAGTGTGCAGTACATTGAGCACTGTGGAAAATAGACCCTAGATAACTAAGTAACAATAAGTCGTATTTTCTCTTTCCTGTTAATGAAAGTGGACGTGTGAAATCATGAGTTGGGTGGACAAAATCACTTTCTCCTATGCTTGAGAGATGTAAACGGACTTTTCAGATCCAGAGACAGATCTATCAAAGTCATATTTCCAACACGTGCCACTGGTTTCCCTTGCTTTTATAACCCAACAGATAATGGGGCCATGTTTAAAAGGAATGGGGGTGATGGTATAGATTCAGGATCTAGGGGTTATTCATTATATCTGTGTTAACCTGAGTGTTGGGAATGGGTCACCAGGGGAGTTTCTGATATAGCCTGAGAATGATGAAGATGCTGGAAAACCTGCCCCATCACACATCAATGAAGCATGAATAGCTGTGCCCATCTCTCAGACAACTGGCTGATGTCATGGTCTGCAGCGGGAACTGAACTGAACAGGCAGGGAGGAGAGTGACTTTGCTTCTCATCAAAGGTCACAGAACGAAGCCTTCAGCTCAGCTTTCCATGAAGTCATTTTTATGGATTTGGGGTTCTGTGGAAGTGATTAATAGCTTTAAATCTCCACTTGGCTTTGTCTTTGTAAGAAGAAAATACCTAATTGTGTCTCAGATTCACATTAACTTGGTCCATTAATTGGAATTTTTTTTGTTATTCCACAGAATCATTGACTGTAATAATCCAGAGATTCACTGCATCTAGGCTATTAAAACCCACTCTGTCTAATTCAGACAGCATGACAATTATAGTTGATTAATACTATGGTGCCATTCTGAATCAGCTTCGAATTTTGTCCTAGTCAAATTCATTGCTTGCTACATGGCTCTCCTGGTTAATTCTGAATTCAACAAAGAGCTCCAAGGCTTGTATCACTGGGCTGATGTTGAGCAGAGGCTGGTGGCTGCCAGAACTGTCATACTCACGACTGTCTCCATGAGCCAGACTGGAAAGGTACAAAGAGCTGAGAGCTCAGGTATACCCTGATCCCACTATCAGATCTAACTGGACTCCCACCATTACCAACCTATTGCAGAAAGAAATCACGAGTGACCAGTCAGCTCAAGGCTTCTCTGCTGATGCCATCCAATGAGTTACCTGACAGCCATCTTTTTATGAAAGAATAGAGGTCAGCGTGACTGCACTTTCAGATGATTTGAAGTGAATCCGCTGGAAATTTATGGTAGACAGTTAATGGGAGGTGTTGATTGTGTGTGTATGTGAGAACACAGGTTGTAAATTCTGACTTTTCTTGCCTGCAGTTGGCTGTAACTTTTTTTTTTTCCTTTAACAGTGTAATTACATTAAACCGCTTCCTGGAACCATGGGACTGTGATGTGCCTTCATCTAACACGTCTGCTTTATTGCTCTCACAACCAGTCCCAGGAAAGAGCTGGGGTTTTGGTATAGCCCCCAACAAGCCACTCTCCTCTCTGCTCAAACCAGTTACTTCTCTGACTCTGGGGTACCTGAGTCACCCCGAAGGCAAATGTCTTTAAGCCCTAGGAAGCTTTCTGCTTCTTGATCAGTGGAAAATGACCTTAAGCTACCTGAAAGCTCCCTGTCTCCTCAAATCTCATCTCCCCATTCCCCCACCATCCCCTCTCCAGCTCATCTCACACCTGGAAGTCTGCATGAAAGAAGTTTCCACCCCACTAATAACCTGAAGAAACAAGTGCAGTTCAAAGGAGACCCATTAACTGAGTTCCACAGCCTAGTCAACAGCAGCTCAACAGTAAGAATGAGCAAAGCATGCAAGTTCTTTAGGGAACTTTACCCAAACCTGCTGGGCAGCTCAATTATCCCTATCTCATTTCCGCTGGGAATTCCAAGGAGCTGGTCCTCAAAACACACCAGGAGGTATGTTATCATTAGAAGAGGGTTCTATTCACTGTTTGAATTAGAAACGTAAATGAAAACACCTGCCCCCTAAATTGTGTTCAAACAAAACACATTTGCTTTCCCATCGTAATATAATAACTTTTTTAGCCCTTTCCTTTCTGCAGAGCTCTGAGATCAAAAGAAATTCCATCCTGCTACCCTTGATGCTGGGACCTTTTCCTCCTTGGCCATTTCCTAGCTTATTTCCAAGTGGATTGGAAGGTGTCCAAAGGCCTAAGTTCCAGTCTCAGGTTTATAGACTGAGTTCCAGTCACAGGTTTATATACTGTGAAGTCTCACAGTAAGTAACGTGTGTGGATCCCTGGAAACTCCCTGACCGTTATCTTAAGGGGAAAGGCACTGAGGAGGGATGAAACCTAGAGACTCTTTCCTTTATCCTCCCAATCTCTTATGCTGTAAGAAGGACGTGTTGGGTAAAGCTAGAAGAATATCTTGGGTACGGCGTCTGGTAGTGTTTCCTATCTATGGCATGATACTTTTGAAAGACACTTTCCTGTCCTGCAGAACATCTTTAGTCCTCACAAGTTCTCCTGCTGCAGGGGACTTGTCTGACCTCTGCAGGCTGGGACCAGTTCCCCTTATGTCCCATAGAGCCTTTCCAGCCTCCCCCTCCCACCCCCGCCGACTGCACCAGCATCATTGTGTCACCATGCTCTGCTCCCGGGCCTGTCACCCCGCCATGGACTCTGAGCTCCTGGAAGCAGTTCAGTTTTGTATCCTAGCACCTGGCATAGAGCCTGGCATGCAGTGGATACTCAACAAATATCTTTGAATGAATTAATGAGTGGATGACAGTAAAGAATACCGAAAGTAAAACGTTCTTCCAGTGAAAGTAGATGTTGAGAATAAAGGTGCTCCTCTGAATCACCCCTGACATGCAAAGACCCTCCGTTTCCTAAGAAGGAAAGTGGATGAATTCCACTCATGGCTGCTCCAGAGCCAAACACGAGCAGCCCTTATGTGCACTTAGCCTTGGTCAGAGGCAGAAAGCCACTGAACCTGATGCTGATGCCCGTCCTGGCTCCTGCCCTAAAGTAAGCCCATCTTCACTTCCCATCTGGCAGATGGGGTTTCCGGTTTCCTGTGATCCCTGCCTCAATTTTTTGCTCATCCCCTACTCTTCCGCCTCTGGCATAGTAGATTTTTATTGTACTTGTCTGTTTACAAATCTGTCCTCCTCTTGATTCTGCACCCTTTCAGGTAGAGACTGTGTTTTGTCTTGTACCTCCACGCCTGACATATAGCAGATTTTTAATAATTTTCTGTTGTTCATATCCTAGATAGGTTCTGGTATGATTTCAGGATTTCAGATTGGGAATATTACATGTGTGGCATGTTTCTACGCAATGCTACAGTTCCTGGGCACATATGGAATTCTATTTCCTTCTTAGCTCAAATTATCCTTTGAAAGATGTTAAACTGCCTCAATTTCCCCAAATTTACCTCTCGCCAGAAGGTTGAGAGGAGAAGGGCCAAAGAAACACATCGTCTGCTGCCGATTTCTCTGTGGCTGTGCAGATACACATTAACTGCTCAGACTCAACTGGAAGAGTTTTGCGCTGTTGGGGAGCATATGAGAGTGCACATTCTGCAACGTTTTTGGAAGAGAAAATAGTGGTCATTTCTCTAGGGTTTCTGAATACTGATAAATTTTATTGGGGCAATTTCATTTCTTTTTGGGGGTCCTGGATCTTTCAAGGTCAGGGCCTCCATACTTCTCATAGGCACATCCTGGATGAATGCTGTGGCACTGCAGAGAAGATGCGCACACAGGTTACCTCCATGTATCAAAAACTTATGACAATGATGACGAATTCCCTAGCTAGTTCCAGCAGTGACCAATTCAGAGTGCCATCATATGTCATTTATTCACCCAAAATGTACCAAACCCCCTGATAGTCATGATGCAAGCTGTTAAACACCAAGAAGATAAAATCATTAAAATTCCCAGTAATTAGTAGGTGCTCACTATGTACCAAGCCCTGCACTAAATGCTTTGTGTGATACTAACCTTTTGGGGGCAGGAAATAGAGGAGGAAACAGAGATTTCCAGCAGTTAAGTAACTCAGCCCAGGTTATACAGGTGGGGAGAAGTCTATGTTTCTGAATTAGAGGGCTTGGCCACTTGCTTAACCCTCTGCTGCCTGTCCCAGGAGTGAGACATTGTCCTCACCCACTGGAAACTCTTTCTCAGCTTTTCCTGAGTCACAGTTATACCCTGGCTGTCTCCTCCTCCCAGTAAGATTAGATTGAGAGAAGAAAATGATTCTCTTGAGACCAGAGAATTAAAAACAAGAGCTCAAGAGAAGCTCAGTCATTAAAGTATTAAGTTTCACATTGATCCATGGCTATTCTAATACAGCTATTCAGGACTCTTGGTAAACCCTGGTCTCAGCACCGCCCTTCTCTTGTTCGGAGGTCTCACCATACCCAGTGGAAATGTCATCCAGTTTGCCACCAGTTTCCATTTGAAAAATAGTCTAAGAGAGATTTTTAAAATCCCTGACACTGAGAGATTTGTTAGTGTGTCTTAACTTTCAAGGCTAGCAATGGGGGATTCTCAGGATTATTTTTTTCACTTTCACAAATGGAAATGTATGCCTTGAGAATTGATTTGTCACTGTCTGGTTTTAAATTTCTGACTGGAAAATAGTGATCATCATGTTACTCTCTTGATTTCAGCCACGTCAGGAAGCAGTAAGTGGCATGGCCATCTCGAGGAAGAACCGCCAGTCTCTAGGGAGTTTAGGTCTTAGATGTGAAGCCTCAAGTAATTTGCAGAGATTGTCTTGCCTGCATAACACACCCTGTTGTTGCCTTTATAAAGCCAAACTGACAGGGGTTTGTGAATCAGAACGATGACTTTGCATTTCAGCTTAGGGAAGGTAAGAAATAAACAATCTTAATGGCTTTGGGATAAAATACAAGATGGGTACTTTTAAAACATGGAGTTTCAGGTTTTTCTGTTATACAATTGTGCAGGTGTGCAAAGTATTTTTACTTCTCTTACAAAAGGTGGGACAATATTACTCTGCAGTTTAAATGCACTGGTAAAGAAAGGAACCATAAATGGAGATAAAGGTGTAAAATAACACCCAAGTCACGCTTAGCATAGTTCTTAAACAATTAACCACCTTTATAAGCACCTAACTGAACACAATAAGAATAACAATGATAAAAAATAACATTTTCTGTGGAAGTCAAATGACATCAGTATGCCAGAAACCATTTAAAACATAAAGGTCTTCATCTTGGAAGTCGATATGCAATTCTCGAGTTCGGTTTAGGTGTAAGAAAGATTAGGCTTTTGCAACACTCTTTAACCTAGATTCAGGGCTTCATGACACCCAATCCAGAATATAGATTTGTTCCTACTCATACCTAGAGGGAGAATCATGGAACAAGTATCAAGAAAGAAATGTTGGTGTCATGTATTAGCAGTCAAATAGCAGTATTTAGACCTGTGTGTGTTTGTTTTTTAAGTCTCATTTGCTTTACACTCTCAGAAAATTGATTTAAAATGGCTAACATTTTTATTTGGCTTTATATTTTTAAAGATTTAACCAACAAGTAAAATGCAGTTCAGAGCATTCCAAAGCTACACAGCTGGTTACTAGCTGAGCCAGGACTGCTCTCTCCCTTCCCAGCCTATATGGATTTTTGCAAATTAAGGCAACTCTTTTATTTCAAATATTATTTTCTTCAAAGATTGTTGCCATCCTTTCCATTGTTTTGAACAACATCACCACCTAACCTTTTCTGGAAGTCTTAAAACTGCAGTATGGTTAAACATGCAAACATTTTGTCATTTGACTTTTTAAAAAATCACTGGTAAATTACCAAGTATCCTTTCTGCTTGGCTTTGTCCCACATGCGGAGAGAAGCCGCTCCCTCCTGTTTTCTCTGGTAAGATCTGGGCAGCCTGGGATGTGCCCAGCAAGTCTGACTGCTCTCTGCAAGTGGAAAGAGAAAGCTCCGCATTGATTGGGCAGTCACTGGCAGCCCCTTGCTGTCTCCTCATCCATCTGCAATTCTCACAGCAATCCCGCAGATAGATAATATTTTTAATGGCTAAGGAAATTGAGGTTCAGAGAGAGATTAAGTTACCTGCTCAACCGTGTAGCTAGGAAATGTCAGATCTTGAATATGAACACAGGTCGGCCAGTCAGACACCAAAGTAGGTATACTTTGCACTGCACACTGCCCCTCCTTCAGAATATAGGGTTATATGTTAAAGCAAGGCATAGATCTTTCAGGAGATTACAGTCCAAGAGGGATAAATGATGACAATAATAATGTATCTGTATAGATTTTTCCATCTCTGTGCAAGACAGTGAGCCCAGCATAGTGTCTTAGCATGCTGTAGGGGCTCAGTAAACCTTCAGTAATTACAAAAAGGAAGGAAGAAGGAAATGCCATAGGAAAGTGAACAGGGCAAATCTTACAGTCTTGCCAGGGAGACAGACGTGCCCCTAATTAACTCTATTCAAATTAGAGCAACGGTTCTCAACCTTTGTTTTATGTCAGAGTCCCTGAAGGGGGAGGAAGAGGGCAGTGGCAAAAGCTTTCTAAAAATGCCCATGCCAAGTGCCCATCCCAGGCCCATTAAAGCAGAATCTCTGGGTAGGTCTACGTGGGTGTTTCAAAAAGGACACCTTCTCCAGTGGTGCTAATGTTCTCCCAAGCCTGGAAACCACCAATGTGTACAGCATTGAGTCTGTTAAGGACAGAGAGTGGAGGTGTCAGTGCAGCTGTGAGCACAGCGGGTCTTTCTGAAGGGATGTGGTGTATAGCAGGCTCTGTAAAGACGAGTCCATTTCAACACGGTGACCATGACAAGTGATGGACTTTGACGGGGAAACCACAGAGGAGCTGGGGGTCACCTAGAGTCATTGGTTGGAAACACGACCTGAGATCCGAAGGCTAGGCTTGGGACCTCCAGAAGCCACTGTGATCCTGGGATGGCGGAGATAGCAGGAACAGAATGCAGAGTCAGTCCGACCCGGCAGCTTGAAATGCTGATGGTAGCTCCTGTAGGCAGCTAGAACTGGTCACTGGGAGTCTAACATAGACTCAGCACCTTTTTACATGGAGGTGAAAAGAAAGCTGTACTCTGTTTGGGAGGTCTGGTTCCATCCTTCTGGAACTCAAAGAATATCTCTGTAAAATAATGGGGTTATCCCAAAAGAGCAGTTTTTAAATTATGCTCTTGGAGTAATGGGCAGTGGTTCTGAAATTTTATGAATATGAGACTCAGTGGAGGATCTTGGTAAAATGAAGATTCCCAGGCTCCCACCTGAGAGTTTCATTCAGTGGGTTGCAGGCGGGGGCATGGAACGCAGAAGCTATGTCTGCTAACAAGCCTGTGGGAGAGTCTGACACCAACCTACTTTGAGAAGCCCCGTTCAGGGTGTCACTGGGTGCCTTAGGGACTCTGTGTGGGTGTGGGAAGAGGCAACAGGCAAGGCGTGGGCCCTGATCCCCATTTCAAGCACAGAAGCATTGTCTTTGGTTGATATATTGGACTCTACAAGACCTGCTTTGCAGAAAGGATCTCACTGAGAATAGCAAAAGGAAGTTGAGAACCATTACAATAAGTGATCTCAATGAGCCTATGTGCAGGACATTACCAAGGAACAGGGAGCAGAGGGAGAGTGCAGAGAAGAAAAGATTAAATTGGGGACAATGCTTTTATTTAATGAGTGGGCAGAGGGAAACACTGTCAAGGGAAAACACATAAAAATTATAAAAGCTTCAGTTTTCAGATACTTTTGGAACCCATATATCATAGAGATAAACCAGAGAAACAGCAAACATCTGGCAAGGCAGCATTTTGCCTTAAGTAAAGAAATCCAGGGGGTAGCTGGTGAGAGATGAGAAATTGTCCCCCAGGATGGGGAAATAGCTTCAGAGCAGCCATAGCTAGAGAAGTTCTTCTCAAACGTACATCCGGCAAGGACTATAAAACCCTCCCCAGTGAGTCACAGAGGTGTTCCCAGGATGCATTTTGAAGGAGGCATTTGCAGAGAACATCCATGGAGTATTTTGCATTGGGACAGAATTGAACTGCAATTTCAGGGGCTGTGGGTTCCAGCATACACTTGTGAAATAGCAAACAGGGGATGAAATTAAGAGGACAATAGAAATAGTATTAACATGGATTTTGAACCATTTCATAAGAGTCAGCTGATCACTCTCTTCATAACGTATTATGATGATACAGAGAAACGGCCAGGCTGACCTGCACCCATGCAACTTGTGCACCCTCACAGTTCCACGAGCCTGCATGTCTCTGCATAATGTAATTGCCTGTCTCCTTAGATAGATTGTAAGCTCCCTTCAAGAAAACTGTGCTGCCTTCAGTGTGGTATCCCAGTACTTAGCAAAGTGCCTACCAGATAATGGGCATATAATAAATATTGCTTGATTTTAATGGGCATGGACCCAATAGAATGCAAAAAAGAACTCACTACATATGACTTAACGGAAAAAAGATTTGAATGGAACCCACACTAGGATATTCTCTGATCACCCATGGCTAAGACCGTTCATACCAGAAACACACTGGTACTTAAAATACTATGTTTACACATTATTTCTATCTTATAATTCTGATTAAGTAATGCATGATTCAGTAAGACCCATTTCTTCACTCTTCACTGGGAGTTCAAGTCCAAGTGCAAGTTCTTTATTATCTATTTTAAGGCCTTTATTATCTATTTCAAGTCCCCAGTTCAGGGATCCCTTCAGTTCTTGTACGTAAGAATTCCTGAACCAGGTTGACCAACTAAATTTTGGGATTTCTCTCTAGGTGCCCAGTTGGATTTGTAGAGAAGACCAACCACACCCTCTGCATACAGCACCTGGAGAGGAACTGCTGCCATGACCATAGAGGACACCCTCTGGATACAATGCCAGACTTGATGTGGGACTTACTAACCTATGGACCCCAGGCACCACCACCTAGACCTGCTCAGCACCTGAAAGTAAGTCCTACCCTTCTGATGGAAACTCTAGGGTGGCAGTATGAATTCTCTGCCTCAGAGGATGATAGGGAAGGTGACATCCTCCAGGAAGCACAAAGCAGTACTGGGACGAGAGGACAGAGAGGATCTACAAGGATGAGGGTCAGGTATGGGCAGCATGCCTCACCTCCCAAATCCTCTTCTAAGTCATTCTTCTTGCACCCCTGTGTGAAAACCCTTCTTCCTTTGAGAGGCTATCAATCTGGCTCTATCACAGTGTCAGTCAAGATTCCCTTGGATGTAAACAACAGAAACTGGCTGGCTGATGTAGGCTGAAAATGAATGTATTCAAAAATGCTGGAGAGCCACAGAATCATGGGGATGGCGCAATGGGATGGGGTGAGAGGCATCACTGAAGAACCAGCTTCCCAGGCTCTCCAACCAGAAACAATGCCCCAAACCAATCTGCAGACCCTGTCTGCTGAAAGCCCACAGCCCACTCAGCACCAGGCACTCCTGGAGGCTGCCGTCCATGCCAGTGCCTCTGCAGGTGGTAATTGGGCATGTGGATTTGGCAGCTGTCCCTTTCCAGAGTGGCTCCTGCACAATGGGTACAAGGTTGAGCTTCCTGCTGCAATTTGAGGGAGGCACGTCTGATTGGCAGAGCCTAGTCACATATCTGTATGCACCTGCCAGGGAGTCTGAGAAAACGATCCCAATTTCATAATGAAAGGAAGTCTCCACCTCCTAAGATGGAGGATTTTCCAGACAGATTCTGTCCTACCAGTCAGTTGCTACAATCACCCGCTATCTTTCCTTGTTACTTCTGTCTGCCAGTCTCCAGGTCACTCCATGTCCTATTTGTTAGGAGCTCCACCACAGACTTTTCCTGTACCTTGTTCTGCTAGCATCACCAAGGACTTCTGTATCCTCATAGTCCATCATACAACCTCACCTCACAGTTCCTTGAGAGTCTCAAATCTAGAGACTTCTACCTCTATGTTATTCTTGTCACATATGCCCAGACTTACACCAAGGAACCTACCATTGCCAAGAACTGCTCTAATTTAGAACTCTTCACCTCTAATTCCCCATTCTCACAGCCTCATCACCACAACACCTGCTCTTCTGGAGACAGGCTGCTAGTGCTGCTGTTCTCCTGTTGGTCTCCCTGAGCCCTCTCTTTCCTTCTAACACAACATGGAGCTGAGCATGGCTTATGAGTGTGAATAAGTCCTTGGTTCATCTCTGTCCCAATACTGCTCTGTGCTTTCTGGAGGACGTCTTCTTTTGCATCTGTCCAACAAACCTACAATAAAGTATCCATTCTATAAATCATCTAGTACCAGGCTGCTAGCCCTACTAGAGAAGGTTCCTCAACCTGCTGGTTGGCAACACTAAAGGTTCTTGCTCTCCTGCCTTGGCTGGACCTTTAGTGCAGAGAAACAATTTCCTTCTGTTTTGTCAGCTAGCATTTTAATATTTTTCCACTTTCCTCAAGCATCCCTCACCCTCTTCCGTGTTCTCACCCTTAGCAAACTGCATGCCTCCTATCTTATCAGGAAAATGAAAGCAATAGAGCATAAAGAATTTCAACTACACATCTATTTTTATTGCAACCCAAATTTCATTCCTTTCTTTCATTTTCAGACAAAAGGCTGTTTTCTTTTCAGCTCTAGGTCAACCTCTCTTCCCAAACTTTGTTCTCCACTGCCTTCTCCAACAGTTTACTTCATCTGCTTTGTATTTTCAGCTTTTCTATCTCCTGTTCACTCTTCATGTAGACATATCTTCAAGTCATCTTCTCCAGGTGATACAAATCTTAAGAGCATCTTTGTACCCATCAGGAACGAGTACACAGTGAGTGATATGCATTTGTTGAGTTGGATCTTTGATATTTCCACACATATTTTCAACATACCTGAAATTTATATTCTAAAACTTATATCCGTATCTATATTCTACAAATGTGTATCTTAAGACTCATCTTTGGTTAAGGGCTCATTAACAGGAAAAAGCTTTTAGCAAATTTATTAATTAGGGTCAATCTACTGTTGATTATTTATTTAGCTTATTAGCTTAGTTTAATTCTATCGTTATTACTTGTAAGTAAAAGAGAATGAGCTTGAATTTCAAAGGTATATATCAACTGCATGTTAAATAATAATAGTTACTATTAAATTCTACCCATGGCTTTTATTCCTAGAACAGTCCCACGCTAACTAAACTTTTTTCATGAAGTTGTCATGATGTAAAAATTGCTAAGGTTAACTCCTGGTAAGAATCCCTTTCCACATGCACCATCAATGCACGTGATGGTGAGTGTGTTAAGGAGGAGGGGAGAATGAAAGGCAGAGCTTACAGTGTCTACTTGGACAGTACAAAAGTTTGTCAGAATTTTTTTTAAAAAAGCTACTTCAAAGAGGTGAGTTTTCAATTGCAATTCAAAATGAGGGTGGCCAGGCACAGTGGCTCAAGTCTGTAATCCCAGTGGTTTGGGAGGCCAAGGCAGGAGAAGCACTTGAAGCCAAGAGTTCAAGACCAGCTTGAACAACATAGCAAGCCCCTGTCTCTACAAAAAATTTAAAAATTAGCCTGGCATAGTGGTGCATGCCTGTGCACCACTCAGAAGGCTAAGGTGGGAGGATCGATTGAGCGAGGAGTTTGAGGCTGCAGTGAGCCATGATCACGCCACTGCACTCCAACCTAATGACAGAGTGAGACCCGGTCACTTACTTATGCATTTATTTATTTATTATAAATAAATAAATAATAAAATGAGGGTGACACTCAGAGCCACAAGACCAAACCCCAGCGAAGAAGAGAAGGTGAGCATTAGAGTCTAAGAATAGTTAGTATATGCCATGCTTTCTAGGAGGGCCCCAGAGCCCTTTACAAGCTACGCTGGGGTTGAAGAGAGATGAAGTTACAACAAACTGTATCTGCTTCAAGGTCCTTTCTTACAGCTCTACACCTATGATCTTCCAGAAAAAGAAAGCCCGCTTTCTTTGATGCAGGGATTGTGTTGTGAAAACTCTAGTGCTATGGCTGCCAGTTATTTCCCCTTTCATCCACAATAGTAATTTCTCCTCCAGCTGATGAGCTCAAAGTGTTATGGTTCCAAGCAGAAATGCTACTTGCAAACAAAAAAATCAGAGAGAGTGTTTTTAAATCCAAATCCTTTTATCTTCTGGTTTGCATGTGGGCAAAGCCTATTTTTTAATGTCACAAGTGGCTTATTATTCCAACGCTGGAATAGAAGGAGAAGGCTGAAGTTTGGGTAAGATATAAAAACAGATTATCTTTCATCAGCACCCAATAGTTGGAGACCAATTTTGAGTAGATAATAAACAGACTTCTTTGCTAAGGATGTGCTCTTGACAAGAAGTGTGTCTTGAACTGAAGGTTGAAGTAATTGCCTTAGGCCTCCAGGAAGAATGCAAATCTGCAGGTCTTCCACAGGTTTCTGAAATCTTACGTCTGTATTTCTGGGGTCATCATCCATGTTTCCAAATGCTAACACATATGCGGGAAATGCAGGGTCGTAATGGTGGATGTCCCTACAACGGGCTTTTTTTTGTGCTCTTGAGATTTCTGATCATGTTTTTATGTGATTCTTCAGTCCCTGCACCTACATTCCATACCTTGGAAAGCTGAATGGCTGTTCTTGGTCTCAGCTGGTCCTTCTCAATTTCAGTAACGATCTCAGGACATTCATTTATATAAAAAAATCTGATTAACAGTGTGATGCTCATAGGCAGACCCAATTTTCTTACCTTTTAATAAATTTATTAACGGATAAAAGTGGGCCTCAAATAATAGTTCAGAGAGATGTTTACCCTCAGTGCAACAAGTGTGCTCTTCATAAATGACTGCAAATAAAGCTCATATCCAATTAAGAGGTTGACTTGGCTTAAAATATACCTCCTAGGCTGGGCCTGGTGGCTTCTGCCTGAAATCAGCAGTTTGGGACACTGAAGTAGGAGAATCACTTGAGGGAAGAAGTTTGAGACCAGCCTGGGCCACATAGTAAGACCCCATCTCTCCAAAATATATAAAATAAAAGTTCAAAAAACAGACCTCATTGCTTAGGAATCGAATGCGTCGAATCCCAGCAGAGCTCTTATTGGACACATTCCAGTGTCCTGGCCCAACCAGTCAATGGTAGAATGTACTTTCCCTGTAATGGCTGAGACCTAGCAGTTCAGGATGGAAAGAAGTTGGGATGGATAAGTGGAAAACATGAAGAGAGTCTAGAAGCAAGTTATGGGCAGCGGCAGGGGGTTGGGGCTTCAGTTCCTAAGAGAACAGGTGGGGAGAACAGGTAAGAAGACAGGTAGGAAAAAACCTCCACATGTTTCAGAAAATATGATGAATACTATTGCTGGATAAACAAAAGCTTAGTCATATTTAACAAAAGGGGGGGGAATATAAACACCTGGTCTTACGAGCTACAGAGGAAGGAGCATAGTGGGGAGCACGTCCTCCACCATGGCACCCAGCACAGAAGACACACACTTGTCCAGTCAGTGATCAAACTGAGGGCACCTCCCACATCACATACCTTTAATCTGCCAATTTCTCACCCACCCTATGGCCACAGCCCCGGTTCAAGCCATCCACACCCTCACCTGTATTACTGGAACACAGCCTCCCAATTCGAGCCCCTGTAATTCGAGCCCCCCCTCCAATCCATTCTCCTCATGGCAGCCTGAGTGAGCTTTGAAAAGAGCAAACCTTACCAGTCAGTGTCCTGCTTCAGACCTTTCAATGCCTCCCCATTGCCCTGAACTACAAATGCAAATGCAGCTCCTTGACCATGCCTCTGGGTCCTGGGAATCCCTCTCTGCTCTCCCTTGGTATCTTCTCAAGTCAGAAGAAACTCTCACAAGCTAGCAAGCTTTGTGCTTTCATTTTTGCTCATAGGACTTTGCACACAGATCTCATGACTTGGCATGGACCATCTTTTCCACTCATGACATTGGCATGCCTAGTTTCTACTCCAGCTTTGGAAATAGCCTTCCTTTCCCCCACAGGAAGCCTTATCTGACTTCTCCTTTCTGCAGTGGGTACTCCTGCTCTGTGCCCTTAGATCATTCTATAAACTCCCAGCCTTAGGACTATCATATCCTATTGTCATGCTCTGTCAACAATTTCTTCCATCCAGCCTTAGGGCCTTGCCACTCAAAGTGTGGTCCAGAGACCAGCAGCACTGCCATCACCTGTTAGAACTGCAGCATCTCAGGCTCAAGCCCAGAACTACTGAATCAGAATCTGCTTCTAACAGAATCCCTGGGTGATTCACACACACACATTAAAGTGTGAGGAGCACAGCCCTCACTATAAACTCTATGAAGATAGGAACTTTTCTTTCTTGATCACTGTGGTCTTCCCAGGGCTGGCTAGATGATGGCCACACAGTATGTCTTTCTCTATTGAAGAGATCAAGAACATGGGTCCCATGGAGAGGCATGAAGCTCAATTTTGCATGCATATGTTTCTCCTTTCATAAATATTCATGACTCCTCCTATAGCTCATTGAATATGCATAGTTGGCCACCTCATTCAGCATAAATCCCCATCTTATTCTTCCCACCCTCAAAGTGCGTATTTCTGGCTTCTGACAGGAGGCTGTGCAACCCTGGAGGCTGCAACCTTTTGTGAAAAATAAGCTCTCCTTTCCAAATGTACAAACCTCATCATTCTTCAGTTGACAACACTGAGGTTGCTACCTCCCCTGTGGCTGGCAGCAAGATGAGCCCCAGATGTGTTTCCAAGTGAGTCTGATTGAGACGGGAGCCAACGTGGGATGTGGAGGCTGGAGATGGGAGCAGGCATGTAGCAGACTTACTGGCAGGGGCAGGCAGTGGGCTGGGTCCTGGGTTCTATCTGTTCCCATGAGCTGAGCAACACTGGACAAATTCCTTCACCTCTCTAGGCCTTATTTATTGATCTATACATTGGGCAGATAAAAATATCTATCTTTCCTTTCTCATTGGAGTCTTAGTAGGATTAACTGAGACAGTGCATGCAGAAATGCTTTGTAAAAAGTAATTAATTCTATATATATGAGAGAGAGAAGAACCCTTATTTGATCCTGCCTTCGATCTGCTCGGAGCCATGCACCCACCCTGCAGTGAGTGGGCCGGGCTCAGGTGTTGGGCACGTGGGGACCCCCTGTGAGAGGGCAACCTTCCAGGTCACTGCCAAGGCCCACACTTCCCAGGAGCTCTGCACCAGGTGCAGGAGCACAGGGGGCCCCACCCTGACCTGCCTCGCTCAGTGTTGAATGCATTCCAACCATTCAATAGGGATAATGAGCAGCAAGAAATCCATCAGTCCCCTATCAGCCCTGTAATCCTGACCCTATTTAACAAATCTGATGATACTTAGCATATCAGCATGTTTGCTTTCTTTCCAGCAAACAGTCAAACATGATTAAATTCTTTCCTCATTTCCATATTAATAGGACACCCGTGTGAAGAATTTAGGAAAGCACATTTCTGGAAATCTCATTTTTGATTTAAAATTTTTCAGTGTTGCAATGAACAGAGACACACTGGCATGCAAAAATGTCCTCTCCTGCCAGGGTGCTCAGAGGAAGTGTAGCTTCCTTTCCAGCAGCTTCCAGTGGTCAACAGCTGCATCACAAAATGCTCTCTTCCCCATCAGTTTCCTAAGTCTGCAACTTGAGAGCATTTCTTGCTGTTCTCTCCTTACTGGGAAGAGAGGAGAGGGCTTCCTAGGGAGCTGGGTAAGGTCTTTTCTCATGCCTAAAGATGACAATGACATCCTTCTGTCCCCTTCCAGATCTCAGTCCCTTCCTATTCTAGTTGGATGTTCCATTTCTTCTCACTTTTCTGTAGGTTTGGGGCTGGAACAGTGTGTGGCTGAGGAACGGAGAGAAATGGTGAAAACAGTTCCCACTCTTCCCCAAATCCATCTTGCAGGCTGACAGCCCATCATGCTCTCTTCTTCATGGAGGTTTGGGGTTGGGGGTACAGCCCCATCCTCTCCTGCACAGGCACTTTCCTACTGAAGAGACACCGGGAACAAGCTCAGGCTCCGGAGGCAGCATCACGGCTTCCTTAGGGATATACGGTGTCATTTGGAGCAAGCAGCTCCCCAACACTGCTTCTTTACCTGTACAAATTGAAGCAATGTTAGTATCCGTCTCATAAGGTTGTTAGGAGGCATCTGAAGTAAATGATGCATGTAGAACACTTAGCTTAGTGCACAGAATATAGCAAATGCCCAGTAGAAGTTGGCTATTGTTATTTTGTTTTTATTGCTCTAAATAATGCATCACTATTCTCTGTTCCTTCCAGCATTCACAGCCATGGAGAGAGAACCGTTCACTGCCACCACCTACACTTCAGGCCCTTGTGACAGGCAGCAGGGTGACAAAGGAAGAGGGAAATCGACTTGGGAAAGAGGTAGGCTTGGGCCACCCCTGCTCTGCCACTGGGCTTCCATTCATTGCCGCCATAGAAAGAGCGCTGCTCTGTGATGAGATGTGCGGGTTAGCCCCACCTCTCTCTCTCATCACTTAGTGGAACGCTCAGTTTCTTTAAGTTCTAAAACTTGGGGATTTCTCTGACTTGCTTCCACTTTCTTGTATTCCTGGGTTGGGTGCAGTAAAGATGATTTATCTGTAGAGGACTTACCAGAGCCCTGTGAGGCAGATTTTACAGGGGAAGAAAATGAGATCCACACCGAGGTTAAGTGACTTACTTAGGACTAGAACACAGGTCTTCCGGGTACAGACAAATTGTTTTTCCACATGGCCACACTGACTCTCAGAAGACCAAGGAAGCCTGCTAGCTGAGAGACGCTGGGCTCCTACCGTGGCAGATTCGCGGTCGACTTCTGTCCAGCAGGGCACTCCCTTTTCTCTCTAGACACTTTCCTGCCCAGACTTCGGAGTGCAGCCCCAGGCTAGCTTTTTAGTCGCTGCATTCCTGTCTCCAAGTGCCTGACCCTGTGCCTGGAGTTACCGAACTTCCTTCCGTTTCCGAATCCTGCCATCTGCACACCCTCAAGATACTAGCATTCTGGGTGTGCTTCAGGTGACATGTGACTCTTGCTCTGTGAACCTTTCAAAATAATTTGAGGGTTTTCATACAAAACACAAAGCAACAAAAATGATCCTTTTTGTTTTGAGACTTAGGGTAAAGAGGATGGGGGGGAAAGGGAGGAGTGGTCCCTTCCTTTGCCTTTCCTCTGATTTCATCCCCTTTGAGTTCTAGATCAGTTATCTTGTATGCACCTGTGTTTTGGAAAAGCTCTCAAACTTGTTTCTTCTCTGCTCTGACACCACCACAACACTAATCATCCATACAGAAGACTTATGTGACCCAATGCTAGGGCGATTTCCCACACATCAAGCAGCGGACACCAGCAGTGTGTCCTCCAATTCCATTCCGACACTTTCTACCCAGAGAAAGCGTCAGATCCCACAGATTGAGGGCTCCGTCCCCAAGACTGCTCCCTGCCAGACACCAGTCACAAATCTTGGGGTTCCCATGGACCCCCTCTTTGGGTTTGACTAATTTGGGAAACACTTGCATTTGCTATTTATTATGAAGAATATTGCAAAGGATACAGATGAAGAGATGTGTAGGGGGAGGTTTGGGGGAAGGGCACAGAGCTTTCATGCCCTCCCCGGATGCCACCCTCCAGGAACCTCCACGTGTTCCACTATTCAGAAGTGCTCCAAACCCAGTCCTCTTGGGTTTTTATGGAAGCTTCATGACACCAGCATTCCTTCCCCCCAGGTATAGGGCTGGGTCCTCTCTGAGGAGGGTCTTTTAACCCACAATCAGAAAGGCTGGGAAGATTAGAGTCCTGCCTTGGTGCAGTTGAAAGGAAGGTAGGAAGAGGTCAGAGAGATTCTGTTTCCTGAGGCCCCACACACCCAACAGTATAAGACAATTCTGTAACGGGGCTATGGGGGTTATGAGTCAGGAACTGCGGATGAAAACATATGTATATATATCATAACAGCACAACCTGCCTGAGCCTGGCTGTCCTGGGGAGGCCACGTGTGGTCTTACTTCCCAGTAGATTACAGAGAGCTGCTCTGTTCTGGCCTCCCAGTTTCATCCTCACCACGGGCTTCTAGATCCCTGTGTCTTTGAATGTTTGCCTGGGAAACACCATATGTGTGAACTAAGTTTATAAAGCAGCATGTTTAAGAATAAATTTCAAGATGCTATTTTTCAGCAGCCTATGAATCACTTAAACTCATTTGCAAAATAAACCGTTTGCCAGGGGAAATTCATTTTTGATGACCGTAGAGAGAATGGAAGTCGTAATGCACGGGGCTTCTCCCTCCTGGTTGTCATGAGCTATTTTCCCAGGAGGGATAAGCACGAACAGTCACATAACTTTTAAAGGCAAGTTCTTGAGAAATAAAAATATATATCACATGTTCTACTGTCAACTCAGGCTATAGTTTTCAGAGCTGCATGGCATTTTGTCAAACAACTTGGGGCTTTATTTTGGTCTTTCACCAGAAGTAGGAAGATGAATATTATAATAAAGATTTTATAGAGTTGCTATATGCCTTGATTTACCAAGGAGCCATTTATTTCACTACCTGGCAATAGAAAAGTATCTGAAAGATACTTCCCTGAAGGAATGTTAAGCAAGAGATGGGTTCTCAGACGAAATGTGGCTGGTGTCTCTGATGGGTGGAGGAGACACGTGCAACAGTGATCAAGACTTGCCATCCACATTGCTGGGTTTCAAATGCGTTGTTTTCATGTTATCACTTTGTGCTGGCTTTTTTGTGTCTGTGATGCTTGGCTGAATTGTGCCTCTTCAGCTTTCTCTACTCAGTGTGTTGTTTTTTACTTCCTTATCTGGAGAAGGGGAGCTGGGGCCTGCTAATGATGAAAGATACGTGCAGAAAGCAATCAGCACCATCCATCAGGAGCAAAACCAGTATGTAGGTCATTGCCATGGATCAGAGCCCCTTGCATCAATCTCATTTTCTTCAGAGAGCGTCCAGGGCTGTGCCAGGGAAACGTCTATTGAGAGGCGGCACGTCACAGGGATGTGCACCGGGAATCGCTGACCATTTCCAGAGGGAGTGCAGCAGGATCAAGGAATTGCAGGAATGCTCCTGTTTACTTGTCATGATAATTGTACAAATAGCGCTGGCTTCCCTTTTCTAGTATATTTTCTTTTAGCAATTCCAGGCAAGGCTACGTTTCTAAAATCAATCGTGATTAGGCCTTCAGGGATCAGACCAATCACACAGACTTTACCGAGTGATTGGTACATAAACCCTGCATGGTGGTTGAGTGTTGAAAGAATGCCGTGAAATGGGGCTTCTGTGCGGGCACAGGAGCAAGTCCCAGGTCTGTGCTGATAGAATTCCGTTGCTTCTGGCTTTCCTGCTGACCACGGAGTAAGAAAATCTTGGCTCGTGCTAATCTGGTTCCATACAGCCTAGTGAGTTGACAGCAACTTGAGTTTTTGCTTGGACTTAACAACAGCATGCATACACGCCTGCCTGGTGTGCAGTGTGAACCTATTTTTCTTAATGTAAACATTGGGACAGCAGGAGCCAAGTCCTATGTCTGATGTGCAAGGAACAGTCAAACATTATTTCATTGCCTTTTAATTTATTTTTTTTTTAACTCTCTGAGCTTTCAGCCTTCCTGCACGGCAGGCCCTAAGTGTAGTGGACTCAGGCAAGAGAGGACAAGGTCTGGGGAACTTCCCAGGTTGCAATTTCCTGTGAGTTTGGAGGCTGGGGGTTGGGAATTGGGTTAGGCCCCAGTCAGTCACTGCTGAATATTGTTGAATGCATTATCCTTGTCTACACAACAGCGCTTCAGGACTCTGTATGTGTGTGCATGTATGTGCTGTCCCATCCCTGAGCACAGGGGCTGTCCTTCATTCATCTGTGCTTGTCCTCAATGAGTCTGGGAAACAACATAGTGCTTGTCCTCAATGAGTCTGGGAAACAATACCATCTTATTAGGAAGAAGCCCAGAATTACAACCCTGAATTAACTTTATGCCAAAATACACCCCCAAACCCTGAACATACACACACCCAATTAGCAACTAAAGGGATACTGTAACAAGAAAAGCTTTATGAGTTGAAGGCCAGCATGAGCCCTAATAACAGTATGTACCTCTTAATATGATGTAATATGAGGTTCATGACATATTCTTTCTTTTTTTTTTTTTTGAGACGGAGTTTCACTCTGTCACTGAGGCTGGAGTGCAGTGGCACCATTTCAGCTCACCGCAAACTCTGTCTCCTGGGTTCAAGCAATTCTCCTGGCTCAGCCTCCCAACTAGCTGGGATTACAGGCACCCACCACCACGCCCGGCTAATTTTTATATTTTTAGTAGGGACAGGGTTTCACCATGTTGGCCAGGCTGGTCTCGAACTCCTGGCCTCGGGTGATCCACTCACCTCGGCCTCCCAAAGTGCTGGGATTACAAGTGTGAGCCACGGCACCCAGGCTCTTTCTAAAAAAGTTACATTTATTGGCCGGGCGCGGTGGCTCAAGCCTGTAATCCCAGCACTTTGGGAGGCCGAGACGGGCAGATCACGAGGTCGGGAGATCGAGACCATCCTGGCTAATATGGTGAAACCCCGTCTCCACTAAAAAAAAATACAAAAAACTAGCCGGGCGAGGTGGCGGGCGCCTGTAGTCCCAGCTACTCGGGAGGCTGAGGCAGGAGAATGGCGGGAACCCGGGAGGCGGAGCTTGCAGTGAGCTGAGATCCGGCCACTGCACTCCAGCCCGGGTGACAGAGCGATACTCCGTCTAAAAAAAAAAAAAAAAAAAAAAAAAGTTACATTTATTAACATTTAGATCTAACTTCTACTTTACAGAAAGTTCAGAGACTACAGAAACAAGTTAAAGAACATGCAAAGGAAACAATCACACAAATCTAGATTCTGGGACACTCTGTAAGACAACTGGCCCCGTCTCTTAAATATGAAACAATATAAGAGACTTACATATTATTCCCAAAAACCAGGGAAGGTGATGGGGAAAATGTTCTTGATTGTGAAAAAGACTTAAGAGATATAACAATCAAATGTAGTGTGTGTTTCTCCATGTGAGAGGCTGGTTTGGCAAAAAAGAAAAACTGTAAAGGATTCTTGAGGCTAACTGGTCAAAGTGAAGCCTGTGCCTTAGATGACACTGGAGAGTTACACATGAACTCTCCAACATTGTTGGATCTAGGTAGTGGGTGTTCATTGTACCAGTCTTCATATTCTTCTGAATGCTCGAAAAATTTTATCAAAAAAATTTTATGGCCGGGTGCTGTAACTCACACCTGTAATCCTAGCACTTTGGGAGACTGAGGCAGGCAGATCACAAGGTCAGGAGATCGAGACCATCCTGGCGAACATGGTGAAACCCTGGCTCTATTAAAAATACAAAAATTAGCTGGACGTGGTGGCGTATGCCTGTGATCCTAGCTACTCAGGAGGCTGAGGTAGGAGAATCACTTGAGCGGAGTCAGAGGTCAGAGGTTGCAGTGAGCCGGGATTGCGCCACTGCACTCCAGCCTGGTGACAGAGAGAGACACTGTCTCAAAAAAAAAAAAAAAAAAAAAATTAAAGAAAGTAAAATAGCAATTTGACAAGAAGGGGAAGGACATTCTAATATGAGCTCTTGGACATGGAGGTGAAAATCAGTGTGGTGGGCTCTGGGACCTACAAGGCACTTGATGTTGCTAGACTGTTAGATTCACCTGAGCGAAGCTGACAGTGAGAGCAGAAAAGCAGGACCCACCATGCTGCCATGGAGCTTGGACTTGGGAACCACTGGAGGCTTTTTTTTAAAATAACAGCTTTACTGAGATACTACTTATATACCATAAAGTGCACACTTTTAAAGTGTGTGATTCACATGGACACATCGGGGGAACAACACACACTGGGGCCTGTCGGTCGGGGGTGGTGGGAGGGAGAATAGCTAATGGATGCTGGACTTAATACCTAGGTAATGGGTTGATCTGTGCAGCAAACCATCATGGCACATGTTTACCTATGTAACAAACCTGCATGTCCTGCACATATACCCCAGAACTTAAAATGCAAGTTGGAAAAAAAAAAAAAGATAAAGTGTATGATTCAGTGATTTGGGGTATATTCAAAGAGCTGTGCATCCATCACCACCATCTAATTCTAGATCATTTAAATCACACCAATTTGAAACCCTATACCCAACAGCAGTCACTTCCCACTCCCCTTACTGTCCCCAGCACCTGGCAACCACAAATTTGCTTTTCTGTCTCTATTTATTTGCCTATTCTGGACATTTCATATAGACAGAATCCTAGAATATATGACATTTTCTGTCTGACTTCTTTCACTTAGCATGTTTTCAAATGATTATTCATGTTGTAACATACGTCAAAACTCTCTTTTTTATGATCAAATAATATTTTATTGAATGGCTATACCACATTTTGTTTCTCAGTTGATGGACCTATGGATTAGTTCCATTTTTGGCCATTATGATTACTGCTGCTATAAACATTCATGTACAAGTGTTTGTGTGGACATTTGATTTGAATTTTCCTGATGATATAACTAGCAGTTTAACATTTTAAGAGCTGTCAAATTGTTTTTCAAGACAATTGAACCATTTACATTCCCACCAGCAATGTATGGGGGTTCAAATCTCTCCATACTCACCAAGACTTAAAATTGTCTTTTAAATCATAACCATGTTAATGGGGATTGATATCTCATTGTGGTTTTGATTTACATTTTTCTAGTGAATAATGACGTTTAGCATATTTTCATGTGTTTTTTGGCCATTTGTATATATTACTTGAAGAAATATCTATTCAAATCCTTTGCCCATTTTCAAATTATTTTACCTGTCATTTTATTGTTTAGCTATAGGGTTTTTTTAGATATTCTAGAAACACAACCCTTATTGGGTATATGATTTGCAAACTTTATTTTCTCCCACTCTGTGTGTTTTTTTCCACATTTTTATGTAGTCCTTGAAGCATAAAATTTTTAAATTTTCATGAAATTCAATTTATCTCTCTTTTACCCTTTTGTCACTCATACTTTTGGTGTTATATCTAAGAAGTCATTGTCTAATCTGAGGTCACAAGGATTTACTTTCATGGTTTTCCCGTCATTCCCAAAGAGTTTTATACTTTTAGCTCTTACATTTATGTCCCATCCATTTTGAGTTAACTTTTCTATATGGTGTGAGGTAGGGGCTCAACTTTATTCATTAGCCTGTAGATATCCTATTTTCCTAGCACCACTTGTTGAGAAGACTATTCTTTTTCCCATTGAATGGTGTTGCTGCAAATCTATTGCACCCTTGTTGAAAATCAATTGACCATAAATGTACAGGCTTATTTCTGGGCTGTCAGTTCTATCCCATTGATATGTCTGTGTAAGCCACTGCAACAAGGCTTACTGTAGTAGTGAGTTTTGAAACTGGGAAATGGTAGTTATCTAACTTTGTTCTTCATTTTCAAGGCTATGTTGGTTATTCTGGGGCCCTTGTATTTCTAAGCAGTAGGTTAAAAGAAAGAAAGAAAGAAAAGGTCCAGAAAGAACAAAAGCCAACTGGGATCTTCATAAAAATGCATTGTATCTGCAGATGAATTTAGGGAACATTACCATTTAACAATATTAAGTTTTGTAATCCATGAACATGAGTTGTCTTTCCATTTATTTACATCTTCTTTCCTTCAATTATATTTTAAAGTTTTCAGAGTATAGGTTTTGTACTTCTTTCTTTTAAATTTGTTCCTAAGTATTTATTATAATTGTTGATACTGTGAATTGAATTGTTTTCTTGTTTTTATTTTTGGATTGTTCATTTTTAGTGTATAGAAATATAGTTGATTTTGGTATATTGAGCTGTAAACTTACTGAACTTGCTTATTTGTTCTGATAGTACTCTAATGGATTTCTTAGAATTACCTTTATGCAAGATTATATCATCTCTGAATAGAGATGGTTTTATTGCTTCATTTCCTATCTATATACCTTTTTTCCTAATTGCCCTGGCTAGAACCTCCAGTACAATGTTAATAGAGGTAGCAAGAGCAAACGTCCTCATCATGTTTCTGATCTTAGGGAGAAAGCATCATTTCTTCATCTGATGTTAGCTACGGGTTTTTCACAGTCTTTATCATATTGAAGAGTTCCCTTTCATTGCTAGTTTGCTGAAGGGGTGTTGTTTTTTGTTTTTATCCTGAAGGGGTGTTGGATTTTGTCAAATGCTTTTTCTCCATCTGTTGAGATGATCATGTGCTTTTTCCCCTTTATTCTACTAATGAATCTATTACATTGATTGATTTTTGTCAAACCACTCTTGTGTTTTTGTGGTAAATCCCACTTGGCCGTGATGCATAATCCTTTTAATATGCTGCTGGATTCAGTTTGGTAATATTTTGAGGATTTTCGTGTTACATTCATCAGGAATATCGGTATATAGTTTTCTTATAATGTCTTAATCTGCCCTTGATATTAGGGTAATATTGGTCTCAAAGAATGAGTTGGGGAAGTGTTAGCTCCTCTTTTATTTTATAAAAGAGTTTGTAAAGGATTGGTGGTAATTTTGTCTTAATTGTTTTACCCATGGTAAATTCATCAACAAAGTCACCTGGGGCTTGGCTTTTCTTTACAGGAAGTTTTATGAGTGCTAATTTAATTTTTTTACTTGTCATAGGTATGTTCAGTTTTTATATCTCTTTGTGAGTTGGTTTCAGTAACTCGTGTCTAAGAAATTGTCCATTTTATGTAGGATATATAGTTTTTGGCATACAATTGTATTCTCTTATAATCCAGTAGTGATGTTTCCTCTCTCATTTCTAATTTTACTAATTGGAGGTTTTGTTTTATATTTCTTGGCCACTCTGGCTAAACATTTGTTAATTTCATTGATCTTTCAAAGACACAACATTTGATTTCATTAATTTTTTTCTATTGCTTTTCTATTCTCTAGCTCATTTATTTCTGCTCGAGTCTTATCATTTCCTTCCTTCTGCATATTTTGGTTTCATTTGCTTTACTTTCTATAGTTTCTTAAGGTAGAAAGTTAAGTTATTGATTTGAGATCTTTTTTCTTTTTAACACAGGCACATATAAATTCTGAGCTATAACTAAGCAGGGGAGGGAGTGCTATCAGCAGACATGTCAGACGTGCAGCCCTGCCTTATGCCTAGTTTCATAGTTGTTCACTCACAGAAATTCCTGTGGCAATCCAGGACAACATTTTTATGCTAGAATGAACCTCAGTGATTTTCTAATCTCCTTCCACTCCACTTTCCAGGAACGTGAGGCCCAGAGAGATTCAGTGACCTTCCACAAGGTCACACAATCAAGGGCAGTAGTAGTAGTATCTGTGTACATCAGTCTAAGCTTTGCCAACTTTCCTTAAATGGGAATGGCCAGACCATGTCTACTGTATCTTAATAATATAACTTCTTAATTACAAGGAAACCTCACAATGTCAGCCATAGAGAACAGGTGCCTCAAAGTAATTTCATAAGAATTTTCTGTCAATAGTCTAAAGTGGGACACACCCAGGGTTCTACTTGAGCCACAAAGGGGCTGTTCTCCCCTAAAGACCTTCAATCAGAATCTCATAGATATGAAAATTGATATTCCTAGATATGGGCTACCATGTGGATGATTAGGGTGTTGTGTGTTAGGCAGGAAAGCTTGCTTGTAGAGAGATCCACCTTGAAAAGGGTACTTTAATAGTCCCTGATGGGAATCAGAATTGGTCCTGGGGAAAAAGAAAAAGAATTGGTTCTGGCAATAACAAATGCTGGAGAAGATATAGAGAAAAGGGAACTGTTGTACACTGTTGGTAGAAATGTAAATTAGTACAACCACTATGGAGAACAGTTTGGCGGTTCATCATAAAACTAAAAATAGAGCCACCGTATGATCCAGTAATCTCCCTGATAGGCATACACTCAAAAGAAAGGAAATCAGGAGGCCAGGTGCGGTGGCTCACGCCTGTAATCCCAGCACTTTGGGAGGCCGAGGCGGGTGGATCACAAGGTCAGGAGATCGAGACCATCCTGGCTAACATGGTGAAACCCGTCTCTACTAAAAATACAAAAAATTAGCCGAGCGTGGTGTCAGGTGCCTGTAGTCCCAGCTACTCGGGAGGCTGAGGCAGGAGAATGGCATGAACTCGGGAGGCGGAGCTTGCAGTGAGCCGAAATGGCGCCACCGCACTCCAGCCTGGGAGACAGAGCAAGACTCCGTCTCAAAAGAGAAAAAAAAGAAAGAAAATGAAAGGAAATCAGGATATTGAAGAGATATCTCCACACCTGCGTTTATTGCAGTACTCTTTCTAATAGCCAACATTTGAAAGCAACCTAAGTGCTCATCAACAGAATAATGGATAAAGAAAATGTGGTACATGCACATAATGCAGCACTATTCAGCCATAAAAAGAATGAGATCCTGTCATTTGCAGCAACATGGATGGACTAGAGGTCATTATTGTTAAGTGAAATAAGTCAGATACAGAAAGACAAGCATCGCGTATTCTCGCTTATTTGTGGAATCTAACAATCAAACTATTGAACTCATGGAGATAGAGAGTAGAAGGATGATTACTGAGGGCTGGGAGGGATAGTGGCAGGGTGAGAGGAAGTAGGGATGGCTAATGGGTACAAAGGATAATTAGAATGAATGAATAAGACCTAGTAATTGATAGTACAATGGGGTGACTATATATATATATATATATGTATAGTCTATAATAATTTAATCATACATTTAAAAATAACTAAAATAATATAATTGGATTCTTTAAACACAAAGGATAAATGCTTGAAGGGATGGGTACCCTATTTACCATGATGTGACTATTATGCATGCCTTTATCAAACTATTTCTTGTACCTTGTAAATATATACATCTCCTTTAATTTTTGTGTAGACACAAAAATTAAAAATAATTTTTTTTTAAACAAGAATTGGTCCTGGAGTTTCACACAGGGCTGAGCCCCAAGTAGGATTAAGTTGGCACAACCATATTGGTTAAGGGCTTTGGAGGCAGGGGTGTTCAGGTCACACAGTGAAGCCAGGTGTCAGGGCAGCAGTAAAATAAGGAGGCTAATAAAGTTCTTTGTTCTGAGATAATGCAAGGAGGCAGAATGGAGAGGCCAAGAGAGAAGCCTAGAAGCAAGGGCCAGGAGGAGTGGGGAGAATATAGATACTAGTGAGGGGTGGGAATTGGGGTGGGAGGCTCTGGAGGCCAACCCAGGAGGGCTGAACATGCTGTGGAAAATGACTTTTCCCTCCAGGAGCCAAAAGGAGGCTTAAGGACGTAATTTGGCCTTGGTGGAAGAGGAGAGGGCCAGCTAGAAGCAGGTCCAAAGTCAGGGTAAAGACTACGTTCATTCCCCCAGAAGCTTAATGCGTGCCCCAGCATGAGAGCTGGTCATTCTCCTCCACATGCTCCCCCGACATCAGGAACCCTGCTCCTCAGCAGCCTTCCACTCTGAGCTCTGGAAGAAACTCAGTCACAGAGTCCCCTTTCCTTTGTGCTCACCACTCAGAATTAGTAACTGCTTTCCCCACATGGCAACATGCACCCCAGAGAAATAGATCTGAAGCTTACCTTCCTCTTCCCTAGCCCAGAGGAAGGACTTTGGGATAAAGAAGGGCAAGGGAAGACCCATAACAGGAGCTGGAGAGGCTGGTGCTAGGGACCTGGGTCAGTCTATGTCACGAGGACCTGCCCCGCATGTGTTCATCCCCAGGAATGTGCTTCTTTCTCTTAGGCAGCTTTGTTGGCAGGGTCGTGGCTCATGTGTCAATGTCTCAGGTCCTGTTTGGTGGCAGTGAGGATGCAGACAGGAAGACATGTGATGGATTTTGAGCAGAAGGTCTGGAATTCTGGGTCACGGTAGAGAAGCCCCCAAAGTGGAGAACCTGAATTTCTCTTCAATCATAATTTTGTGTGGATTCAGCCTCTGCCTCACAAGTTTGCCCCCAGGCGACACTGATAAAAAACCAAGTCTCCTGTGAGAGGTGGAAACACACTTCGGAGGTTCAGTTGAAGCTTAGCTTGCTTTTGTATCACATGGGAGAATGATTTCTCCAACAGCACCTGCTCCAATGTGCCCATAGAGAGCCCATTGATAGTACCACTGCTTATATAGAAATATCCTTCTTCAATTTTTCTTCAGCCTACGTTGGAAGAACAGTTATGAATGCACTGGAGTAACTACCAAGACATTAGCAGGAATTCATTTACCATATTATCTGTAAGTGTCCAACCATGAGTACTTTGAGACACTAAGGAAATGGCACCTTCCAGTATAATTGAGGCAAGAACAGAGGTGGGGTTGGGTTGGGCAAGAGGATGACCATTTGTGCCCTGAGAGAAGGCAGAGCATCTCTAAGTTAGGACTCTGAAGAAAGAGATTAAAAGTTGTCATTTTACTGAGCGTTCCCCAACCCAAGAGAATATTTAAATCCATGATATTTCTGCCTCAAGATGCATTTAATTTCTGGCTAATTGAGTCAGATTACAAATCACATCTGTTTACTGTAAATAGAAACCCAGTTAGATTTCACCATTTCCATCTGAGTCACTCAGCTAATTAAATTCCTGATTTATCATTATCTATCTGTCTATCTATCTATCTATCTATCTATCTATCTGTCTGTCTGTCTGTCTGTCTATCTATCTATCTATCTATCTATCTATGTATCTATCTATCTACCTATATCATCTCTATCTCTCTATTTCTCTCTTCCTCAAGTCAGATTGCCTGTGGTCAGTCTACCTCATGATTTCTCAAGATGAAAACCAGCCCTATGGATTGACAGCTCCCATGGCAGCAGACAACCTTAGATGCTCCAGTTTAGGGTTCAACACCTCAAAGGTCACAATTTACTCACCAAACTTGATCTGCCTCCTAGTCAATACAGCAACCCACAATGAGGAACACTTTCTTGACAAATGATAGACTCCACACCATTTTTTTGGAATGCAAGTTAATTTTTGCAATATCCTTTCCAATGTACAAAGCATCTTCGTCTATCATCTCATTGATCCGATATTAAAATAATCCGATGAGTTAGGTAAAACTGGTAGTATCATTATCACTGAAGCTCAAAGAGGTTAAAGGGATTTGTTCAATGTCACAGAAGTGTAGGAGCCAAGGGAGAGCTTTCCCTTTAGCTCTCTGAAGTTTTGCTGAAAAAGCAACTCATAAAAGGCAGATTAACTGGAGAAAAGGCATAGATATTTATTTAATGTGTACACATCGGAGCCTTCAGAATGAAGACCAAAAGATACAGGGGAAATTGTCCATTTCTACGCTTAAGTTTGACAAACTATAAAGAGTCATGTCGAAATACAACTGTACTGAAAGAATATGATCTAATGCTAATAGACTCATTGGAGAAATCCAGCAAGATCTGTCTGTCTAGATTCTTCTTGGGCTCTCTGAGCTTGCATTCCTTCCTCTGAGTGTAAGGCAGGATCCTCTCTGGAATTGGGGGTGTTAGGGCCTGCAGTAAAACAAGGTAGATTAGATCATTTCTTTATGGCCAGTTTTTACACAGAAACATGGAGGGAAAGTTAGAGTAATATAATATTGTTATATCTGATGGCTGGCTTGGGAGAAAAGGGAGTCTGGTTTCTCTCACTTGCTTTGGGGAAAGGGATTCCAGTTTCTATGGCTGGCCTTGGAGAAGAATGGGACTGAGAGAGAAGAGGGGAGGAGAAGGTCAGAGGAAAACTTCTGCTTTTCTCTGTGGCTGTTTCTGAGGCCTTCATTTTGGGGTGTTATTTTCTGAGCCCCAGCATTCCCCAAAATGAAACTTCCTCAAGAAGTGTCAGCGTGCAAATATCAGATTTGTGAATTGTCTCAGAAGTCATCAAACCAATCTCTCAGTCCTAAGAATAGGCCAATTCAATTAAACAGTTAGCAGTTGTGTCTCATTTCAGGCAAGTGTGCTACAGATGGGCTTTCACCAGAGGCAAGCCTTTTTATGATGTAAGAAATCAGATATTTAGTAAGAGTCATTTCAATGGAAATAAATGCAAAACAAAGGTGAATGGTTAGAACAAACTATAAACTCAGATTTTAAATCCAGAGAGCAGTCAGCTAGTGAAGATTTTTATATGTTGGGCACAGCATCTTCAGATGAAGTGAGAGCAGATAGTGACCCTCTGACACATTTTTCCTGGTTTGTAGTTTGCACCAGTTGTTCCAGTGAACTTTCTGAGTAGACTATTTATCAACAGGCACAATCATATGTTAAGTTGTTCATATTTTAAACTATTCATATATTAAGTGCTCTAATGATTTTTCAAAGTTTCTATCAAGTTGTCTAGCCTCATCTTGCAGGGCTTTAGGGAAAAGCAGTTTTAATTTTAGAGATTTCAAATTAAAAAAATGGGATTTAGAGATTTCAAATTAAAAAATTTAAAAAAACTTCTTATAGTTTTTTCCATTTTTCATTTTCCCAACTTTTTATATCCATTCCATTTTATTTATCATTTTCCCCTTTAATTTAAAGCAACTTTTAAAATCCTCGAAACTAGACAAAATTAATTTTCCTTTAACCAAAAACCATATTTTATGTCTTTTTTAAAATAATTTTTTAAACCAAAAAGGCATCTTACTTTTCTTATACTCTTTGTGAATAGAATTGCTTTCCTTATATGTAGTAGGTTTTAATTACATATATTAGTTATAATGTTAGCTCTTAGTAATCCTTATTTTCAGTGAAAAATCTAGGAAATAAGCAATTTTAATTATGTATCAGATACAGAGCCTAGGAAAAAGGACAATGCCTGGAGGAGGAGTTCCTGCATCCCTGGGCCTCATCATGGCCTAAAGGTGCAAATCAAAGATAGAAGCTCACATATTTAAAAAATCATACAGCAACTATTTTATGACCTTAAAATATCTATCGGTATAAACCTGTCTGACCAATAGACACAGGTAAAAATATCTAAATTAAATTCTGAAGATTTATTTTATTTTATTTTACCAATAATTTAAAAACTACATTTATTTATCAAAGATTATTGAAGTCACATGACCTTGAAAAGCATTTGGGCTAGTTATTTATGAGTACTCATTTATCTTTAAGTTAATTTGGTGCCATATATAGTATATAAACATCTGCACAGACATATACATACATGTAGACACAACATATAACATATATATGTATGTATCTAAAAGCCAGATTGATCAAGGAGTTTAATGCAGAAGGTAGTAAAGCTTTAGATTTAAGAGGAATCTGTCCACTTAACAACTATTGGGGTTTTACGAGGAAAAACATACATTTCTCCCCAAAAGAGAAGTCTGTAGTGCCTTTGCTGCTTTCCTTAGAGATTTCAGGGTGTTAGAAATTTTCTTAGGTGTCCCCATGTGCCACGAAGTATGGAGAGGAAGGAGGCACGGACAGAAGTCAACAGAGAAACACACCAAAGGAGCATGTATGGTTAGCAGGGGTTCAAGAAGAGGGGAATTCAGTGGACAGAGACATTTTTAGAGAGAGAGAACAAAGGCATTAAACCTATATGTATATGTGTACATGTATAGCCTAAATATCAGTTTCAACAAAGTTGACTTTTGACTATATAGCTCCTAAAAAAAATCTTTTAAATCTCTTATTATTAGATTTTAGCTGGGACAAATGGCTAATATTTCTGGTTTTTGAATCCTTTTTTCTTAAGCCAAAGATTCCTTTTAGTTGAACACTAACCATGGTTATGATATAAGCAAGGATGCAAGAGGTGTCTCCAAAGAGAGGAAAGCACTCGTCACAAGATCCAGAACCACCTCAAAGACAGCTCAAACAATGAAAACGTTTGCTAGCCACAAATGAGGTCAAGTCCACATTTCTGTCTAGCCATATTCTTTCAGGGTCTCAGTTTCTCAGCTGACAGTCTACACCAAAGGCCCCAAAACCTTGCATGCTCCCACAGATAGAAAAAGACAGGGGCCAGGTTCAGCGGCTCACACCTATAATCCCAGCACTCTGGGAGGCTGAGGCAGGTGGATCACTTGAGGTCAGGAGTTTGAGACCAGCGTGGCCAACATGATGAAACCCCATCTGTACTAAAAATACAAAAATTAGCTGGGTGTGGTGGCGGGCACCTATAATCCCAGCTACTCGGGAGGCTGAGACACAAGAATCGCTTGAACCTGAGAGGCAGAGTTTGCAGTGAGCCGAGATTGCACCACTGCACTCCAGCCTGGTTGAGAGAGCGAGGCTCTGTCTCAAAAAAAAGGAAAAACACAGGAAATCAAAATGGTCAATAACAAATGGATAACCCCAAAAGTCAAAAGTCACACAAATATCAAAACTGGAACGACTATTCTCTGGTCGGGAATTGAACCCAGGCAACAGCTATGAAAGCCAGGAATTTTAACTACTAGGCCACAGGAAGTGGCCTCTATTATCATTCTCACAAGGATCTAAAGCAGGCAGTTTGTACAAATATTTTAGCTTTGTTTTATGTCCAATTTTTGCTTTTTATAAAGAGAATTTCTAAGGCTAGCCATGACATTGTTAAATGTCTTTCTTTTAGTTTGGTCTTCCAATCAACTGTTTAGAATAAGAGATCTCTGTTTTGTTTTTGTTTTTGCTTTTAATTTCGGAGTTTAATTCAAAGCATCCGTCTTTCCGCCATTGACAATTAGAATTTCCCATGGTGTATTTATAGCACTTCAATAGCAACTCAATTCAACGGCCACTTCAGAGAAGAAGCAATTCTGAAGATTCCCTCCGGAAAATTCCCTCCTAGGAATAGGCTAAAATAACAAAAGATTCTTGTTGCCACTGACATTTAATGATAGTGTTTGCCTTCAGTAACCCACGAATTTATGGGGTGGCACCAGTCACAGACCTGTTAATCTCTGATACTAGGTAGGCCCTCTTGGGACTGGACTTTTCCAGCACTACGCAGGCAACAAGGGTTGAGATAACAAAAGTTCCTTATGGACAGGACTTCTTATTAAGACAAACTTTCCTGAGAGCTTGACATATTCTGAAGAAAAGTTTCAGGTTCCTAGCCATTTTCAGACTGACCACCTGACATTACCTAAAAATCATGCCCGCCAGGTGGCAAAGACTGACAGAGTACTCCTGCGGTCACATGTCACACTTTCAAAGAAATCAAACAAGAGAAAACTTGATCTGATACCTCTTGTTACAAACAACATAGAAAGACAAAGGAAAAGACCATTTTGGGTAGGAAAGGGATCAAATAACATGAATATTCATCCACAAAGAATCAAAAAGTACACCAGGGTTGCTACAGCAAGGCTAGTCACACACAAATCTTTTGGTCCTATTAATAAAAATTTTACAGAGAAAGAGTGATTTTTACCATCCACTCAACTGGATTGCACAGAGAAAGAGGCTGGAAGCCTGGATGGCTAGAAATCCTTACCCTTTTGCAGCTAATCAGGTTCCTGGATTTCCTTAACTGAGGCTTCCAGAAGGGGGGGGACTTTGATCATGTTGTTTGTGACAGCAAACTATAGAAACTATAGGAACCAAGGAGAATCTTCCCCTTGGCTCTCTGAAGTTTTGCTGAAAAATCAACTCATAAAAGGCAGATTAGTTGGAGAAAAGGCATGCAAATATATTTGAAGGCTATACATGGGAGCCTTCAGAATGAAGACCCAATGATACAGGGAAACGGACTTTTTCTTTTTTCTTTTTTCTTTTTTTTTAAAGGCAGACTCTCTCTCTGTTGCAAAGGCTGTGCTGGAGTGCAGTGGCACGATCTCGGCTCACTGCAACCTCACCGCCTGGGTTCAAGCGACTCTCCTGCCTCAGCCTCCCAAGGAGCTGGGATTACAGGCATGCACCTACCATGCTTGGCTGATTTTTTGTATTTTCAGTAGAGACGGGGTTTCACCAGGTCGACCAAGCTGGTTTTGAACTCCTGACCTCAAGTGAGCTGCCTGCCTCAACCTCCCAAAGTGCTAGGATTACAGGTGTGAGCCACTGCACCCAGCTGGAATTTGACACTTTTTATGCTTAGGTTTAACAAAGCATGGACAGCCCTGTGGAAATGTGATTGGACAAAAAGTACAATCTAACGCTGATAGACTTAGTGAGGAAACCCAGCAAGACCTGTCTGTTTAGATTCTTCTTGGTCTCTCAGGACGTGTATTTCTTCCTTCAAAGTACGGGGCAGGACCCTCTCTGGAATGGGGGTATTAGGACCTACAGTCAAACAAGGTAGGTCAGACTATTTCTTAATAGTCACTTTTTACACAGAAAGGTGGAGGGGAAGTTAGAGTCGTGTTTTAAGGTTTTATGCCTGGCTTTGGGGAGAGGAGATTCTGGTTTCTATGACCTGCTGCGGGGAAGAGGGATTCTAGTTTCTACATAGCCTTAAGGGAAAATGGGACTGAGAGACAGGAAGGCAGGAGAAGGTCAGAGAATAACTTTTGCTTCTGAGACTTTCATTTCGGGGTAATGTTTTCTGAGCCCCAACACTAGCAAGTGGTAATGCTGCAGATACAGGTACAATGGTCTTCTCTTGTGAGATGCCATGTTTTTGATTTCTTTTTAACAACTACATAACAAAGATGATCAAATGCTACTGGCCCTAATCCTAATTCTTAAGAGGATTGGATGAAGAGAGCATCTGACAAGCTGGGGAGACACCTTCAGTTTTAAAGCATTCTGTTGATTCTCTCTCAATGTACACGGTGTGCATAAGACCAAGGAAGGGAATGTATTAGAGCTCATTCTTGAGTCTCCTGGCCCTTGTCCACTGGCTTGAGATGCTTGGCATTTGGTGTGTTCCTTGGTTGGACTCACACTCATATGTGTAGACCACAAAATACCAGTGCCCATAGTGCACATTGCCGTCAATAGAATAATCTTTCTACAGCACATCTCAATACATGTGTTTCAATGGTTCTCCTGCTGTCTACCCAACATAACACAACTCCCTCACCTAGCAGTCAGGAACTCTCCTTTAGAACTTATTTCACACTACTTCATTTTGCATGAAATGCCTCATGTGTTCTGCCCTCCCTAACAATTATCGTTTGCCCTCTTCTTGCATTTTTTGGTCCTTGCAACTACATTATTTTTCTTGAAACCTCAAATACTACTTCGGGTGGAAGGCTACCATTTTCCGAGACACAGACGCAATTTCTCCCTCTTCTGAACATCCGTGGCTTTCTGTCTGTGTTGATCTTGCTGCATATCTTTTCAATCTGCCAGTAATACATATATCTCATCTTCCTAAATCAGAAGATTGTTGGGATAGACTTTAATCTGATGGGTTTTGCATTGCTAACAGCAATTACCACAGCCATGCTTGTGGTGAGCTGAATAATAGCCCCCAAATATGTCCATGTCCTAATCCCCTGTGAATATTGCCTTATATTACCTGGCAACAGGGTTTTTGCAGGTGTGACTAAACTGAGGGTCTTGAGATCAGATTATCCTAGATTATCTGAATGGATCTGATGTAATCACACAGTCTTTATAAGAGGGAGCCAGGAGGAATTGGAGTGAGAGGAGAAGGCAAAGTGACAATGGAAGCAGAGAATGAAATCATATGCTTTGAACATGGAGGAAGTGGCCACAAGCCAAGGAATGGAGAGGGCCACTGGAAATAGAAAAAGGCAAGGAAATAGATTCTCCCTTCAGAGCCTCCAGAAGGAACCTGCCCTGTGGACACTTTTGCCTTAGCCCAGTTAAGCTGAATCTGAACTTCTGACCTGCAGAGTGTAAGAAAATTAGTTCTGTGTTGTCTTAAACTACTGAGTTTGTGGTAATTTGTTACAGCAACAATAGGCAACTAATACAGTGGGAAAATGTTTGTTGACTTAAAAAAAGAAATAAATGACTATGAATAAGTCAATACATGAATGAATACATTCAAAAGTTTTTTCTTTATAATATTTCCTTGCTTCCTTTGTCTAACCACTATGGGAAGTCTTGCCATAGAGAAAGGCATTTTTTAAAATGTCCCTGAATGTTTCTTCGGAGGTCCAATCAAAGTGCCAGTGGTTCAGCTGGGGCTCCGGATCGGTAGGGCATCAACCTCCTTACTCCTATGGACTCCCCCATTGTTCTAGAGATCACAAGAACTGAGGGCATAGAAGGGAAGATAGGACTCCGTGGGGATGGAGGATCTGAGAGCCTGGGGCACAGGGTGTCTCCAGGACAGGAGGGGGAAGTTCTTGACTAGATCAAGAGCTGCCCAGTGCCATACCCTGACTTGAACCAAGTAGCTGGGAAGTGAGGCACGCCCAGCTAATTTTTGTATTTTTAGTAGAGACAGGGTTTCGCCATGTTGACCAGGCTGGTCTCGAACTCCTGGCCTCAAGTGATCTGCCTGCCTCCGCTTCCCAAAGTGCTCGGATTACAGGCATGAGCCACCATGCCCAGCCCTCCTATTTCTTTCTAAGGACAAATTCTTACCATTTTCAGGGACAAAAGTTTGGAATAAAATTATTTGCTGTTCAGTGTGTTTCTTACTTTTCAGTGACTGACTGATAAGCCCTCTTTTAACTTTAATTAGAAACCAAACTGAATAAAATACTTGGCTTGACATACCATAGTGATTTAAAAGGGCGTTTCAACTCCAGTACCAAAAAAATATGAAACAGTAATTCAAAGGGCTGTTAACATGGAGCCTCCACCACCTCTTGTGCATAGGGAAGGGCTAAATTAACCAAAATGATAACTGTGCCACAAATTAATTACTATTTAAGGTTACTCCTACTAAACTTGACCATAAAAGTCTTCATATTCCCTAAACTACAATCTTAACTATTGTCTTTTTGCAAAAAGTAAGCAATCTCTTTATAAAAACTCACACACACACACACACACACACACGCATGTGCACACACACACAATAAGCTCATCTCTTCATGGACTATTAACCTAGAGCTGATCATTTCCCTCATTTTCTCAAATAGCATATATCATTCACACAGAGCGAGAGCATAATTTGAACAAAATCGAATGAGATTTTCCTGAGCTTCACATGAATTGAAGTGGGAGATAATAATCCTTTCTATTTTTTTTCTATCCAACAAGATCAGCTCTTAGAAGTCTCCCCAGTGTTTCAGATTTAAATACATGATATTTAATGCAGTTTCTAAATTTTAACTACTTCTAATTCTTCTAACTATGCAGAAAAGTGTACTGAGATTTTGAGATTGTGCAATCATTCTGAAGTCAGGCCCACAAGCATGAGCAAGAGCAGAATGTTGACTGGCCTGCTTAGCAGAATCCCAGCTCCAGGTCTCTGATTAGGAAATGTGTCCTTCAGTCAAACTAAAAAACTTACAAAATTAAAATTTCAAGCAAAGAGAATGACTTTAATAAAACATCTTATTAAAGTTGTTTTTATACAAATTTATGTAAAGTTACACAAGTTTATTTAAAGTTGTATAAACATTATTAAAGAGAGGTAGACCGTATAAAGAAAATGTGGTACATATATACCATGGAATACTATGCAGCCATAAAAAAGAACAACATCATGTCTTTTGCAGAAACATGCATGGAGCTGGGCCATTATTTTTAGCAAACTAACACAGGAACAGAAAATCAAATACTAAATGCTCTCACTTATAAGTGGGAGCTAAATGACGAGAACATATGGACACAAAGGCACTGAGGCCTATCAGAGGATGAAGGGTGGGAGGAGGGAGAGGAGCAGAAAAAGTAACTATGGGGTACTAAACTTAGTACCTGAGTGATGAAATAATCTGTACAATAGACACCCATGACACGAGTTCACCTATATAAAAAACTGGTACCCGTGAACCTAAAATAAAATTAAAAAAGGAAAAAAGAGAGAGAAGGAGAGAATTCTTGGGTACAAGTTCCAAGTAAATCATGCTTTACACTTAAGTATAATTTTCCTCTAGACTGGAATAGTATTTTACTTATTACTATAATCTATTTTTACCAGCACTCAGAGAAATCAAATGCTTTTAGGAAGAATAAACAAGAACATGTTAAATAAAGCTGCATAAATAATTTTCACACTTTCTACTTGAGTGTCTGTGTGTGTTTTTCATTATCTTCCACATTATCTGTGAAGGTGCAACTGTTTTCTATCCTATGCCTATTCAGATACTGCTCTATGCTTTAAAATTGTAGCTACTGTTTTCTTAACTCAGTAATGTTTGATTCTATGCCTCTTGGATTTCATTACCTCACAGATTTTGCTCAGTTCCTTGACTCCTGTGTCATTCCCCTAAGTCCATAACAATTGGCGTATTCGTTGGGGAAGTTACCTATGTTTTATCTGTAGTAATGAAATTATGGGAGGTCTGTTCACAGCCTGGTATTTCTTTAGACGGCAGATTTGTCTAACAATAAAGTTACACATGCTCCTTAAGCAAATGGAAATGATCCTCTCTTAATAAGTTCACAGGTTCAATGTAGTCATGAGAGCAGAAGAATGCCAATACTTTTCGAACAATCTATTTTACTAGAAGTTTTCAAATTATGTATTTTAAGTAAAAATAATATGATACTAGGCAGAAGGTTTCAGCTCTGACTAAACCCAGAGGAAAAATTCCGTTATCTCTTATCCTCTCTTGAATGCTTCTACAAGGGACCTCTGACCCAAGAGTTTGGTCAAAGCATACGTTGGCAGCCATCTGCACATAGCACCAAATAGGAACTTCAAAGACAGGAAAGCCACATTTGGAAGAAAGCTCACACACAGACTGTAAATATTTCAGAGCAGATCGTCTCTGTAGATTAAGTAAGTTGTGAAAATCTGAAGCTCTGCCAAATTTTAAGACCTTGACCTTTACATCTCCGAGTTTCTATCTGTCATTTTACCTTTCTGAGTCTCCTTTTATATTTATAAAATAGAATTAATAATCTTCTCAGCCTACCAAGTGTTAGTGTTCTGGGGATTCAGATAAAATATGTACAAAATTACTTCAAATTACCTGAAACATGACATTTATTCATTCAACAAATATTTGTTGAACATATACGTCCTTCCTGGTGGTGTGTCAGGTGCTGGTGAATATGGCTGTGGTCATGGCAGACTTTATCTCTGCTTTCATAGCTATAATATGAAAGTGATGCTACCACAGTCATGCTATCAGAACGACTACTTTAACATCGACTACTAATATAAAATTTGTAGATGTTTAAATGAAATCATTATTATTTGTGTAACCATTAATATCCTGTGTAATGTTATAATATTTGAGGCATCTTCATAATTGTTAAATGATTTATTTCATTCCCAGGTGAATCTGTAGAAAATAATACAATCACTCTCAATTCCATTAAGGTTCTTACTTTCCATTTGATTCACATTGCTCATCCCAGTCTGATGTAAGTCAGGACCTGTAAGAACCAGACAAAGAAAAAATAGAGCAAACTTGAAAGAAATCAACTATCATATCTCTATAAATGTATTCTGCCTGTGTTTTTCATTTTCTTTTAATAAAGAATTTTATAAGAAAAACAATGAAGGGCAGGGAATTAGAATCTACTCGAATTAGAATCTACTCGAATTAGAATCTACTCAAGCATCTGCTGTATTCTAGACATTTTACATCCATTGTCTCCTTCACACACCTTGGCACTCCACAATGCAGAGGTTATTATCCCCAATTTGTAGATGGAGGAGGAGAGGCATTGAGAGATGAAGTGACTTTTCAGACCCAGTGAGTTGCTCTCTAAAGCCAGTGCTCTTTCCATTGTACCTAACAATTTCGTTCTGTCAATCTGTTTAACTACAACACGATATTATTTAATGTGACTCAGTTCATATGCTATTGATCCGTAGGGAATTGATGTGAATTTTGTTGGTCTTGTCAGCAAACAGGTTATTTTTGCAGTATGACAATGTTCTGACAAGATCAGAAGCCAGTTTTCTCACCATTAAATCAAAGTCTCATCAATATACGGAGACCTTTATGGAAAGGAACCTGAAATTATGCAGAAATGCCTTGCGCAAGAAGTGGCTAGTATGGTGGCTTCAAGAACAGTGACATTTTCCAGTACGTCTGCTGTTCTAAGACGTTAGATACATCACAATTACCTGGAAAACTTGTTAAAACACAGAGGTCTGGGCTCCCCCTCTTTGCCAACACCCATTCCCAGAGGGTTTCTGATTCCATGGGTCTGAAATACCACCTAATGATTTGCATTTCTAACATATTTCTGCATGAAGCTGCTGGTTTGAGGACCACACTTTGACAACCAGTGCACTGCGTTAAGCTATCTGGAGAAGCTGCAAATGCAGATGAAGAAGTTACAAATTTTTCTATGTCAATAAAAATTGACTGATGAGGGTGACCTTCGGATCACATTTTTAATGTTTATGAAACTGGTCTCATTATCACAAGCAAATGTCTTCAAGAACTTCAGCCTGAGGAAGGAAACATGAGCCCTAGGCATATGAGGCTACAACCATGTTTGGAATGAATCTAGGTGCAAATCTCAGTGGAGAATTAATTGTACCAATATTTTAATTAGGATTACTATTGTTTTGTTACTTCTCTGATTACAAGGCTCTATAGGTTTTGAATGATCCACTATAACCCTGTTTCTTTTCCGTAAGTTGAGTAGTTTTTAGCATGTAATTATGCAAACCATAAGGTTTTTCAGGAATACTAATATGGCATTAGATTTTAAATGTTATATTAAAAATTATTATTAAATCTAGTGATAGTAACCAAAAAATAGAAGATTCAGAAGAACTAGCAAATGTGGAGAGAATGGATGAAATGGAAGCAGTGTGAATCTAATGAATACTTGCCAAGCTGTATCTCCCCTGAATTTGTCAAAACATCATCTCCAGCACCTGAGCTAGACCAGCCCTCAGTGCTAACATTGATGTGATTAAAAAGATTCTGAACGGGGAGCAGAATTCCTTCAGGTATTTTGTTAATAAAATAAAGCCCTCCATCTCTCCTTAAATTAAACAAGCCTGCTCTCCTGGATCATGTTTTGAACATAGTTCATTTTACGAAATGCTTCCCTTTGGGGCCCTTTATTTTAATTCTGCTTGTGCCAATCAGCCCATGTTCTGTTCATGAGGGACACCTGTTCATTCCCCATAAAAACAAATTTGTTGGATGCACCCTGGGAGGCTCCAAGGAGGGAAGTGAGAACGTGCAGAGCAGGTAGAAAAAGAAGAGGCCGGGCGCAGTGGCTCACGCCTGTAATCCCAGCACTTTGGGAAGCTGAGGCGGGCTGGATCACGAGGTCAGGACGTCGAGATCATCCTGGCTAACAAGGTGAAATCCCGTCTCTACTAAAAAATACAAAAAATTAGCTGTGCGTGGTGGTGGGAGCCTGTAGTCCCAGTTACTCGGGAGGCTGAGGCAGAATGGCGTGAACCCGGGAGGCGGAGCTTGGAGTGAGCCGAGGTCGCGCCACCGCACTCCAGCTTGGGCGACAGAGCGAGACTCCGTCTTGGGGAGAAAAAAAAAAAGAAGTGGGAGCTTTCAGGGGAGGGTACCTGAAGCACCTGAGATTTGGGGGTCTCGTCCCCTGCGTCCTGCCAAAAGTCTTGCCATGCACCTCCTTCGCCAAATAAATGAAGAGCCAAAATGCCACCCCCTAAAATTAACATGAAAGGGGATAAAAGACGTGATGTTCGCTTCTAACCTGTGTAGCTTGAAACAAAGTTCCCTGTGTTCTCTAGCCTCATGCCGTGGGTTGGTGGGGGGTGGGATGTGAGGGCAGAGTTTACAGGAAATCATCCCCTGTGTGTCAATAGTGCTTCAGTAGCTGGTATTGTCACCTTAGTTTAGCTAGATAGAGAGTTTATCCCTGGACCACGATGTAAGAGAATACTGATGTTTTAATCCCATATAAGCTTCTGGTGACTGGTTTGGCTGAATCAGACAACGTGGAAACTGAGTGAAAACTTGCTGAAAACGTGTTTCCAAATGAGCCTGAGTAGGTAAATTAAAGGCAGAAATCTCCTGGTGAGCCAGTGTCTGCAAAGCCTTCAGGGGAAAAGAACTTAGTTAAATCACAAAATCAGGATCTTAAATGATGTAGCAAGGCGTTTTCCTCCCCCCACCTTTTAAACAATGGCCTTTATTAAAAAGCCCACAGTTCTGTGCGGATTGGGAGGTTACTGTAGGTTTGGAGAAAAGGACTAGATGGTGTTCTGAGTTAATTAAAATGTTCGCTTTGGCTAAATATTCCAGTTCCTGTGGCAATGACAGCCCACAGTTCATTAGATGAATGTAACTGTTTGACAAGTATCTGAATAAACAGCTTACCTTGAGAAACCCAATGTTGTGTGATAGTTACAAATGCAGTAAGTTCTCCATCTGCTACAGTCTTAATCAAATCTCCCTGAGTAAAGGCATTTTTCAAGCAAGTAGAATGCAAGACAGTGTCCCTGCATACTAAACCTGTGTGGTATGTAATTTAGAATCTTTGTTTTGGGAAATAGTTTATATCTTGATATGCATTGAAGTTATTAGATAGATATGCAGTTACCAGGGGATATGTAGAAGTAGCTGTTAAACATCAGTGTGCATTAGAATCACTTGGAAGGTTTATGAAACCCTAGATTGCTAGGCCCCACCCCCAAGAGTTTCTGATTCAGCAGACCAAGGTTGAGGTTTGCATTTCTAACATTTATATTTCTGTTAGAACATTCCAGGTGATGTTGGAGCTGCTGATTCAGAGACCATACTTTGAGAATCATAGAACAGATATTGGTAATGGAGTGGTAAGAGCTTCCACTAGGAATTGTGGCACCTAGAATCTCTTCTAATTAATCATCAGTATGACCAAGGTCAAGCTAATTGCTTTTACTGAGGTTGACTTGATGGCTTTCTACAACTCCATGTTGGAATTATTGGGTGAAATTACTGATGAGTAGAGAATTCTGCTAAGATTGTTGATTCACCGTAGTTTATCAATTATCCTTGAAACGGTTACCTGATAGTGAATATTTTCCAACTTGAAGAAAATGTTTGAAGAAAAAAAGACAAGTAAGCTGCCATTATCAATCAGTTATTATACAATCAAAGAACATTCAACTTCCAAATCAATAGACTGTGCTTTGGAAATGTTCTTTGATTGTCCAATTAGGGCCAACTCCTGGGCCATGCTCCATCACTCAAACCCTCCCAGATTCTCAGATGCCTACATAGTTTGTCTATGACCTTTTCATCTGATTTATCCTGAGCTTCTTTGATTCAAGACTATTTGGCCTAGGGATTTTAAGGAACTGGAAAAGCTCATTGATTATTTTCTTTTAGATTAAGCTACATATGTTGAAAGTCACTAAGCAATCATGTCTGAAAAATCTCATTTGCCACAGTGAAGGA
The DNA here is from genome assembly GCF_037993035.2 of Macaca fascicularis. Taxonomy (NCBI): domain Eukaryota; kingdom Metazoa; phylum Chordata; class Mammalia; order Primates; family Cercopithecidae; genus Macaca; species Macaca fascicularis. Next base: position 74,189,374 of record NC_088392.1, on the reverse strand, counting down.
AAACAGCAACATTTGGATCTTGTGTTTTGAGCCAGGAATAGAAAAGCAGCATGCAACTGGGTCAACTCTAGAGACCACTATTTGCTGTGTTGTTATATTAATCAATTAAATAGGCTTCCAAATGTAAGTCAAGTCCTCTTCCTGGCCATGTTTGAGTAATGTAATCATAGGTTAGTGACTGACCTAAGATACTTGAATGTTATTTTATTCAGCATTGTTAAGCATTGGTTCATGATGCAGCAACATAAAAACAGAATAATTTTAAAGTCATTCTCAAACTTCTTGTCTATAAGCATCATTTAATATTACTTATCATAACATGTATCTCATGGAATATCCTACCCTTGCCTCAGACTGTAAATCCCACAGCTAATGACTGGTGTTACCTGGAGGATAGACACAGATTTCCATATATGGAGCGATCGGGGCATCCTTCTAGAAGACAAATTTGGAACATCATTTATCTTTTTCATTTTCAGTTGATCATTGACAAAGAGGAGAATGGCCACCAGCTTCCTTTACAAATGCTAATATTAGAGAATTATTTGAAAGTGCATACTGGGCCATTTCTGTGCTAACTTTTCCGCATTTCTTCTTTGTACATTGTTTTCTAGAACAAATAAACACTTGTGTTTCAAATTTGTTACAAAGCCAAAGTTTTTTAGAAAAAAAGCCATTGAATTTGCAGATAAGAAAAATATTTTTTCTATATTTATAAGTTAAAATTCCAATCCTATATAAAAGTTCTCTGTTATTTCTGTAAAATTATTTTATCTAACATTTGAAAAAGAATAAATATTATATAATGTGCTACATTTCGAAGACGGTGACATGCACAAAGTGTAACAAACTAGAACACATTTACGAGGACCATCAAACCAGAAGCCAAATACACCTTTCCCTTAAATTATCTTTCTTCTCAGAAAGGGAACCATTGGGCTAATATTAAGAATATAGATTTTCAATAAAATAGAACCAAATATCTTTCAATTTTAAATAACAAATTCTGTGTAAGTTGATGATTGCTTATAATAGTAACACAAAGAAATTCTCTCTCACCTAATGGTCTTGATATGTTTTATAATTTTAATGATTTCCTTAAACATTAAGAAAAATTGATTTCTGAGGGCTATAATGACATTACATAACTAGCCTTTTAAATGTCATGTAACTCAAGAAAAAAGAAACAATATTAGCTTCCATTTGGACAGTACTTGACAGGTTCTCATAAACAGCTTTTTTAAGATATAATTTACTCAAAGTGTTCAATTCAACTGTTTTTAATATATTCACAGATATATGCAACCACCATCACAGTTAATTTTAAAACATTTTTATCGTCTCAGAAAGAAACTCCATACATTTTAGCTATCACCCCCCACCTCCATCCCAACTTCCTCAGTTCTAATCAACAACTAATCTATGTCTATAGATTTCCCTATTTTGAACTTTCATATGAACAGAATTATATCACATGTGATCTTTTGTGACTGACTCTTTCACTTAATATGTTTTCAAAGTTCATCCACAGTTTAGAATGTATCAGTGTGATTTTATTTTATAGCCAAATAATATTCCATTATTTGGGTATATCACATTTTGTTTACCCATTTGTCTGTTGATTAACATTTGGGACTGTGTACACTAATGTTTATAGCAGCATTATCTATAATATCTAAGTTTTTATGTGGACATGTTTTCATTTCTCTTGAGTGTATCCCCAAGGATGGAAATGCTGGATCATATGGTAACTCTATGTTTAATTGTTTGAGGAATTCCGGACTGTTTTCCAAAATGGCTACACCATTTTACATTCCTACCAGCAGTGAATGCATGTTTTGATTTCTTCACGTTCTCACCAAACTTGTTTATATATTTTTTATTCTAGCCATCCTGATGTGTGTGAAATGGTATCTCGTTGTGGTTTTCATTTGCATTTCTCTCCTGGCTAATAATGTCAAGTATCTTTTCATATGCTTATTGGTCATTTGTATTATCTTTCTTGGAGAAATGCATGTTCTGATCTTCTGCCCATTTTTAAATTGGGTTATTTGTCTTTTTATTGAGTTGTAAAAATTCTTTATATATTCTGGCTATAAGTCCCTTATTAGATATATGGCAAATATTTTATTCCATTCTGTAAATATTTCACTTTCTTGATGGTGTCTGCTGAACCACAAGAGTTTTTAATTTTAATAAAACTCAATTTATTTTTTCTTTCATTGCACATGCTTTCGGTATCGTAACTAAGAATCCTTTGCTAAATCTGAGATCATAAAGATTTATGCCTATAATTTTTCTATACTTTTTAAGTTTTAGCTCTTATCTTTAGGGCTCTGATCCATTTTGAGTTGATTTTTGCATATAGTATGAGGTAAAGTGCTAATCCTATTCTTTTGCATGTGGCTTTCCATTTGTCCAGCATCATTTATTGAGAAGACTATTCTTTACTCATTAAATGTTCTTCGTACCCTTGTCAAAAATCAACTGGGGCTGAGCGCAGTGGCTCATGCATGTAATTCCAGCACTTTGGGAGGCTGAGGTGGGCAAATCACTTAAGCTCAGGAGTTTGAGACCAGCCTGGGGAACATGCTGATACCCCATCTCTACAAAAAATACACCCAGGCAGGGGTGGCACATGCTGTAGTCCTAGCTTTGTGGGGGGTTGAGGCAGGAGGGTCACTTGAGCCAGAAAGTTGAGGCTGCAGTGAGTTGCATTTGTGCCACTCCACTCCACCCTGTCTCACTGGCCATACAGGTATGGGTTTATTTCTTGATACTCCCTCAATTTTATTTCACTGACTTATATGTCTATCCTTGTGCCACAACCACTGTCTTAATTACTATTGCTTTATGGTGAGTTTTTAAATTGGGAAGTTAAAGTCCTCCTACTTTGTCCTTTTTCAGAATTGTTTTGGATATTATGGGTCTGTTGCAATTCCATATGAATGTTACAATCATCTTGTCAGTTTCCACAGGTAAGTCAACTGAAATTCTGATAGAAGTTTTGTTGAACCTGTAGATCAGTTTAGGGAGCATTGCCATCTTAACAATGTTAAGTCTTCTGATCCATGAATGTGGAATATTTTTCCATCTATTTAGACCTTTAATTACTTTAAATTACATTTTGTAGTTTTCACACCATAGGTTTTACACTTCTTTTGTTAAACTTATTACTATGTATTCTTTTTGATGCTATTGTGAAAAAAAATTGCTTTTTTAATTTAATTTTCAGATTGCTCATTGTAAATGTACAGAACTACAGCTGATTTTTGTATATTGTTCTTATATCTATAACCTTGCTGAATTCATTTATTGGCTCTAACCACTTTTTAACAGATTTCTTACAAATTTTTTATATATAAGATTATGTTATCTGAGAATAGAGATAATTTTACTTCTTCCTTTTCAATTGGACTGATCTTTTATTTTTTTTCCTTGCCTAATTTGCCTGGCTAAAACCTCTAATAAAATGTGAAATAGAAGTAGTGAGAATGAACATTTTTTTCTCATTACTGATTTCAGTAGGAAAAGCATCCATTCTTTCACTGTTAAGTATGACACTAGCTGTGAATTTTTTGTAGATGGACTTTATCAAGTTGATAATATTTTCTCTTTTTTTTTTAGTGTTCCTGTTATTAAAGGATGTTGGATTTTGTGAAATGCATTTTTTGTTTTTTTTTGAGATGATGAAGTGAGTTTTAAAAAAATCATATTGTGATAATGTATTACATTAATTGATTTTTGAATTTTGAACCAACCTTACATTCCTGGGATAAATCCCATTTGGTCATGGTCATAGTTCTTTTTATAATCATGTGGTCAGTTTGTTTGTGTTTTGTTGAGTATTTTTACATCCATATTTATAAGATATATTGGTCTATATTTTTTTGTGATGTAATTTGTCTGGTTTGTGTATCAGGATAATACTGAACTCATAAAATGAATTAGGAAGTGATGTGGTTTGACTCTGTTTCCCCATCCAGATCTCATGTTGAATTGTAATTCCCAGTGTTGGGGGAAGGACCTGGTGGGAGGTGATTGGAACATGGGGGTGGATTTCCCTCATGCTGTTCTTGTGATAATCAGTGAGTTCTCATAATTATTATGTTTTAAAAGTGTGTGGCACTTCCCTCTTTGTGCTCTCTCTCTCTCTCTCTCTCTCTCGCTTGCTGCCATGCGAAGAAGGTACTTGCTTCCTCTTTACCTTCTGCCATAATTATAAGTTTCCTGAGGTCTCTTAGTCACACTCCTGTTAGAACTGAGGAACTATGAGTCAAACCTCTTTTCTTCACAAATTACCCACTCTTGGGTAGTTCTTTAGAGCAGTGTGAGAATGCACTAATACAGAAAATTGATAGCAGAAGTGGGATGTTTCTATAAAGATACCTGAAAATGTGGAAGCAGCTTTGGAACTTGGTAATGGGCACAGGTTGGATTAGTTTGGAGGACTCAGAAGAAGACAGGAAGACGTGGGAAAGTTTGGAACTTCATACAGACTTGTTGAATGGTTGTAACCAAAATGCTGATAGTGATATGGACAATGAAGTCCAGGATGATGGAAGTCAGATGGAAAAGAGGAACTTATTGTGAACTAGAGCAAAGATCACTCTTATTATACTTTAGCAAAAAGACTGGAAGCATCGTGCCCCTGCTCTAGGGATCTGTAGATCTTCAAACTTAAGAGAGATAATTTAGGGTATATGGCAGAATAAATTTCTAAGCACCAAAGCATTCAAGATGTGGTCCAGCTGCTCCTAAAAGCCTATGCTTATTTGCATAAGCAAAAAGAACTTATATTTAAAAGGGAAGCAGAGTGAAAAGTTTGGAAAATTTGCAGCCTGACCATGTAGTAAAAAACAAAGCTTATTTTTCAAGCTGGCTGCAGAAATTTGCATAAGTAAGGAGGAGCTGAATGTCCATAGCCAAGACAATGGGGAAAATGTCCCCAGGGTATTTCAGAGCTCTTCATGGCAATCCCTCCCATCATAGGTCCAGAGGCCTAGGAGGGAAAAATGATTTCATGGGCCAGGCTCAGGGCCCAGCTGCACTGTGAAGCCTCAGGACAATGACTTTCTTCCCAGAATTAGGAAAAACTACTTTAAAGTTCATATGGAACCAGAAAAGAGCCCACATAGACAAGACAATCCTAAGCAAAAAGAACAAAGCTGGAGGCATCATGCTACCTGACTTCAAACTATACTACAAGGCTACAGTAACCAAAACAGCATGGCACTGGTACCAAAACAGAGATGTAGACCAATGGAACAGAATAGAGCCCTTGGAAATAATATGACACATCTACAACCATCTGATCTTTGACAAAACTGACAAAAACAAGAAATGGGGAAAGGATTCCCTATTTAATAAATGGTGCTGGGAAAACTGGCTAGCCACATGTAGAAAGCTGAAACTGGATCCCTTCCTTACACCTTATACAAAAATTATTTCAAGATGGATTAAAGACTTAAATGTTAGACCTAAAACCATAAAAACCCTAGAAGAAAACCTAGGCAATACTATTCAGGCCATAGGCATGGGCAAGGACTTCATGACTAAAATACCACAAGCAATGGCAACAAAAGCCAAAATTGACAAATGGGATCTAATTAAACTAAAGAGCTTCTTCACAGCAAAAGAAACTACCATCAGAGTGAACAGGCAACCTACAGAATGGAAGAAAATTTTTACAGTCTACTCATCTGACAAAGGTCTAATGTCCAGAATCTACAAAGAACTTAAACAAATTTACAAGAAAAAAATCAAACAACCCCATCAAAAAGTGGGCAATGATATGAACAGACAATTCTCAAAAGAAGATATTTATGCAGCCAACAGACACATGAAAAAATGCTCATCATCACTGGCCATCAGAGAAATGCAAATCAAAACCACAATGAGATACCATCTCACACCAGTTAGAATGGCGATCATTAAAAAGTCAGGAAACAACAGGTGCTGGAGAGGATGTGGAGAAATAGGAACAGGTTTACACTGTTGGTGGGAATGTAAATTAGTTCAACCATTGTGGAAGACAGTGTGATGATTCCTCAAGGATCTAGAACTATAAATACCATTTGACCCAGCCATCCCATTACTGGGCATATACCCAAAGGATTATAAATCATGCTGCTGTAAAGACAGTTGCACACGTATGTTTATTGTGGCACTATTCACAATAGCAAAGACTTGAAACCAACCCAAATGTCCATCAATGACAGACTGGATTAAAAAAATGTGGTCCATATACACCATGGAATACTATGCAGCCATAAAAAAGGATGAATTCGTGTCCTTTGTAGGGACATGGATGAAGCTGGAAACCATCATTCTGAGCAAACTATCACAAGGACAGAAAACCAAACACCACATGTTCTCACTCATAGGTGGGACTTGAACAATGAGAACACTTGGACACAGGGTGGGAAACATCACACACTGGGGCCTATAATGGGGTGGGGGGAGAGGGGAGGGATAGCATTAGGAGATACACCTAATGTAAATGATGAGTTAATGGGTGCAGCACACCAACATGGCACATGTATACATATGTAACAAACCTGCATGTTGTACACATGTACCCTAGAACTTAAAGTATAATAATAAAAAATAAAAATAAATAAATAAATAAATTACCTAGTCCAAGATACTTCTTTATAGCAACATGAAATGAACTAATACAACTATTCATAATATTCATTTATTAACTTTTGTATTTCCATAAGGTCAAAAGAAATAACTTTCTTAGTTCTAATTTTAGTAACTTGAGTCTTGTTTTTTGGTCAATCTAGCTATAGTTTTGTTATTTTTTGATATTTTTAACCAGTTTTTGGTTTCGTTGAATTCCTCTGTATTTCTATTAATTTTCAACTTAATCTTTATAATGCTCTGCCTTCCTGCTTGCTTTATATTTAGTTTGCTCTTCTTTTATTCAGTGTTTTAGGGAAGAGTTTAGATTACAATATTTGAGGTCTTTTCTCATTATAATATAGAAATTTAAAACTATAGATATTCCCTAAGCATTGTTTTAGCTGCATCCCAAAATTTGGGTATGCCATGTTTTCATTTTAATTCATCTCAAAATATTTTCTGATTTCTCTTTTGATATCTTCTTTGATCCATCAGTTATTTAGAAATATGTTGTTTAACAGCCACATATTTGGGTGTATCCCAAATTTTCTCTGCTATTATTTCCTAATTGTATTCCATTATAATTATTTCCTTAGACAATTGTATCTCTGAAAATCTGTATCTTTTGATTTGATTATTTAATTCGTTCACATTTTATGTTATTATTAATACAATTGGATTTGTATCAGTCATTTTCCTGTTTGTTTTCTAAATGTCTCAGATATGTTTCTTCCTTTATTTCTCTTTTAATAATTTCTTCTGCTTAAGTGAATATTTTCTACAGAAACATTATAATTTACCATTACCTTTACCATTACCTTTACCATTGCTCTTTGTTTTGTTGTGTGATTTTTGAATTACTGTCTAGGATCATTTGCTTTCAAGCTCAAAAATTCTATTAGTATTTTTTGTAAAGCGGATCTGTCGGCAATCAATTCTCTCAATTTTTGTTTATTTGAAAATTTGTTTATTTTGCTTTTTTAATGATGGTTTTGCTGGATGGATCTAGGTTGATGATTTTCTTTTCTTTTCTTTTTTTTTTTTTTAAGTCAAAGTCTCACAATGTTATTCATGCTGGAGTGCAGTGGCACAGTCTCGGTTCACTGCAGCTTCTGTCTCCCACGTTCAAGCGATTCTCCTGCCCCATCCTCCCATGGAGCTGGGATTACAGGCACACGCCACTGCGCCCAGCTAACTTTTTGTATTTTTTAGTACAGATGGGGTTTTGCCATGTTGGCCAGGCTGGTCTTGAACTCCTGACCTCAGGTGATCCACCTGCTTCGGCCTCCCAAAGTGTTGGGATTACAGGTGTGAGCTACCATGTCTGGCCCAGTTGATGGTTTTGTCCTTTGAGCGCTTTGAATATATTATCCTTCTCTCTTGTGGCCTTCATTGTTTCTAATGAGAAGTCAGCTGCTAATCTCACCAGAATTGTCTTACAAGTGACAAGCAGTTATCCTCCTACTACTTTCAACATTTTCTTTTTTTTTTTTTTTGAGACGGAGTCTCGCTCTGTCACCCAGGTTGGAGTGCAGTGGCCGGATCTCAGCTCACTGCAAGCTCCGCCTCCCGGGTTCACGCCATTCTCCTGCCTCAGCCTCCCGAGTAGCTGGGACTACAGGCGCCCGCCACCTCGCCCGGCTAGTTTTTTTTTTTTTTTGTATCTTTTAGTAGAGACGGGGTTTCACCGTGTTAACCAGGATGGTCTCGATCTCCCGACCTCGTGATCTGCCCGTCTCGGCCTCCCAAAGTGCTGGGATTACAGGCTTGAGCCACCGCGCCCGGCCACTTTCAACATTTTCTCCTTGTTTTCACTTTCAGTAATTTTACTATGTTGTGTCTGTCTGAATCTCTTTATGTTTAACCTACCAGAAGTTTGTTGAGCTTCCTGGATGTGTAGTATACTGTTTTTAATAGATTTGCAGAGTTTTCAAACTATTTTTTCAAAAAAATTTTTCGCATTCTCTATTCTCCTAGTATTACCATTACACAGATGCTTATTTGCTTAATGGTATTTCACATTTTTCTGAGTCTCTGTTTTCTTTTTAATTAATTTTTCTTTAAGTTATTGTAATTTTCAATTCCAAAATTTTCATTTTTAAAATAATTTCTATATTTTCATTGATATTCTCTATTTGATGTAACATTTTCATCATGCTTTCCTTTCTTTTTTAAAAATTTGTATAAATGTATGGGGTTTATTTATGTGGTCTAAGTGTAATTTTGTTAGATGAATAGACAAGTGAAGTTGGGGCTTTTAGGGTATCCATCCCTTGAATAATATATATTGTGTCCATTATATAATTTCTCATCATCCACCCCCTCCCACCCCACCACTCTTCCAGTCTCAATTGTTTATCACTCCACACTCTCCAACCACATGTACACATTATTTAGCTCCCACTTATAAGTAAGAGCATGTGGCATTTGTCTTTCTGTGACTAATTTGTTTAACTTAAGATAATGGCCTCCACTTTCATCCAAGTTGCTGCAAAGGACACACTTGTTCTCTTTTGTCTGGCTGAGTACTATTCCATTGTGTGTATATACCACATTTTCTTTTTTTTTTATAGTCGTGAGAATGCTTTTTATTTTCTTATATTTGAAATGATATGCATACAAAATGATATGCATACAATATTGTTTAAATATATAAATTTAAACAAGTACATATAGTAATTACAGAGAAACAACAAATTAATAACAGTTAAACATGTAACCATCACCCAGAAAAAATTATTGTTAATATATTGTCATCTTTGTTCCAAATGTTCCTATTTTATGTATTTATTTTTATCATTATTATACTTTAAGTTCTGGGATACATGTGCAGAACATGCAGATTTGTTACATAGGTATACATGTGCCATGGTGGTTTGCTGCACCCATCAACCCATTATTTACATTAGGTATTTCTCCTAATGCTATCTCTCCCCTAGCTCCCCACCCCAGACAGGCCCCAGTGTGTGACGTTCCCCTCCCTGTGACCATGTGTTCTCATTGTTCAAGTCCTGCTTATCAGTGAGAACATGTGGTGTTTGATTTTCTGTTCCTGTGTTAGTTTGCTGAGAATGATGGTTTCCAGCTTCATCCATGTCCCTCCAAAGGGCATGAACTCATCCTTTTTTATGGCTGCATAGTATTCCATGGTGTATATGTGCCACATTTTCTTTCCCATCTATTATTGATGGGCATTTGGGTTGGTTTCAAGTCTTTGCTATTGTGAACAGAGCTGCGGTAAACATATGCATGAATGTGCCTTTATAGTAGAATGATTTATAATCCTTTGGGTATATAACCAGTAATGGGATTGCTGGGTCAAATGGTATTTCTGGTTCTAGATCCTTGAGGAATCATCACACTGTCTTCCACAAGGGTTGAACTAATTTACCCTCCCACCAACAGCATAAAAGCATTCCTATTTTTCCACATCTTCTCCAGTATCTGTTGTTTCCTGACTTTTTAATGATCACCATTCTAACTGGCATGTATGTTATCTTATTGTGGTTTTGATTTGCATTGCTCCAATGATCAGTCATGATGAGCTTTTTTTCCTATGTTTGTTGGCCATATAAATGTCTTCTTTTGAGAAGTGTCTGTTCATATCTTTTGCCCGCTTTTTGATGTGGTTGTTTTTTTCCTGTATATACCACATTTTCTTTAACCATTTATCTGTTGATAGACAATTAAGTTGATTATCTTTGCTACTGTGAATAGTGCTATGATTACCATATGGGTACAGGTATGTTTTTAATGTAATAATTGTTTCCTTTGTATAGATACCCAGTAGTGAGATTCCTGGAGCGAATGGTAGTTCTATTTTTAGTTCTTTGAGAAACCTTCATACTGTTTCCCATAGAGGTTGTACTAATTTACATTCCCACCAACCGTGGGAATCCCCTTTCTCTGCATCCCCACCAACATCTGTTGTTTTTTTTGTTTTTTTAATAATAGTCATTTCGACTAATGTTAGTTGATATCTCTTTAAGGCATCATTTTGCATTTCTCTGATTAGTGGCATTGAGAACTTTTGCATATGCCTGTTGGTCAATTGTATGTCTTCTTTTGAAAATGTCTATTCATGTCCTTTGTCCACTTTTAAATGGTATTATGTGTTTTATTGTTGCCGAGTTGTTTGAGTTCCTTGCAAATTCTAGTATTAGTGCCCCTTCATATGCATAGTTTGCAAATACTTTCTCCCATTCCGAAGGTTGTCTTTTCACTCTATTGATTATTTCTTTTGTTGTGAAGAAGCATTTTACTTTAATTAAGTCCCATTTGTTTTTTGTTTTGTTTTGTTTTGTTGCCTGTGCTTTTGAGATCTTAGTCGTGAATTCTTTGTCTAGACCAATGTCCAAAAGAGTTTTCCTCAGGTTTTTTTTTAGTATTTTTATAGGCTCAGGTCTTACACTTAAGTCTTTAATCCTTCTTAGGTTGATTTTTGAATATGGTGCGAGATAGGGATCCAGTTTTTTTCTTCATATAGCAATCCAATTTTCCCAACACCATTTTTGAAATGGGTGTCCTTTTCTCATTGTATGTTTTTGTCAGTTTTGTCAAAAATCAGATGGCTGTAAATTTGTGACTTTATTTCTGGATCCTCTAGTCTATTCCATACATCTATGTGTCTATATTTTTTATCAGTACCTGTAATGCCAGCTATTGGGGGGCTGAAGTGGGAGGATTGTTTGAGATTAAGCGTTCCAGACCAGCCTTCATAACATAGTGAGACCATATCTCTAAAAAAGTAATAACAAAATAAAAAGAGATTTCCCACTAATCATTTTCATCGGAATGGTGGGACATCCTTCACTTCTTTAATCATACTTTCCTTTAGGTCTGTGAACCAATCTCTACAAACTAGCTCTGTGAATGGATCTCATCAAATTGTGACTCCTTTGTGGAAATAGTTTCTTTTTTATTTTCATTTTTTATTTCAGTGGCTTTAGGGGTACAAGTGGTTTTTAGTTATGTGGATAAATGGCATAGCGGTGAAGTTAGGGATTTTAGTGCACCCATCACCCAAGCACTGTATATTGTACCCAATAAGTAGTTTTTCATTATTTACGCACCTCCCACCACCCTCTCTAAAGAAATAGTTTTTGAAGTCAGTATTCGATATTTGTTCTGCCCTCAGGAAGGCTCTTTCTAGCAGGCTTATTCCTACTTCTCTCCTGCAAACTAGTTATCTACAGTCTAGGCTGTATTTTCATTAAATCCATGAATTTCCTCTCAATTACCTTTTCCCATAACATCCAGTGTTCTTGAGAGCATTGTTAAGTTTAAACTTCTCCACGCTCTATTGCAAATTAAGTCCAGGTTAATCCAGGAAAAGATTAAGAGATAACTATTTTAGTGCTTGTTTTTCTTTCCAGGTAAAATTTTCTGAGCCAGGGCTTTGAAGTTGGGCGGGAGAACAGTGGCAAGTTTCTCTCTGAGTGATATTCTCACTCTAGGAACTTCACACTTTGTGCAGGCGAGTGGAGCAGCAGCCTGAGGTCACGTGAGTTTGTAGCTCCTATGTGGAACCACCACTTCACAAGCCGGGGACAGGCAATCAGAACCCCAGTGTTCTTAGCACATCATGCCCCGGGTACAGCCTCCATTCCACAAGTGGTGGGGCTGGGCAGAAGAAGATAACTCTTTTTTTTTTTTTTTTTTTTTTTTTTTTTGAGGCGGAGTCTCGCTCTGTCGCCCAGGCTGGAGTGCAGTGGCGCGATCTCGGCTCACTGCAAGCTCCGCCTCCCGGGTTCCCGCCATTCTCCTGCCTCAGCCTCCCGAGTAGCTGGGACTACAGGCCCTGCCACCACGCCCGGCTAATTTTTTTGTATTTTTAGTGGAGACGGGGTTTCATTGTGTTAGCCAGGATGGTCTCAATCTCCTGACCTCGTGATCCGCCCGTCTCGGCCTCCCAAAGTGCTGGGATTACAGGCTTGAGCCACCGCGCCCGGCCAGAAGAAGATAACTCTTACCGCTCATTTCCACTGACCTGGAACGTAGCCGCAGTAACAGATAGCAGGGGTAAGACGAGAAACACTGAAGTTCTGCTCCTCCTGGGAATAAAGGCCTCTCTGACTAGAAGCTGGTGGGGCAAGGAAGCCCTTTGCTTGGCTGCAGCAGTCTGGAGTGGAGTCTCCGCCTTATGTGGGGAAGAGTGGAGTAAGTGGTCTTGGTTCACATACCACAGGCTTTCAAATTTCTTACTGAATTTTCTTGAATAGATGCTTCTTTGCTGTTCGTCCTTAGAATCATTTCCAGAGGATTTAAATATGTTGTTTGTTTGCTTTATCGTTTTCACCACTTTTACTGGGGAACAGGTCAGTGGAGCTCCTCACACTGTTATGGCAGAAGTTAATCTCCAGTATGTTACAGTTTGTAGTTCTACGTATGTTTTTCATATTATTGTTAAGTACTTCAATAACCATGTCATTTAGGTAGAGTTTTTCTCATGCTTCAGTTCATATTTACTGAACAGGAATTCTATATCAAATATGGTAAGTATAAAAATAAATACGATCAGTTTTTTTTCCTTTAAAGGGTTCATGTTACCTATGTAACAAACCTGCACATCCTGCACATGTCCCTGTAACTTAAAATTTAAATTAAAATTTAAAAAAATATTTACCTATGCTAGGAGATATAGAGGAAATTCTAAGTTGTCACAGAAGTAAGAGTAGGATTTGAACACGAAGTCATTTGAAGCTTAATCTCACTAGTCGAAGGTGCTTTCTACTGGATCTTGGGACTATATCAAATATGAGAGAAATAGAGTAGCCCATTTGAGTGTCAAAACTGTATTTTTTTTAACCCTACCAAAAATTGAAGGTGTGGAAATTCCACAATGCTCTCTCCTGCCTGACATAGTCTAAGTTTTACTGTGTCACTCTTTTAATTTCAGCTTATCATAATATTAGGCATCTAGTTTTTTTGGTGGAATGTTGAAAGCCCAGGTTGTTTGTTAGTGAAAATGTCTTTACTTTCAACTGCTACTTGGAGCTGGAGGCCATTACCCTCAGCAAACGAACACAGGAACAGAAAAGCAAACACTGCATGTTCTCACCGTAAGTGGGAGCGGAATGATGAGAGCACATGGACACATAGTAGAAAACAACACACACTGGGGCCTGGCAGAAGGTGGGAGATGGGGGAGGGAGAGCACCAGAAAGAATAGCTAATGGATGCTGGGCTTAATACCTAAGTGGCTGGATGATCTGTGCAGCAAACCACCATGGCACACATTTACTTATGTAACAAGCCTGACATCCTGCACATGTACCCCTGAACTTAAACTAGAAGTTGCAAAGGAAAAAAATGAAAATATTAAAATGCCTAGAAGAGAAGACAATCATTTTGGAGAAGAAAACAGCATTGCCGTAAGTACAAGTGAAAGTGCAGTAAAGATTACACTGGGCAGCAAGAACAGCATTGAAGTGGGGAGAATCTATTCCTAAAGGAGAGCATCTCAAAGAACCAAGACCCAAGCACTGATGAGAATGGTTTGACTAAGAATGTCAGTACCATTTCCAGAAGGAAGCGAGCCTTCAGACGAAACCCACAGAACAGCTGTGTCAGAGGCAGAATATAATGAGTTAACAACCTGAGGACAAGGACAAGGAAGTTCCAAACATTGTGGACCCAAATCGACAGCAATATCACCATGAGACAGATATGGCAGAGCAGAGAGTCTCTTCAAAATTCAAGAGGAAGAATTGATGAAAAAAGCAGCGATGGGATAAGGAAATCACTCAAGGAGAGATGATATACCTTTTGCAGAAATTACTTGCTTGCAAAGACATGATAAGGCTGCACCAGACGTGATTGAGCAAAAGCTACACTGCAAGATGGCAGAGCCATGTAAAGAAATATCAGCAAGAGAAGCTGACACTTTTCTCTGTCCGAATCAGGAGAGTCCCAGTGCTACTCACCAGCAGTTTCACCTCATTCAAATTAAGGAGAAAAAATTTGATGGGGAGTTAAGGGGAATGAGAGTAAAGAGTTAGAAATAAAGGGAGCCTGGATTATGCCTCACATGGCTTTGTATTCATAATAGCTGGTGCACAGTACATAATAAATAAATGACTTACTGGTGTGCTTAGGGAAATATAACAAGAACCAACAAGATGAAGCATCAGTAAGGAAAGTTATTTCTCAAGTTTTAGAGGTTTAAGTTGGTCATTCTATCTCATTCTTTATTAATAATCATACACTAGTACTACCCCTACCATTTATGGAACATTTACTATATGCCAGGCAGTATACTACTAACACATATGTATATATGTGTCTGTATACATATGTGTGTGTGTGTATGTGTATGGTTTATGTGTAATACATATGTGGAGATACGGGGAATATCCACATGGAGATAGATATGGAGATACATAGGACATATATGAAGATAAATCGTACACGTGGAGACTTGCATAGATATACTTGATGCTAACAACAATTCTAAGAGTAGGTGATCTTAGCTCAATTTTAGAGATGAAATAACTGAGTCTAAGAGCAGTTAAATAACTGACTCTACATGACTAAGTGATATGATTGAGATTTGAACTCAAGTTTGTGTGAATCTAAAGCCCATATTCTTAAGCCCTGCATCATTCCATCTTCCTACAAAGAAGCATGAATTTAGACACTGCATTCTCTAGTCTTACTTTATTATCATAACAATTTATTTATAATTTTCTGCTACAGTCCCTATAGAAGCATTTTTTTCCACAAAGAATAATTAATGCAAACCATTAGGTTTTTCCTGGTTTGTGTCCCGCTTCTGTTGGGCATTTACTCAGTCAGGACTTTTCAGTAGGACCAGTAGGACCTTACAAGGACCAAGGATCCCCCGAGAAGCAGTTTTCTAGGGCACTGGTCCCTAATCTTTTTAGCACCAGGAACTGGTTGGGTGGAAGATAACTTTTCCACGGACCTATGGGAAGGGATAGGGTGGGTATTAGACTCTCACAAGGGACATGAACTTAGATCCCTCGCATGCGCAGTTGACAACAGGGTTTGTGCTCCTATGGTAATCTAATGCCACAGCAGATCTGAGAGGAGGCGGAGCTCAGGCGGTAATGGGAGTGAAGGGGAGTGGCTGTAACTACCAACAAAGCTTTACTGGCTTGCCTGCCACTCACCTCCTGCTGTGAGACCTGCTTCCTAATAAGTACTGGTCCATGACCAGGGGTTGGGACCTCTGTTCTAGGGGCAAAACCATTCTGTAACACTGATTCCATTTTCTATCCTCTTTCCATCACAGTATTTTGTAACAGGTATTTTAACTGGGTAGGATTTTTGTTATAAGAGAACTGATAAGATCCTGCATGCAGATAGAGCTGAAACAGTTGGAAGAAATCTGTCTTCCCCATTGCTCTAGGAGGCCCAGCATGTCATGGGTTCTTAGCTAGACCAGAGCTGGCACCCTCCTGAGGTGACTGAATCCTCACAAAAGGCATCTTTGGCAGGGCCATGATGAGGCTTCCTCAAGCGGCTTTGTTGACTGAGAGCAAGGGGACTGAGGTGTGTGCTGTGTAAGGAGATTTGAGCAGGCATCTGGGCTGAGCTGCACCAGGTGACACGGATTCTGATCAAAGTGTACACCATGGACCAGCAACAACAGTATCACCTGGGAGATGGTTAGAAATGCATAGAACAAGGCTCACCCTAGACCTACTGAATCGGAATCTCTTGGAGTGGGACCCAGAAATCTGTGCTTTTGCAAGCACTTTGTGTGATTCTGACACATGCTAAAGTTTGAGAAGCACCGATCTAGGTGAGAAGCAGCGAGACTCTGAACTGAGGCAGTGGCATTAGGGATAGGATAGAGGGGAAGGGATTCAAGAGATATTTGGAAGAAAGAATCAACAGAACCTGGTGACCAGCCGAAAGTGAACCAGAGGACCACAAGTTTATTTTGACTCTCAAATCAAAATTGGAGTTAAATACAGCATGGATATCTTTGTCGTTCACGGGGCAGGCAATATAGGGGAAGGAACAGCCAATATAGGGGAAGGAACCTGCCCTCACCTAGAATCGAGGAGGCTGGGAAATGTATTTCAGCTGAATGCTCAGGAAGAAAAGGAGAACTGAAATCTCATGGGTGCTAGCCGTCTCTGCCACAGACCACACACAAGCAAGAAATGCAGACACTGAATAGGCACGTGAGACAGGGAGAATTTATTAACAAGCAAGTCTCCCAAGATTTCTCTGCACCATGGTCCTTGTTCATTCCGTTCCTTCCCTCCCCATCCCTTTCTTTTTAAAAAATAAATTGTATTGTGTACATTTAAGGTATACAACATGATGTTATGGGATACATATAAATAGTAAAATGGCTACTGTAGTAAAACAAATGATCATATTTATCATCTCACATAGTGACCCTTTTTTGCTTTTGTGGCAAGAGCAGTTAAAATCTGCTCATTTAGCATGAATCCCAAATATGGCACAATTCTATCAGCTGTAGTCTTCATGTTATACATTAAATCTCTAGACTTGTTCATCCTACATATCAGCTACTTTGTATCCTCCGACCTATATCTTTCCATTTCCACTCTACCCATTCCGTCCCTGGTAACCACCGTTTTGTTCTCTCTCTCTCTCTGTGTATTCGATTTTTTTTTTTTTTTTTTTTAGATTCCACATATGAGTGGGATCATTCAATGTTTTTCTTTGGGTCTGGCTTATTTCACTTAACATAATGTCCTCCAGATTCATCCCTGTTGTGACAAATGGAAATGTCCTGTTCTTTTTTAGAGCTGAATTATTCTGTTGTATATATATACATACCACGGTTTCTTTATCCAGTCGTTCCTCAATGGACAGTTAGCTTGTTTCCATCTCTTAGCTATCGTGATAATGCTGCAGTAAACATGGGAGTGTAGGTATCTTTACAAGGTGATGATTTCATCTCCCATTGCTGAGTCATATAGTAATCTCAGTTTTAATTTCTTTAGGAACCTCCTCATTAGTATAGTGGTAAGTAACACCGCCTGTCCCCATCCCTTTCAAGAAGGGTTCCCTCTCAGCCAACTGGTTTCTTCATCCTTCTAGATGCAGAATTAAGGGACAAGAAAAGAGGTTAAAGGGAGACATAGGCAATCTAGGGCTGTGGAAGAAGTTTTAGGTTGAGCAGCTTTTCAGAAAGTATGAGGGAGAGTTGGAAGTACCACGGAATGTGAAGAAAGTAGATGTGAGAGAAAAAAAAGGAATTTTAAAATGTGATCACTTCTTGATATTTGAGAAAAAAAAGTTTAATTCATGTTGAAATTACTCTTCAGTTACTGGACTATGTTCCCTTGGCCACAACACCTCATGGGTACGCCTTCAATAGGGTTGCAAATCATTAGGATTCAGGTGTATGTAAGGACTGAAAGAGTTATAGCAGTTAAGTAGAGAAATAAAAACAGGGAAGGCTTGGTCCACAACTAGAAGAACATCCATTTCCCTGCAGTTACTGGGCCCAAAGGAACCCAGGCATGTGGGGGCCAACAGGCAAGGGCCCTTGTTAGAAAGCAAAGCAGAGTTTTGGTGGTCAAGTTGGATGTATGCACAGAATCTAGGAGGTCAAGTAGGCTAATACCTCTCAAACTTTCAGATGCATGTAATATGAATCTGCAGAGGATCTTCTTAAAACAAAGATTTGGATTCAGTGTGTTTGGGATGGGCCTGAGGATCTGCATTTCGAATGAGCTCCGGGGTGATGCTGAGGCAGCTGGCCCAGGAACTACACTGGAGTGGTGGGGAAGTCGGACGACAGATGAATTCAGTTTACAGGAATGAGGCAGATCCTCGTGAAAGAAGTCATTTGTCCAAGTAGACTCAGAAACTTCGATATCTTTCAGAACTAGAAGGAATCTCAGTTCTTTAAACAATTTCTGTCTGTGTTAAGGTGGTTCCAAGGTTTATGAACATCTGAGCTACAAGATATTTCAAGGTGAAAGGGAAGGGAAAGGGAGTTGAGTGCCGAGTCTCATGGTAAACTGGAGAGCAGTGTAAAGCGACACAGCATTTTTACGAATAAATGCTGGAATGATGTGTTCTCACATTTCCTCTTTCCCAGCAACAAGTGTTATATGCCTTTAGTGCAAGATGGCACTGCTCCTGAATATACCAATCTGCTCCCGAGCCTTTATGACTTGAGTACTCACCAAGCCATATGAGCCCCTGATGAACAATGAATACTTGATATACCTAAACTTCTACCTCAAAATCTCAAGTCACTGTGACCTGAACCTTTGAAAATTTCCATTGGAGAAAAAAAAACTCTGCACTCCATCATTAATACCTTTAGCCATTGCAAGAATTTCTCATGGTTGGCATTTTTAATGAACAATGATGGCTATTTGCTCATGTTTAACCTTTCCTTTATTAATAAAAACATTAGCGCCAGATTCTATTTAGTTCCAAAGCAATTATAAAACAGTTAAACACTGTTATCCTACGGATGTTTTCCCAAATGTACTCTGAAATTATCCATACTCAGAACTATTATGAGAATTTCAATCATAAATATTATATTTTCTAACAGGCCAGCTCTTTATTTGCCTTTCAATATCAGGGGGGATGATTCCTATTCCCTCCTCCTGGGTTGATAACTGATCCATTTGTCGTGAAGATAAATTGCAATTATTTTTGTCTGTATACCCTTATTACTATGCAAATTTCTCTCTTATTTATTTTCAGGCAGTGACAATTGCCTGGACAACCCAGATGAGATAATATATTTGCCACTTACCAGAACTGAGTGATGTTAAAAATATGTCTTGTAAAAGCAACAAAGTAAAATCAACAGAATAAAAAAGACAAAATCTTAGAAAGCCCTATTTAAAAATGGGAATTCTATGCATAGGTGCTTTGTTGAAAAATGAAAGGTAGCTCCAGTACGAGTGATTAGAAACTTTGGGAGCAGAACAGCTTCTCTTTGTACTCTGAGAATATTCCCTCCTTGTTCCATCAACAGAACCCAGAGATTCCAACAGCTACAGAGGAGGAAGGAACCCACAGCAGCCTATGTTAACTAGTTCAGCTTCTATGCATCTCTCCTTTGAATGTCTTGGAAGATACACATTTGTGGTGGTGGTGCTGTCGCAGGGAGAACCCCAAAACTGGCTTCTTGGCTTCTCATAGGAAAAATTTCATGTGTTGGTGGACAGAGTGAAGTGAAAGCAAATTTGTTAAGAAAGTTAAGGAATAAAAAGGTGGCTGCTCTGTAGGCAGCGCTGCCCGAGGGCTACTGGTTGGTTACTTTTATGGTTATTTATTGATTATATGCTAACCACAGGGTAGATTATTCATGAGTTTTCTGGGAAAAAGAAGGCAATTCCTGGAACTGAGGGTTTCTCCTCCTTTCACACCACCTAGGGTAACTTCCAGAGGTTGCCATGGCATTCCTAAACTGTCATGGCACTGGTGGGAGTCTCCTTTAATATGCTAATGTATTATAATTGCTGTATAAAGAGTAGTCAGGACGGCCAGAGGTCCCTTTCCTTGCCATCTTGGTTTTTGGCAGGTTTTGGCTGGCGTCTTTACCACATATCATTTTATCAGCGGGGTCTTTGTGACCTGTACCTTGCAAAACCAATCCTGCCTAATTCCTACCTCAGTATCAGGTTTGAAATTCAAAGATATTCCCCATTTCTTTTTTAAGTTTCATTTAATATAATTTTAGATTCAGGGGACACATGTGATTGTTTGTTACATGGGCATTACATTTGTAATGGTGGGGACTGGGCCTCTGGTGTACCCACCACTCAAGTATTGAGCATTGTACCAAGCAGGTAATTTTTCATTCCTCACCTGTCTCCCACCATACTATGCATCTACAAAAAAGAATAAAATCATGTCTTTTGCAGACACATGGATGGAGCTGGAGGGGGCCATGATCCTAAGTGAACTAATGAAGAAGTAGAAATCAAATATCACATGTTCTGGCTTACAAGTGGGAATAAAACAAAGGGACGTAAAGATGGAGAAAAGAGACTCTGAGGATCCAAATGTGGGGGAAGACACAGAGAATCAAGTTCCTGTTGGTTTAAACCAACACTTAGAGAATCTTAGGTTTGTGGCCACATTATAGTATTATTGAATATTTGAAGTCCTGGCTATCAAATTACATGATATTTTGCTAGCTATCTAGCTTTATGTTAACAACATTTAATGAACACCTTAGGATAAAGATATCTAGATCTATAGTGATTATTAAAACAAGTTCTTGGAGTTTTAAATAATTTTTATATTATCTATTAAGAAATAATTACAACCTGTTTTTAAAATTAAAAAAACCTTTAGCTATTTAGGTCCCTAGTAACGAAAATGAATCCCAGGATTTTGTAATAGGTTTAGCTTTTGTATATATAAATACAATTTAAGAAATAAAATATCATCTTTTTTTACAAATTGCACAAAAGGAGAGAGCAATGTTAAGACATTATCAGGACAAAACAAGAGCCAAGGCAATCTCTTTGATGAATATAAATAAAGGTACAATATATCCGAGTGTTGGACAAATTTCCTTTTTGTGAGTAGGTAAAACCCTGAAGAATTGACATGGTGTTAGATACCCCTGAAAATGTTATAGCGCAATTCCAATCCTCTTCAGGAAATTTGGGGCTTTGGTTAGCACTACTTTTCCCTTTCTAATACTAGATAGATAGATTAGCTAGAAAAATGGATTATTGATAGGTAGGTAGATAACGTGTGTGTGTGTGTGTGTGTGTGTGTGTGTGTGTGTGTGTGTATTATTTCCTTTCAATTTCAGCAAGCGAGAAATGCTGCATCATGGTGGGGATATGACTCACAGACAAGTAATGTGCATAACATTTGGCTTGGGTCTTTTGTGATTTCATTTAAATGGTGGTTCCTTCTAGTGTTTTCCATTAATTCCAATCCACAATCCTCATTCTATTTCAGAAACTCACCTAATAATAGCAGTAAATAAAACCTTCCTATGGTTAATGTTACTTGCCCTTCTCATTTTGGGCTTCACTGTCTTCATTAAGTTGCAACCAGATGATCTCAACAATTCTGAGCCTAAAATTTTATTTAGGTTTGAAGCTATAGATGGGGAAAAGAGGAGGGAAACCTAACTCATGTCTTTGAAATGATTCAGCTTCCCTTGGCACAGCACAACCTGGCCTTTCAGTGTTCTGGCTGGGGGAGCAGCAGCCGAGGCAGAGGGAGAAGAGGGGCTTCCTCCGACTGGTTCCCAGGCCTATTATCGGGCAAGTAGGGAGAGCCATTTTCGGGCATTGGCAACCTAATATAGAACCTTATGAAATATTTATTGTGCTTTTATGGTGCTATTCTGGGTGGTGAGAGAGTAACCTCAAGGAGTTCACAATCCAAGGAGAGAGACACATAAAATATTTAACTTTTTTTTAGACAACTAACTCTAAGATTTTAATCCTAAAGAAAAAAAAACCCTGAAAGGAAACTGTTCTCAAATACCAGTCACAGGGTCTCATTTCTTCTGGCTGATTGTAGATTCCCTTGTCAGCTAGTGCTTCTTAAGCACCTGCACTACATGCAACTCTGTGAGGCTCTGCGGGGCTGGGAGTCCCGAGTGGAGGGAGGTTTCCTCCCTGAGGTCCGAGGGGTGTAGCACCCCGTCCCCTGACTAAGCCCATGGCAGCACTTAGGCCTGGATGCTAATGGCTGTCTACTGGACTGTCTCTCCCTCCCATCAGTGACTCTCTGAGAGACAAGGCTTTCTGTTCCATGGGTGTGCAGTCCCCACGCCCCACACCCCAGCTCAGAGCAGGACAGGGGAGGCCATCAATAAATACTGTTGAGTTGAAAAGAGGCGTTTATGGGCCTCACATATCTTTCTGTTGACGGCCAACATTCTGGGGCTGTGGAAAAGGACCTGGGCTCTGCAATCAGGGGACCCGAGCTTAAGCTCGTCCTGCTGATTGCCCTGTGATGCACTCACGTGAGCCAGCCTCCCTGAGTCTCATTTTCGCAGTCTCTGACACAGACATGGCAACAATGACACTAAGTTGTGAGAATTAAATGAACCCAAAAGCACTTTAAATCTATAAAACATCATAGGCATGTGAACTCCACAGACAGGCACTTCATCAGACCAAAGGCTGTGCTTGGCTTTCTCTCTGGGATCAGTGTCAGCCCGGACAGTTGTGTTGGGTGGTGCCAGCCTCTGATGCTCAGAACTATTCCAGAGGATGGGATTTTTGTCCCTCATGGGGTTTATAAAATAGAAGAAGAAATAGTTGTGAGTTGTTTACAAGGGCTAATGCAGCCTTTGCTATCTGGAAGACAAACAGAGCAGAATATCAAGTCCCTCTTCACTCCAGCCACTCCATTCCTATAAGCCTAGCACGCTTGGAGCCATGGGCTATTGTGATCTTGCTCCAAACTAGGCATTATCTGTACAGTGGATTATTCCCCTATTCGGACAGAAGTTCTATAGGCTGGCTCAATAAAGATTCACAGTCAAAGTTTGAAATCCTCTTGTGGACTTGGATGGGATTAGAAGAAGAATGAGAGCAAAGACAAGAGATTTCTTGAGTTGATTTTCAAGTCTAGATTTTGGAATGGGGGCCAAGATGGTGTTCATGCTATATACTCCTTAGGAAAAAAATGAATCTTCACATACATGCAGGAATAACAAGTAAACTAATCTAGCTTTGAACTAAAATTAGGAGGAAAAGCATTTGCCTTCCCATCTACAGTAAATGAGTCTCCATCTTGAAGTGAACAATCAATATGCATTACTCTTTAAGGCTGGAGCTGACACTTTGGCCTGCAAAGTTCATCAGACGACTGTGAACTGTCTGTTCTTCACTAACCCAATCTGGTTCTTCCGAGGGTTTTTCTTGCTGGACAAGTCTCAGTGGGAAAGGATTCCTGTTAAATACAAAGTCATCAATGCGTAGCAACTAGGTTCTCAACTCTCTGGGGATCCACGCAGTTCTGTTCCCAGGCTGGGAGTAGCAGACTGCATCCTGAAGCAGCACTGACAAGTGAGAATTTCCAGATTCAGATGGCCTGGAATGCCATGGAAAGCCTCCTTGGAATAGACCTGACTCCAGACGCACCCATCAGCCCAAAGCTTGCTAGCAGAGCGTACTACGTTTCTGTTTGATGATGACACTTTCATTTATGCAAATTTCAGTAAAGATAATCACTGTCATTCTCTACCCTGATCTTATCCCTCATAGCCTCAAAGGTTTTTTCTGATTAACTCCTCCCTAAATCCTATTGCTAAATATATTAATAAGCTTTTCCTTTCAAATGGGGCATGTCTGTGGGCTATCAGGTTCTCCAATTGTACCCATTCCTAGCCTCTTCCTAGGTGGGACAGCACTCAGCCTGGCATGGGACAGCTGCATGAGATGGAAGTGAGGGCTCCAGGACACGCCACAGGGGGATTCACAGCCACTCCTCTGAGAAAGCCGGAAGTTCTACTGGGAGATGATTCCTTCTCCCACTCTGGAGCCCAGTTCCATGCACCTTGTAAACATCTCCATTTTTTGTTTTTGTTTTTGTTTTGAGACAATGTCTTGCTCTGTCACCCAGGCTACAGTGTGGTGGCACAGTCATGGCTCACTGCAACCTTGAACTCCTTTCACCTCAGCCTCCTGAGTGTCTGGGGCTACAGGCTCACACCACCACACCCAGTTTTTGCTTTTTTGGTTTTTTTTTTTTCATTTTTAGTAGAGACAATGTCTCACTGTGTTTCCAAGGCTAGTCCTGAACTCCTGGGCTCAAGTGACCCTGCTGCCTTGGGCTCCCAAAGTGTTGGGATTATAGGTGTGAGACACTGTGTCCAGTCCTCCATGATCTTTGGATGATAATTTGGATATACGCACTCAGGAATTCTGGGCTGAGGTCATTTCATCTCTCCCCACCCCAGGAGACATTACTGAGCCAAACTCAGAGGGGTGAATTCTGGAAGTTTATCTGAGAGTAGAACGTGAGATAAAACCGTTCCCTCTTTTCCCTTTAAGATGATTTTTTTCTCTCTTCTATTTTTCTTCCCTTTCTCATTCTCCCATTTCCTCTTATCTTTCTGTCCATCCTTCTTTTCTCTTTCCTGTATTTTCTTCCTTTTTTTAAGCACTAGAGCCCTTAATTGAAACAAAATTGCACATTTCAAATACATATGTAAAGTGATTAAAAATAACTGCTCTGACTAATGCAGTGAGTGACAAGTTGTCAGCTTCCTTCTCGTCCTGTTCTCCCCTCAATTACAGTATGCTCATACCTGCAAACACACACACCTGTACACAAATGCACACCTGCACTCATATACACAGCTATACACATATGCACATCTTCACTCACACAAACAACTATACACATATGCACACCTGCACTCACACACATAGCTGTATAGACACACTCCTGTATACAAATGCCCACCCACACTCACACACACACCTATACACATATGCGCACCTGAACTCACACACACAGCTGTGTAGACATTGTATAGACACACACACTATACACATATGCCCACCTACATTCACACATACACCTGTATACATATGCCCACCTACACTCATCCACCCATTGATACATATGCACATCTGCATTCACACACACACAATACACACCTGCACACATACACAACTGTAAACATACACACAACTTTATACATATACACACCTGCACATCACACACACACCTGCAATACACACCTGCACACAGACACCTGTACACATATGCACACCTGCACTCACACGGGCACCTGCAATTCACACTTGCACACACACAAGTGTACACATATGCACACCTGCATTCACACACACATCTTCAATACACACCTGCACGCATATACGTGTGTATACACACACACATGTGAACACACACAAACACATATGCACACACACGAATATGCACATGCATGCATTCACATGGGGACACATACATACACACATGCATATTATGCAATGAGACCTGTAAAGACTTGGAAATCCTAAGGGCTGCTTGAAGCTTGGTCTGAAGCCACACTTCCAGGACATTTTGGAAGTGCCACTCAGGGTCATTCCCACTGGGATTTGGCGATACAAGCATACCATGTGTTTTATTGTGCTTTGCCTTACTGTACTTTCCGGATAATGTACATGTTGAAGGTTTGTGGCCACACTACACGGAGCAAGACTCAGCACCATTTGTCCAACAGCTTGTGCTCACTTCAGGTCTCTGTGTCCCATTTTGGTTATTTCTGAAATATTTTAAATGTTTTCATTATTATTACACCTGTTTTGGTGATCTGTGATCAGTGATCTTTGATGTTACAACTGTAATTGTTTTGGGGCACCACGAGCCATGCCCATAACAGATAGCAACCTTAATTGATAAATGTCATGTGTGTCCTGACTACCCCGCTTACCAACTGTTCCCCTACCTCTCTCCCTCTAGGGTGTCCCTCTTCTCTGAGACATAGTAACACTGAAAGCAGGCCAATTAACAACTCTACAGTGGTCTCCAAGTGTTTAAGTGGAAGAAAGAGTCATACTTCTCTCAACCAATTGAAAGCTAGAAATGACTAAGTTGAGTTAAGAAGGTATGTCGAAAGCTGAAGAAGCTAGACATCATGTGTGAAACAGGTAGCCAAGTTATGAATGCAAAGAAGAAGGAAGGAAAACAAAAGTGCTACTTCAGGGAACACATGAATGATGAGAAAGCAAAACAGACCTATTGCCAATGTGGAGAAAGTGTGAGTGGTCTGGATGGAAGATCAAACCAGTCATAACATTCCCTTCAGCCAAAACCTAATCCAGAGCAAGGCCCTAACTGTTAAATTCCATGAAGGCTACAGGTGAGGAAGCTGCAAAAGAAAAGTTGGAAGGTAACAGAGGTTGGCTTATGAGATTTAAAGAAAAAAGCCAGCCGGGAGCAGTGACTCACGCCTGTAATACCAGCACTTTCGGAGGCTGAGGTGGGCAGATAACAATATCAGGAGATCAAGACCATCCTGGCTAACACGGTGAAACCCCATCTCTACTAAAAATATAAAAAATTAGCCAGGTGTGGTGGTGGGCGCCTGTCATCCCAGCTACTCAGAAGGCTGAGGCAGGAGAATCGCTTGAACCCGGGAAGCGGAGGTTGCAGTGAGCCGAGATTGTGCCACTGCACTCCACGCTGGGTGACAGAGAGAGACTCCATCTCAAAAAAGGAAATGAAAAGAAAAGGAAAGGAAAGGAAAAGAAAGGAAAGGAAAGAAAAGAAAAGAAAAGAAAAGAAAAGAAAAGAAAAGAAAAGAAAAGAAAAGAAAAGAGCCATCTCCATAAGGTAAAAGCGTAAGCTGAAGTCAATGTGCTAAAGTAGAAGCTGCAGCAAGTTATCCAGAAGATCATTGATGAAGGTGGCTACACTCAATGACAGGTTTTCTGTGGAGATATAACAGCTTTCTACTGGAAAAAGATGCCATCTAGGCCTGTCATTACTAGAGAGAAGGCAGTGCCTGGCTTCAAAGCTTCAAAGGACAGGCTGGCTCTCTTGTTAGGAGATAATACAGCTGAGTGACTTTGCAGCCAGTGCTCATTTACCATTCTGAAACTCCCAGGACCCTTAAGAATGATGCTAAATCTACTAGCCTGTGATCTAGAAATGGAACAGCAAAGCCTGGATGAAAGCACATCTGTTTACAGCACGGTGTGCTGAATATTTTAAGCCCATGCTTGGGACCTACTTCTTTGAAAAAAAAGGTTCTTTTCAAAGTATTACTGTTCATTGGCAATATGCCTGGTCACCCAAGATCCATGGTGGAGATGTACAAAAATGTGAATGTTGTTTTCGTGCCTGCGAACACAGTATTCATTCTGCAGCCCATGGATCAAGGAGTAATTTCAACTTTCCAGTCTTATTATTTAAGAAATGCATTTCATAAGGTTATTACTGCCATAGTGATTCCTCTGATGAATCTGGACAAGGTAAACTGAAAACCTTCTGGAAAGCATTTACCATTGTAGATGCTATTAAGAACATTTGTGCTTCATGGGAGGAGGTCAAAATATCAGGATTTACAGGAGTTTGGAAGAAGTTGATCCCAACTCTCACAGATAACTTTGAAGGGTTCAGGACTTCAGAGGAGAAAGTAATGCAGATGTGGAAGAAATAGCAAGAGAACTGGAAATAGAAAAGGAGCCTGAAGATGTGACTGAATTTTTGTAGTTTCATGATAAAATGTTAACAGATGAGGAGTTCCATCTTAAGGATGAACAAAGAAAGTGGTTGGAATCCACTCCCGGTGAAGATGCTGTGAACATTGTTGAAATGACATCAAAGGGTTTAGAATATTCCGTAAACTTAGTTGATAAAACAGTGTCAGGGTTTGACAGGACTGACTCCAATTTTGAAATAAGTTGTACTATGGGTAAAATGCTATCAGACAGCATTGCATGCTACAGAGAATCTTTGATGAAAGGAAGAGTCAATCAACGTGGCAAACTTCAGTGTCTTATTTTTAAAAATTGCCGTGGCACTCCAACCTTCAGTAACCACCATCCTGATCAGCCATCAACATGGAGGTCAGACCCTCACCAGAAAAAAAGATTAGGACTCGCTGAAGTCTCAGATGATCATTAGCATTTTTAAGCAATAAATGGTTTTTAAACTAAAGTATATACATTGTTTTTCAGATATAATGCTATTATTGCACATTTGATAGAGTACAATATAGCATAAATATCACTTTTATATGCACTAGGAAACCAAAAATTTCATGTTACTTGCTTTATTGCAGTGGTCCAGCACTGAATGTGTGATTATTTCTGAGATAAGCCTCTATAAAACTTTGAATGAATTTGTTTTAAGTTTGATAACCTGCCCTCCAGTCATGGAATCCACATTTCCTTAAACTAGACAAGGCCAAATGCACACACAGCCATGTGGAGTAGTTAGAGCCACAGTTCTGTCATCCAGATTTCACAAGATATGAGGTCATTGCACATATCACAAAGTCAATGGTCTTTGGAAAGGCTCACCCATGTGATGAAGTTTTCAGGGAACTAACAGATTGATCCTGGGGCGGTTAGGGTGTACTTGGTAGATTCTGCTGTGGAATCTGGCTCATCCATTATCTTCCTGTTTTCGCAGCCTTTCCTGTAGTCCTGAGCTAGGCAAGAAATTTGTCAAGAGCAGCTCCTCCCCTGCACAGGGGATTCGGGGTGCAGAGTGCATTACTGGTCCTCCAGGACCAGGTTACACAGAGAAATGGGGCCTCCCTGCCTGTGTTTAAAAGCTCCAGTTCCTACAAATGAGGTAGTTAATTTAGCATTAAAAATGCTGCATAAAACATACTATTAAGCTTGGTTCCCTGGAAAACTCATAAAGATGTGTTGCAGCTGTTTTCTTTTTATCTGCAGCAGATATTGCAGTGAGCACCTTTTACATTCCATTCTAAACTTCAGAGAACAGGTGGTCTGATACTGAAAGATATATCATCTGTTTATTCATTAGGCCATGTTTCTAAGAGAAAATGCAGAATTTGCAGAAAAGTAACTTAAGGTCTTGTTTTTATTTCACAAGAGTAAGTGGACTCTGGACCTTCCCTAGAGGAAGCTCTGACTTCATTAAAGTACAGATAAAATTTATGACAGTGACTGAGATGGAGGCAGAAAATCATGTTTGCCAGCCTAATGGGTTACCCTCAAAGGTATCCAGCCCAAGTTACCATCAGTAATAGTTCCTACACTAACAGTGTCTGAGCCTCCACAGTTCTCAAAAGCAGTAGGAACTACCAACCTGTCTAGCTTCCTCCCACCCATAGCTTTAGACTACTGATTTCCCTTAGTTTCCATACCATTGGCTTGTATAGAAATTATCCTTCCTGCTCACTCCAACAGTGATGCTTAACAGAATTTGGTCACATCCTCCCCGCAGGCAAAGGATGCCTTGCCCTTGTCCAACTCAATTCTCAGATTGCACAGCCTGGTAATGGGGATGTGAATTGGTGCATGGGGCAGGGGCGAGAGGTGTTGAGGTGGTAAGGGCACTCCTAACGGAATCTGCAGGACATTCTTGTTCACATTTTTATTCTGGAGGCAAGGGAGGGACCTGGGGAAGGGCTCAGAGAGGTGAGAA
Source organism: Macaca fascicularis (assembly GCF_037993035.2). Taxonomy (NCBI): domain Eukaryota; kingdom Metazoa; phylum Chordata; class Mammalia; order Primates; family Cercopithecidae; genus Macaca; species Macaca fascicularis. The sequence goes on along the minus strand of NC_088392.1, from coordinate 74,159,692 downwards.
GGCAGACGAGAATTAAATAGGCATACACAAAATGTCCTTTCAACGCTTCTTATTGCCAAGCTGACATTTAAGAGAGAACATAAGAAACAATTAGGGTTCATTGGTTGATCATGGCAAACCCTTTCAGAAGGCCCGTGATGGATAGTGTGGTACAAATAGTTTTAAAACAATCCAAGAGCCATAAGAGAGATGCAAGGTCACTGTATAGAGAGTTGCAGCCGCACACGGCCGGGAGTTCTGTGTTGGTTTGAGTGTTGAAGAATGGATTCAGAGCGCTGGTAGGTCTGTGCATGGAAGACCTCACATGAGGGAACATGTGCAGAATACTGGAAACATAGCATTCAGGGATGAGAGTATTGTTAGAGAATATGCTGCAAAGGTTAAGCAAGGGCTCCATAATCAGGCTAAGTAATTTGAACCCATCATGAATAAAATGGATCTAATGATCCAGTGTCCATTTTAGAAATATAATTTTAGTAACGATCTAGTGCAAAGTACACAAAGCTGGGGGACAGTTAAGGGGAAGGAGACCAATGAGGAGATGGCTGAAGGCAGGCCACGCAGGAGTGAAAGACCTCACGTCAGACAATGGCGAGGTGGGAAGGAATAGTTGTATCTGGGAGAATCTCGGAGGGAGAATAAGATGATGTGGAGACTGATTGAATGAGAGGTTTATAAGTGAAGGAGGAATTGAGGATGACTTCTCCTTGTTTGACTCCTCCGTGTTTGACTTGATCAGCCAATTGTATTTTCTCATCAAAGGCATGGGGGGAAAGTGAGAAAGCACCTGCTCCCTTTTTAGATCTTGAGAAGGACAATGGAGGTCATCTCCCTTTCCTCACCCTTCCAGAAAAAATACATAAAAGCTTTTCAGAACTCCCAAGAGAAAGGGATTCATTATTTTATTCATTCATTATATTATTTCCAAATAGAAAGCAGATCTAGACTGGAGAAGTAGCTTTAGTTCTACCAGAGGACAATGGCTACCCAGTGAAGTATTTATTACTGGGTCAGTCTTCTTCAACGTCTCATTTCATTTATGAGATGGGGGAAATGGATTAGAGTTTTTCTGCTGGAAATAGATGCTAGCTTTTCTCTTGGAAATAACTGACCAATAAACATTTAAAGATCAAGCCCTTGTTCCCATCAGCACTGCGCCATCTGGATTAGTTGGCATTCAGAAAGAACAGGGTCCTTCCTCCTTCCCTGTGATGCTTGGGAGCCTGCAGTTTTCCAGTAATGCAGCCCTGGGCAGTTAAAAGAGTCTCTTTTTGGTTTAATTGTATTTTTTGGCTCAGAAGATCTCACATTGTCTGGTAGAGTCCTGGCTCATCACCAATTACTAATGGACCGTCTTGTGGCTATGGAATGCATCATTGGTTTGGTATGATTGTTCAAGTTTTTAAGAGTTGACTTGTAAACAGGTGGAGGGGAATGTTGGACCTTGGTCCACAGACACAGCCAAATATTACAAGTTCTTTCTACAATAACAAATTGCTCATGAGGCACCTATTCAGGTAGTTTTGAGTGTCTTTCAATTATTGGTAAAAATGCTATTTGTCCCCCAACTCTTCCATTTGCCACACATTTTTACATCACATAAAACCATCTTCTCCATTTAAAAATGATTTTATCCTCTTTCTAGTTTACTATATGACTCTGGGCTAATAGAACAGAAACATCTCTCTTCAGCAGTCATGTTGACAAATACTCCACAAATATAGATTTTTATAAAAATTTGAAAAAGAGAATATAGTACAATTCTTTTAAGTCTGCTACCTGGGTTTTATCGCACTTAACTCCGGATAAATTTTAGTGCTGGGGGGCATATTGATTTTTATCCATTGCACTGTGATTTTCAGTCATTAAAAAAGTCTTCATTTTCAAATCCATATAGAAGTCTTGCCTGTTACTGTTCTGTGTCTCCATCAGTAAAGCATGATTTGAATGAGAACATATGTTTGTGAGATCTTCTTAGATAATAAATCTTTTCTCTTGAGAGTTCTGATGTCTTTGAAACTGAATACGTCTACAATGTTTTTCACACAATCTAGTTAGGGCTGCTAGATTTACCAAATAAAAATACAAGATGCCTGAAATTTGAATTTCAGAAAAATAAATACTTTTTAAGTATAAGTATGCCCTACGCACTTATACTAAAAAAAAAAAAAAAAAAAAAAAAAGTATTTCTTATTTATCTGATGTTCAAACTGGGTTTCTTCCATCTTATCTGGTGAACCTAAACCTTCCATAAATTGAAGGTTAGCATATATGCCAAATAACTGGCTTCCTCAACATTTTGTGTCTTTTTACAAGACAATTTAAACCACCAGACTATTTTATTTTGAAGGACAGCTCTTCTCTGTGTATATTTGGAGAGGGCTTCTGATAGGGCCCTTTTATATTAGATTCTTAGTAAATAAGCATATGGACCATCCTTACAGGACAAACCCTAAATGAACCTATAAGAAAAAAAATATGAGTTTTTAAGGCCCTGTGGAAAGATGAGTCTCTCTCCATTTGTCTTGCATGCATGGCATGCAAGACAGAATGGGGATCTAATATTCTGGGTCACCAGAGAGGTTGAGTGTATGTTTCACAGTCATTCAAAAGCTAAGGCATTTATCTAACACCATTCTTAGGTTATGAAGATCTTAGCCAGGTCTACAACTAGGACTCTAATATGTTTTAAATTGAGGTGTTTTGTAGCCATTTCTCTAAATTACATTTGGCAGAGATGAAGGATTCCACTTATATTCCAATGAAAATTGCTTTATTATTAGACAGACCCTCTTAAGTGTGTGTCACTTCACAAGAAGAAGCTGAGGAGAGCACTTAACATTCTTTTCATAGGTTCCCACATAGAAAAAGGTTCCTTTTTTTCCACTTCTAAATTCCTTTGGAAAGTTGCCGACCTTAATTTTCCCTTCTCTCCCAGGATGAGAAGATTAAGGAAAAAAAAAAAAAACAAAAACTCGTATGTTCATGAGGTCATTTAAATACCCAGGACAGTCCAGTTAATAAAGACATTATATGGCATCCGTATTAATCCAACCCTTAATTTGCTATAATCGTAGGATTACTTCCTGAGTGGTGGTTAGGATTATGCACAGACCGTGGAGATGGAGCTCAATTCTGCTTTCACAAGTGAGGAAACGGATGCCCACAGAGGGACATCCCTCGATGAAGGTCACACATCAAATATAAGATATAGTGTGCATTGCAAGCAGGTTCCCTGAATCTCTTTTTCCACAATATTTTCTGTTAACAATTTACTCATTATGCATAGATGAAAATCATTTAGGTATATTGTTGCTTAAAAACAAAAGCCAATGCACTCGTGTTCATAACAGCATTATTCACAATAACCAAAAGCTGGAAGCAACCCAACTGTCCATCAAAGGTTAAATGGATAAACAAGTTCTCCTTGAAGAGATCCTTCACATCCCTTGTAAGTTGGATTCCTAGGTATTTTATTCTCTTTGAAGCTATTGTGAATGGGAGTTCACTCATGATTTGGCTCTCTATTTGTCTGTTATGGTGTATAAGAATGCTTGTGATTTTTGCACATTGATTTTGTATCCTGAGACTTTGCTGAAGGTGCTTATCAGCTTAAGGAGATTTTGGGCTGAGACCATGGGGTTTTCTAAATATACAATCATGTCATCTGCAAACAGGGACAATTTGACTTCCTCTTTTCCTAATTGAATACCGTTTATTTCTTTCTCCTGCCTGATTGCACTGGCCAGCACTTCCAACACTGTGTTGAATAGGAGTGGTGAGAGAGGGCATCCCTGTCTTGTGCCAGTTTTCAAAGGGAATGCTTCCAGTTTTTGCCCATTCAGCATGATATTGGCTGTCGGTTTGTTATAAATAGTTCTTATTATTTTGAGATCATTCCATCAATACCGAATTTATTGAGGGTTTTTAGCATGAAGGGCTGTTGAATTTTGTCAAAGGCCTTTTCTGCATCTATTGAGATAATCATATGGTTTTTGTCTTTGGTTCTGTTTATATACTGGATTACATTTATTGATTTGTATATATTGAACCAGCCTTGCATCCTAGGGATGAAGCCCACTCAATCATGGTGGATAAGCTTTTTGATGTGCTGCTGGATTCGGTTAGCCATTATTTTATTGAGGATTTTTGCATTGGTGTTCATCAGGGAGAGTCTTCACCAAACAAAAGAAAGAAATCTGGTTTTATGAAAGACCAAGGTGCTTACTTCAAGTGCTTGCTAAGAATTGAGTTTAAAACTGAGAATAGATCTGAAGCATTCATCTACATGGAGGATATAAAAATGGTTAAGGAATCTGTTTCTAGGAAGACATGGGTGACTTTTAAGAAAGTAGGATGCATGTTATTCAGGTGGCCTGGAGTGGGGTAAGCCAGGGAGCTGTAGGCAAGGGCACTGAGAAGACTATCCTGTCCCAGAATATCTCCTCTCACTCTGCCATTTCATTTGGAGATTCAATTTGGTCCAATAGTTTCACTTTTAAAATACCAATGCCCCAGAAGAGTTTTATATCCCCAAACCCCTGGCACAACACTTTTAGCCTTCATTTCTGGACTTCCCAACTGATCTTCATTCTCCAATCCACCTCCCCCAATCCATTCTCCACATTGGAGACCCCTGTTTATAACTCCCACAGCATCCCATGCCCTTCCTTTAAAGCACTTGGCAAAAATGTGTGTGCATTATATGCCATACTTATTTGCTTAGTATCTGTCCACTCCAAGCTTAATGAAAGCAGGCATAGTGTCTCCTTTGTCCTTCTTGTGGCTCAGCACCTAGCATAGTGTTTAGTACAAGAGCAGGCCCACCATAAATAACTTCTAAATGTTTGGGTCAGTCAACAAGCAGCTTAGAAGACCAGTAGGTCCCTGAAGTTCAATTGGGCAATGGTTAAGTGAAGTGATTGAAGTAATCACTACAGTTCTCTCATCCATCTGCTCAGTAGTTGTAAAATGGGCTGTTCTACCCATCCTTCCATTAAAATATCATATGAAGAATGCCTACCAGAAGCACTAAAAATGAAAAATTAACCTAAACATTAAATGTACAACTTATAAGATACTGTAAGTCAGAAAAATTAAAAGCATATCTTTTAATTCTCCATATTTCAGTCCTATTTAACAGTCACAAGTAAAACACTGTAAACTTTTCCTATTCAAAGCCTAATGAGAACCAGCACTTACACAAAACAGAAATAACCGTATCATTCTTCCAGTATTTTAGCAGAATGTAATCACTGTGTGCGTGAATATATATGTTTTCAAAACACGTTTTGCCAATGCCCTTAATACTTGGCTTATTAAATACTCTGTTTCTATGTGAATTAGAATGTTAAATAACAATCCTTTGTGTAATCCCTCTTTGTGACCACTAATGTCCTGTAGATTTTCTCTGCAGAAAAGGAACTGTAAGGAAAGAGGACAGGTGATTGGACTGCAATGTCCTAGGGCTGAGTTTTGAGATTTGCATCAGCATTAGAACTCAAGGTATTATACACCTGGTAAGCCTCTTAAAATTGATCTAGGCCCATATTGCAACTAAAGTTAATTCACTGTCTTCTTCCTCCATAGAAAAGCTAAACAACCTAATGGCTTGTTGTACTACAGTGACTTTAACAGAAATATTTTCCATTTTGTCATTTTTCTTCTATGAAAAAATTAATTATAAAGATCTTTGTCTTAGGTTGAAGGGTTACAAAGCCATTTGAAAACTCTGGTTTTGATGGTTGGAAATTGAGATTTAAAAAAAGAAAAATTTCACCATAAACCAGGGCAAGGCTGGGGGGAGGAGCAAGATGGCCGAATAGGAACAGCTCCAGTCTCCAACTCCCAGCACGAGCGACACAGAAGACCGGTGATTTCTGCATTTTCAACTAAGCCTCTGCTGCTGACACCCAGGCAAACAGGGTCTGGAGTGGACCTCAAGCAATCTCCAACAGACCTACAGCTGAGGGTCCTGACTGTTAGAAGGAAAACTATCAAACAGGAAGGACACCTACACCAAAACCCCATCAGTACGTCACCATCATCATCAAACACCAGCGGCAGATAAAACCACAAAGATGGGGAAAAAGCAGGGCAGAAAAGCTGGAAATTCAAAAAATAAGAGCACATCTCCCCCGGCAAAGGAGCGCAGCTCATCGCCAGCAACGGATCAAAGCTTGACGGAGAATGACTTTGACGAGATGAGAGAAGAAGGCTTCAGTCCAGGAAACGTTTAATTCTCTACTTTCTTCCTTTCTACAGAATAAACTAGCCAAGGATTTAATAAAAACTAACATGAATCTAAAATTCCTCTCTAGGTTTAGGAAACTACTAATGAAGATGAAACCAACCAGTCTTTTTTCTTTCTTTCATAGGCAGAACATAACTTAAACACTATGAAGAAACTTCAGATACATTTTTGATTGAATGAAATAAAATAATGGCCGGGCACGGTGGCTCACTCCTGCAATCTCAGCACTTTGGGAAACTGAGGTGGGCGGATAACCTGAGGTCAGGAGTTCCAGACCATCCTGGCCAATATGGTGAAACCCCGTCTCTACTAAAAATACAAAAATTAGCCAGGCATGGTATCAGGTGGCTGTAATCCCAGCTACTCGGGAGGTTGAGGCAGGCGAATCACTTGAACCCAGGAGGCGGAGGTGCAGTGAGCCAAGATTGCACCACTCTACTCCAGCCTAGGTGACAGGGCAAGACTCTGTCTCCAATGAATAAATAAATTAAATAAAATAAATCAATAAAATAGTGGATTTTTTGTTATCATTATCAATTGGCTTCATCCTTAATGGACATTTGGTATTTTTCACGAGAATTCAAGAATACTTCCTTTCTAAGGACTTCTTGTCTCTGCTCCTTCCCATTAGTTAATGGAGAATCTTGAACCAATGTTATGTGTGACTCCTACTAGGTTCCATTTAGTCTATGTGTCACCATGAGACGGACACCAGGCGGTAGAGCTTTCACTGTGAAATACGCTTGAGGGCAAAGTGGGCAGTGCCTAGCCTGGAATAACACAATCTGATAGCATACTACAAGACTTTCCAGTCTGGTATTTAAAAACTCAGAGCCAACATCTGCTCTCCTTGGGGTCTAAGCTAATTCGTCTTAACTCAGCAAAATTACCTTTTCATTCCTCCTCCTAGATCACTAGTTTTTTATAACTGACAAGGAATACTCATCACAGTATCTGTCAGGCAACGATTTCTTGATTGATGCTAATGATTTCCAGATGTCCTGGTGTCTCCTCTCTTCTTGATCTAGCATTTTAACATTTTCTTCAGCATATTTAGATTTTTATAGCCAACGTCTATTCTTCATGAAATGATGACAAACATTGACAGGGTCAGCCTCAAGTACTGGCATCGAAGATAAACTCTAGGTGGCAAGTAGCAATGCTTAATTATATAATTCATATCAAGGTGAAACCCATAAAAATACACAAAAATAACCTTTATGAAGAGAAGTCCTCCCTCAAAAATAATGTGGTGGTTCCCCACAAAATTAAAAATAGAATTATCATATGACCCAATAATTCCACTCCTACATATATACCAAAAAATCCAAAGCAGAGTCTTGAAAGTATATTTGTGCACCCATTTTCACTGCACCATTATTCACAATAGCTGAAAAGTAGGAAAAAACCCAGTATTCATCCATGGAGGACTAGACAAGCAAAATATGGCATATACATTGAGGGGAATATTATTCAGCCTTAAAAAGGAAGAAAATTCTGACAAATGCTATAATATGAATGAACTTGGAGAACCTTATGCCAAGTCAAGTAAGATGTTCACAAAAAGACAAATACTGTATGATTCTGCTTATATGAGGTATCTAGACTCGTCAAATTCATAGAAACAGAAAGTAGAACAGTGGTTGCCAGGAGGTGGGGAGGGGAAAGAAGATGTATTGTTTAATTGGTGCAGAGTTTAGTTTCAGTTTTGCCAGGTGAAAAGTTCTAGAGATGGATAATGTTAATGGGCTCACAACAAAATGAATGTATTACACTACTGAACTGCACACTTGAGGTCATGAGTTCGAGACCAGCCTGACCAACATTGCAAAGCCCCATCTCTACTAAAACTACAAAAATTAGGTGGTGGATGCCTGTAATCCTAGCTATTTGGGAGGTTGAGGCAGGAATATTTCTTGAACCTGGGAGCTGGAGTTTGCAGAGAACTGAGATAGTGTCACTGCACTCCAGCCTGGGCAACAGAGCAGGACTTCATCTCAAAAAAAGAAAAAAAGAAAAAGAAAAGAAACGGTTAATGTAGTAAATTTTGATAGGTGCGTTTTTTACCACAACGTTTTTAAACGCCTTCCCTTATCACTTTATCCGGAGGAGCGCATTGTACTGTTCCAAGGGAGCATGTCCACGGAGTATCCTAGGATGGAAGCAAGAGGCTGATGGAAAAGGACAGCAGTACTGGCTTAGCCTGGGCTGGGAAAGGAGCATATCTGTGTGTCCCTGGCCAGCGCAGTGGTCACTGGTCCAAATCAAAAAGCTCAGACATGGGTATGACGAACTTAAGGGTGACAAAGACAAGTGTCAACAAATAAGAGGGATAGGGAGGAGAGAGTGGGACACAGAAGCAGAAGTCTCTAGATAATAGACAGCCTCCAAGGCTGGCAGGTGGCAGCAGCAGTGTGCCCTGGGACCTCTGGCTAGGGGATGGGGCCTGGGGGGAATCTCCAGGAGGGGACCAGCAGGATTATCAGAGCAAGATTACCAGAGTCCCCTCCAGCCAGGCTGGAATTAGAAGAGAGCTCCAGCCTCTCAAAAGGAGCCTGATGGAAATCAGGAATTGAGAAAGAAGAGCAAGCAATTAATATTTTGAAGTGTTTGCTGTTTGCGTTGTATTCCTTATTTTACTTAATTCGCACACCATTCATAATAGCTATCCGTTACGTGGCCCTTAGTAGGTACCATGCATAGTTAACATGTTTTCCACAGACCGATTCATTTAATACTCACACCAATAAGTGAGGTAAGTCCTGTTATTAATATGTTTTATAGATGATGAAACTGAGGCACAAAAAGGACATCATCCTGTAGGTTAGGGGATAGAAACTATTATTATCTGCATTTCAGATAGAGAAACTGAGGGCTGCAGAGGTTGAGTAAATTGCCCAGGTCACACAGTGAGGAGGAGAGTTGCGCGTTAAAGCTGGGATACTGATTCCAGAGGCAGGATCGGAATTGTTCAGCTATCCTGGCTGTTGGGCAGACTCCAAGGAGGCTTAGACAAAAGCCGCAGCTCAGTGTGCACAGTCACTCCCAGGGATCCTTCAGTATTGGTCTGATGACTCCAGAACAAATTCAAAACTCACCTCTGATTCTCCCTTGCTCACTCGCCTAGTCCCCAGTCCCTTAGAGACAGTCAGCCTGATCCGGCCAAGTCTGGCTCAGGATCTGGGTGGGCAGGGTGCAGGAGCACCCCTAAGGGGAGCTGGAGGGATGGAAACTCATAGCACCGTCTGACAAGCACACACATTCTTGGTAGATACCAACATTAACTAGCTGTTGCCATAACATAAACTACTGATTTCACTTTATTTTAATATCCTTTTCCATTTAAAATTGTATGCCCTCTCATCTAGAAATGGTTCTCATTCCAGGAAGGGGATGCCTTAAGGCTGGCAGTGTTATCAATTTTACTCTATTCATAAATCGTCCAGCCTTAAGCATATATTCATCTAGCTTACTTCAGAGCATGAATCAGAATAGAATATGCTAAATCTTTAACTAAAATAATTTCTAACACTAAATCATGTCCTTCTGAGCCTAATGAAAAGAGTCTCTGTATCTAGATTTTTGGCCTATCCCTTATGATAAGGCCTCAGATCATGGACATAGAAATGTAAAGAGTTCTGTAAGTGGAGGTTCATTAAAAGCAGATAATAACGTGGTCAACATAGGAACGAAAAAGAGGTGTTCCTCATTTCTCTTATCTACCCCTCTAAGGGCTATTGGATCAAATTCTGAGAATGTGTGACCTATGCCCTCTAATACTGTGCTCGGAATTTAGTTTAAACATAATGGCCTAAATATATAAAGTTTTAGCTATGTTTAACATTCTGGAAGAATATCCACTTTTACTGAACAATACATAGTAGTTAAAAATACTTTATTTTCTTCCTCTATGTGGCTACTGATTTAAAATTTGAGGCACCTGCACAGATATAATCATAACATTGTTTATGCCATTTTGATTATGAAGGACAATGATAAATTATACTTTGTCATATGCATTGTCTATCATACGTGGATGTCTATGTATTACAAAGGGCTAATAACCATTATGCAATTACAATAAGGCTTGTGGCCTGAAGAAATTGATTTCAACTTTGTAAGGTTGTGAGATATTGATAGAAGTTTATAAAATTTCTCACTTAGTACTTGACTTTTTCTGATAACAAATTTACCAGACACTCAATACTGGAAACTGTAAGATGGTTGGGGAAAAGTTACAAGATGACAAAAAAGTATACTACAAGGTAAGATTTTTCCAATGTTATAAAACAACTTAATACTATACCATTCCACACGTATCAAATTTCTGGGAATTACCTGTGTTTGCAGTATTTTCAGTAATCTTAGCTTTAGGACATTTTCCCACTATTCTACACTGAAAACTTAATTTACAAATTTCTCAAGCATTGAATGAATACGAAAGATCTTCTCAGTCTTTGATTCCATAGGGAAAGAACTTTTTCATCCATGATCACCTGCCCTGATGACTGTTATGGCACTCTGTACCTAAAGCAAGAGGAATTAAACATTTTGAACACGAGAGAATCATTATTGCTCCCGGAGCGTTATTGTTATTCTTCTCTGCTTCCTGTTTCGTATTTGACTGTCTACAAAGGAACCAGTCAACAAGCACACCAACTGATGTGTCTGGTTCTTTTTTCTTTTTCCTTTCTTTCTTTTTTTTTTTTTTTTTTTTGAGACAGAATCTCTCTCTGTCGCCCAGGCTGGAGTGCAGTGGAATGATCTCGGCTCACAGCAACCTCTGCCTCCCGGGTTCACGCCATCCTCCTGCCTCAGCCTCCCGAGTAGCTGGGACTACAGGCACACGCCACCATGCCCAGCTAATTTTTTGTATTTTTAGTAGAGACGGGGTTTCACTGTGTTAGCCAGGATGGTGTCTGGTTCTTATATTCAGAAAATTTCCACAGAGTGTGCTAATCTACAAATGTTTAAACTGAAAATGAGAGGCTGATTCCAGAAGCGAAAGGTACGTGGGAAATAGGTCAAGAGTTGGTGTTAGTGTTCTTTTTCACAAGGGCCTTTCTACCTTTGTTACTTTCGTCAGACCAAGAACCAGCTCTTGAGAAGTCTATTTTAGTATCCACAATCATGGCAAGAGCTCTTTCAATAAGCAGAACAGAAACAGCTACAATGGTAACGTGATTTCAACCAGAAACCAGATTTGCCTCCAGGGGCTGAGAGCACCTCTGTGCACGCTAAATTCTGCATGTGGCTGAGATCTGCTTCCCATTTATTGGGTCTGAAAGAGAATAAAATGCATATCTGGATTTTTAGGTCCTTTATCTGTCATCAGGAGAGTACTTTAATGAGCCTTATGTAATTTTTTAAAAGATGACACCAAGAATAACCTGCAAAACCTACTCGCTTAGACTTGCTCAATTTCATCCAAATATAGCATTTAGCATTATTGCCTCTATCTTTTATGACCTGAAATATTCCAAGTTTGACTTGAGTGTCACAATAAACATTCTTCATTCCATTATTTCCTTACTTCCAAGCAACTATTTGTTATGCGTTCTTATTGCTGAGACTTTTTCTAAGAGTGCCTAGGGGATGCTTCTAGGATTCTCTTGAGGGCCTTTAAAAAAATACAGGAGCCCAAATCCCATCTCTGTGAGTAGAGCTCAGGCCTGCATATTTGTAAAAGATCTCCACGTAATTCTGATGACCACCCTAGTTGAAATCATTGCATTTAATAGTGAAATATTTTTTTGAAACTTTTAACATGGATATTAGGTAATAAGGTATGATGGGGACAAGTTACTCTTCATTCTTTTTGTGTAAATCATGCCTCTTCTGCTGGTGTGTAAAAGCAAGCAACAGTGTGGGGAATTCACTACTATAATATAGCTACTTTCTTAAAATTCTAGTTTGACCTATGATGCCATTTTTGAAGGCCCAATATTGCTTTTCAGTATATCCACAAATGGACTCTTTGAGCTTGTATTCCCAAGGTCCTATTTTCCAATTCTTTTCTGTTTGCAGTTTGGACATACAATATATTATTAAAATATCTTTAAAAACTGCTTCCAGGTTCTCTGAACGGGACCCTAGAGAATGCTACAAAACGTGCATCACAAGTTCTATGTGACATAGATTTTCTTTTCAATTTTATGTTGCATCATTGGCTTTTGAAGCAGTTGCTTGAAAAGAAACACTTTGCTTCTCCCACCTCAAATAAACAATACGTAAAAGCCAGTTAAGACACTGAGAGATCTGGGGAACAGGAGTCATAGGAGACTTAAATGTCTCAGCGATACAGACCTTCTTAAAAGCAGAATACATAATTCAACTTTTAGAGAAATTTATGCGTTACAAAGAAACCTGCTCACCCTCCATTTCTCCCTCCACACAAACACAAAATAGAATATTTTGCATAGAGTGTGACAGTGAAGATGAAACCTATAAACTGAGCTTAATATGTGATGTAATAATGGGCGATTACAGAGTAAATATTGTGTACCTGCGTCACAAAGAGGATTAGTAAGCGAAGAAGTCTCACACCTTACAACATTAAGATGAATTGAAATGTGCCATCCCTATGTTAAGAAAATTCTTTATTCAATCCATTGTTTTACAGACTCTGAGCTCCAGCTTCTGCTAATGGTAAAATAACTTGATAAGACATAACTTCCTGATTCAATTACAAAATTTTGACAAATAAAAAATAAAACAACGATTTGAACTATTTGAAATGGCCGAACACAAGCATAAACCTCGAAAGATCAACTACAGTGGGTGAGATTTGCAAGTGTGTGTTTTTTTCTTGGAGATCATCCTCAATCTCTGTATTTAAGTGGCAGAAATCAGCAACCTTATTGGCTTGAGGTGCCAGAGGACAGAGTTAAGGCTCAGAGAAGACAGGAAGTTATAAGGCTGGAAGGAAGGGAATTTTAGAAAATGTGCATAAAATCTATGAACAGAAATCTGATCAAACTCTTGGCAGACTACTAACTAAACATGTATGGGGGAGTTCTTAGGGGAGGCTAGACCAAAACCAAGAGCTAGAATCTGAAAGAACTGAGCTGAGATTTCACCTGCTGCCCAGCATATGGGAGACAATTGAGAGTTCAAAACCAGCCAATTCAATTGCCAGCTAGAAAAAGAAAGCTGCTCTTCAGAAGAACGTCACAGATTGCAGAGTCCCAATAACTTGTCATTCATAATGCCCATCATACAATGAAAAATCACCAGATATGCAAAGAAGTAGGAAAATGTGACACTTAAAAGAAACAGCCAATAAAAACAGTTGCCGAGGTGACCCAGATATTGCATCTACCAAACAGAGGTTTTTGAGCTGCTCAAGGAGGCAATGTGGTATCATCACATTTCAAGTCCCCTTAGGCATCACTAAGAGATTTCAGCCTTTGAGTGATAATATTGACATGAACAATAGTTACAACTTGCTGGGCACTCACATATATGGTTAAATGATTTCCACCAAGAGTGCCAAAACCATTCCATAGGGAAAATAGTGCTTTCAACAAAAGGTATTGAGAAAACTGGATATCTATGTGCAAAAGGATAGAATTGGACCCTTACTTTATATAAAAATTAACCCAAAATAGGTTAAAGACCTAAATAAAAGAGCTAACACTATAAAACACTTAGAAGAAAACACAGGGGAAAAGCTTCATGACTTTGGATTTGGCAATGATTTCTTAAGATTTGATAGCAAAAGCACAAGCAAAAAAAGGAAAAATAGATAAATTGAGCTATATCAAAATTTAAAACTTCTATACATCAAACAATTCTCTCTGGCTATGAAAGGCCTAGACGGCACCTTCCTCCAAGAGAAGGCTGTTTTGCTTACACTGAATATCTGTTGTTCCTGTAGCCACCTCGCCAATGATCTTAGCTACATCTTCTGGATAACTGGATGCAGCTTCTCTACCAGCACTTACGGCTTCACCCTGCACTTTTGTATTATGAAGATAACTTCTTTCCTTTAACCTCATGATTTAATCCCTGCTAGCTTTGGACTTTTCTTCTGCAGCTTTTTTACCTCTATCAGCATTCACAGAGTTATAGAGAGTTAAGGTCTTGATCTGGATTAGGCTTTGTCTTAAGAGAATGTTGTAGCTGGCTAGATCTAACCACACCACTAAACTTTCTCCCTATGGGCAATGAAGCCCTTTCATTTTCTTATCATGCATGTGTTCACTGGAGTAGCACTTACAATTTCCTTCAAGAACTTTCCCTTGCATCCACAACTTGGCTATTTGGCACAAGAGGCCTAGCTTTTGGCTTGTCTTGGCTTTTGACGTGCCTTCCTCAATATGCTTAATCATTTCTAGCTTTTCATTTAAATTGAGAGACACATGACTCTTTCTTTCAGTTGAACACTTAGAGGCCATTGTAGACTTATTAATTGGCCTAATGTTAATATTCATGTGTAAGGGAATAAGGAGGCCTGAGGAGACAGAGAGAGACCGTGGAACGGCTGGTGGTGGGGCAATCAGAACACACACATTTATTGATTAAGTTCAGTGTCTTATATGGATGCAGTTCATGACGCTCCAAAAACAATTCTAATAGTAATATCAAAGATCACTGACCACAGATCATCACAGCAGATGCAATAATAATTTAAAAATATGAAATATTGTGAGAATTACCAAAATGTGACACAATGATATGAGGTGAACACATGCTGTTGAAAATACAGCCTGATACACTTGCTTAAGCAAGTCAGGGTTGCCACAAACCTTTAATGTGTACAAAATGCAATATCTGCAAAGTGTAATAAAGCAATCTGAAATAAAACAAGATATGCCTGTATTATGTGTATTTTACTACAAATTTAAAATATTTTAAATAATTGTAAAAAAATCTGTCCTTCAGCATAAGCTTGGATTTGTAAACAAAATCTAAACATCAGAACACATTTTGTGTTTTACTCAAATGTACGAGTATCAGTCATTGCTAAGGGAATCACTATCATTAAAATCCATTTGGCAGAAATGTCCAATCACCCACACTAAAGGATGGAGGAAGAAAGGGATTGGCTGCTTCTTAACTTGTTTCCACATGGCTAGAGAAAAAGTCTGAGATTACTTTTAATGACAGAACAAAGCTTTGTCATATCTCTTCTATGTGGAGGCACACAAAGTCTGCATGCGTTTCTTTTTTATCCTGCTTTTCCATATGTAATAAATTGCAGCAAAGCTAAGACTAAGGAAGTAAAATACACTGTCTTCCCATTTCCCAACCACCACCAAGATTTTTTCAGTTAATGGAGTGAGGAAGTTAACCTCAAAGCCAAGAATCTAAACCTAGGATCTACCTAGGAAGAAAAACGTAGGACTCTGTTTTCTACAACAGTGGTTTTCAAAGAGTGATCTCCAGACCAACAATGCTGGCATCACCGGGAATCTTATCAGAAACTGTGGGTGGGGCCCTCAATGTGTGTTTAAAGAAGTGGTGCTGAAGTTTGAGAACCTGATTAGTGTCAATGCCATTACCCCTAATGGCGTAAGAGCCTGTGAGGGAGGAGAAGGGCAGGAATTCAAAGTGGAAGCTTGGGTGAAAATTGAACATTTGCTTTTGAACGAACGAAATGGGAAATACAAATAAATAAAAGTAACAGAAAATTAGGTTAATGAAAAGTTCTTATATATATATTTGTCTTTAAGGTTTGTTTTTAAAGAGCATCTCATTCAATTGATATTTATATTTTACTGCCGTTGTCATTAAAATAATTTTTATTCAAAAATTTAGAAATCTTTCTGAATACTATATTGATAAGCCCTTTACAAATCACTTTAAGTGCATACCCCACTTAGTCCCCACAATAACAACATCAGGTGGACACTACTATTATTCCCATCTTACAAATGAGAAAACAGGTTTCAGAGGTTAAAGTATCTTGTGCATGTCTATAGCTGAAAGAAGCGGTAAAGCTTGAATTCAAACTGTGTCTATTGACCCAGAGCCTCAGCCTGCCCAGCGTGGAGTGCTGCCTGTTGGGTAGACCACTCTAGACAATGAACTTGAGTATAGGGTTAGTTCCTAACCCAGAACCATCAGAGACTCATCTTGCACATTTACCACTTGAATATTAGGTTGGTGCAAAAATTATTGCGATTGTTGACATTACTTTTAATGGCACAACTGCAATTACTTTTGCACCAATTTAACGTAATCTGCTCCCGCCTTCTGTCTATTATTTCTACTGAAAATCCCTACCTCACACCTCCCGCTTCAACCCAGGCTTCTTTGTGCAGGCAAATTAGTTTTCCATAAATATAACTTTCAACCTGTCAGAGCCCAGTTCAAAACCTCCTAAATATCCACTCTTAGTCTTCATGTCCTCCACCTGTAGGGTCTCACCCTGTATTCATGAATTGAAACACCCTACTCCCTGCCCTGCTCCCTCTGACAACAAATCTGTATCTATTACTCCATTCTCAAGCACATTCCCTCCTCCCTAGACTTCTCAGTCTCTTTCCAGTCTCAGAAACATTCTGTTGCCACCAACCTCCAGTTTTTGGCTCCTGTTGTCTTCTGGACTGGGATATTCTCCCCTTTCCCACCCATTTCATTTCTGCCCCTCCTTGCCCTCCTTGCCTCTTGGCTGGAGCCCACATTGATCTATTTCTCCCCTGGCTCCTTCGGCTCTCACTACCTGCTGCAGGGGTCTCTCAACTCTATTGAACAAGATCCTCACTGGCAAAACATTTATGTATGCCCATTTATAAACTATATAAATGTACTACCTAATGGATATTATAAATGCATACTTTAATGCGTCATGAAAATAGAAATTAAAAGATAAAAGGTAAACATGGGTGATTTTCATATTTTCTTTCTTCATCTCAAAATACTATCTTTTATATTTTTATTTATTTATTTATTTATTTATTTATTTATTTTGAGACAGAGTCTCACTCTGTCACTCAGGCTGGAGTGCAGTGGCACAACTTCAGCTCGCTGCAGCCTCTGCCTCCCGGGTTCAAGCGATTCTTGTGCCTCAGCCTCCCAAGTAGCTGGGATCACAGGCATGAGCCACCAGACCCGGCTAATTTTTGTATTTTTAGTAGAGACGGGTTTCGTCATGTTGCTCAGGCTGGTCTCTAACTCCTGGCCTCTAGTGAGCCACCAATCTCGGCCTCCTAAAGTGCTAGGTTTACAGGCATGAGCCACCATGCCTATCTTGAGGGCCCAGGGGTTCCTGAGTACAGTCCCCAGCTTCTGACCAAAGATTTGTTACTTCATCTTTTGCTGCCGGCTTTCATTGTTCAGCTTGTCATGTGTCCTTAGCTTATTTAAAAAAAAAAAAAATTGTATGTCCTTAAGAGGAATGAACTCTGTTTCCAGTGACTAAAATGGAGTGCCATACAGTAGGTGCCCAATTCGTTACTGATATCATTCCATTGATGTCCATGGCACCCAGCTGGCAAGTGAAGCCTTCCAGGCTGTTGGCTATCGTTAGACCACAGCTCCTGGCCATTGTGCAAAACAGGATGGCACTAATTTCATCTAACTTCAAAGGAAAGTTAGGTAGTTAATACATCCAATGTCACTTGGCCAGTTCCTGCAAAACTAAGGATTTCCAAAAGCATAGTCTGATGTACAGCCCATGAGAGAATAAAATATCTCACTAAGTCTTGGTGAGTTAAGAATACTGTGGTATTTTATTTTCTTCCCATCTTCCCTGCCTCTCTTTAACCCTGTTTAGATGTCCCTGGATCACCTGGAAGTCAGATGGCATTCCCTGAAGCACCTAGTAAAGTGAAAGGTGACACTATGAACCCCGACCAGTATCTAACAAACAATATAATGTTTAAAAATCACTCTTTCCCTCTAATAAAAGTTTCAGCCGATCATTGCTCAGAATTACGACCTTGGTTGGGAAGCACAAGGAATCCTATTACTAAGGTGTGCTTTTCTTCCTTTGTCCTGAGTGTCATTTTCACATCTCTAAATGTACTCTTATGCTATTAAAGAGTCCTGAAACATGTCTCATTTCTTTCTGTTCTCCCCCTTGTGTTTTACACCTTTGTTAATGATCTGGGAGATGGAGAAAGTAGCACATAAGTGAAATTTGCCAGTGCTGACAAATTACAGTTGCAAAAGGTTCAAACAGAAGGAGGGAGGAAAGATGAGCAGGAAGTAAAAAGTCACACTATTCTTAATAAGTAATGAGAAAATGTCTAGCCGCTGCCATGAGTGACTCATCTGAAGCATTAACACCCTAACTTAGACATGCGATAATAACTGGCAGGGAAGATGAAACTCATCCGCAAGGCTTGTCTTCCAAATTTCTTGGTGTAAAATGCCAGAGGGTTACCCTGTTCCACTTTCAATGGAAGGCAGTGGATGCTTTCACTGACCTCTTGGTGAAAGAATGTTACCAACCAAGACTGTGGTTTTCTATATGATTTTGTAAAGCAGAGTCTGGCCAGAAAGGAGCCACTCTCCTGGGCCCTGGAGAACAAATTTTGGGATTATACAAACAGTGGGACCCCTCCCCGTTTACCCCCAGTCCACTCTCATGCTGAGCAGCGCAGAGTCTGGCCATATCCGCAGGCATCTGCAGAACAATGGGGGTGATCTGAGGGTCAAGGGCAAGTTGAGGGCCAGGGTGGGGAGCAAAGTTGCAGGTGTTTCCCTTTCCCTTAGATTTCTGGAGGTCTGTGGAGGTGAAGAGTGAACAAAGCATCATCATGATCACCATGTGTCTTTATTTTGTGCACATCTTCCCTGCTGTTGCGTGTTAAGCAATTGGCATGTGCAGAAACTATCATGTCTACTTCTGGCCATCACTGGGCAAGACAGTATTAGGATGCTATTCTGCAGAAGAGAAAGTAGTTCAGAGAGATAAAGTAATTTGATTACTTAATCCAGATTCACACAGTCAGTTGGTGGAAGGCCTGACAGCCTGACTTCTAAGCACAGCCTTTTCCCTTCCCTCTGCTATTTCTTGCCTGCATTATTGAGTACCAACTAATTTGTATGCGCTCAGTATAAATAAAGATCTATGCAACTTTACTTGCCCCCCACCATATGCTGGCCCAATTCCTCTAATTCCTAAACACAGCACCTCTTTCTTGAAGTTTTGTTGTTGTTGCTGTTATTGTAGTTTAGTTCCTTCTGGATCTTTGTGGCTTCTCTCTGAAATCTCCAGCAGCAAGCCACTCTGACTGCATTTTTCTGAAATGCCAACATCGTCCCCCCTACCACATCCCCTGCAGAATGATTATCCAAAGGAGGGAGGTTTTCTCCTTATTTTGATTGCATGTCAAACACAGGGTTCAAATACCCACAAAGTCTATTAACTAAACTTCGATGCAATGGTGGAAACAAGTTTAGTTCTACTTACAGTTTTATCTGCTATTTCTATACCACAATTTTTTAACTGTAGCTGAAGACTCTAGTCTTGACAGAGGACTAACTTTGTGAGATGTAGGCGGTGGGAAAAAATAGACAATCTAACTCCAAGAAAAGTATCTTGAAGGGAAAAAACTTCCTTTATCAAGCACCTTTGCCACCTACACTTCAAGTCAAGCAGAATGTTACCAAATATTGTTTCCTAAATATGTCCTTTAGATGCTGTGAAATAGTAATGTTTTAAAGAGTATTAAAAAAACCTAAAAAATGAGGGTTTATTCTAGGAGAGTGGTTTTCAAAGTGTGGTCTTGGAAATGCTGGGCAGTGGCTGATACCCTTTCAGGGAATCTGCATAGTTAAAGCGATTTTCACAATAAAATTAAGACATCATTGCTTTTTTTCCTCTTATTCTCTTATGAGTAGACTATGAAGTTTCCAGACTCTACACGACATGTAATGATGTCATTGCTCTGACAGCTTGTATTTAGATATTTTTCACTTTCTTACATTTATTCTCTAATGTGATAAATACTGATATCCACATAAGCAGAAGTTCTTTGGGGTCCCCAGTAAAATTAAAAAAAAAAAATACCGTAGGCTGGATGTCTTATACACAACAAATATTTCTTTCTTTCAGTTCTGGAGGCTGGAAAGTCCAAGACTAAGGTGCCAGCAGATTTGGCATCTGGTGATGGCCTGTTTCTCATAGACGGCACCTTCTGTGTGTCCTCATATGGTGGAAGTGACAAACAAATTCGTTTAGGCCTCTTTTATAAGAGCATTAATCCCATTCATGAGGGCTTCTCTCCCATGACCTAATCGCCTCCCAAACTTCCCACCTACTAACAATATCAATTTGAGGGTTAGGATTTCAGCATGTGAATCTGAGGGGTACAAACATTCAGATTAGAGCAGAGTGTAAGAAGACCAGGAAAACAAAAGGTCTGAGAGCTGCTGCAGCAAAACATACTTACTCATTTGAACTTAGCCCCTCGTGAAATATTCAGGCAAAAGACAACATGTCACCAGGGTGGGGAGTGTGAAGGTAACAAGAAGGAATATAACCTGGGTTCCAGTATTCCCATAGATTGCTCTGAGCACATCAGGCTGGGGTTTGCACCTGGCCAGTTCTCTCTGCACACAGAGTAGCAAACCAGAGACGGGAAAACAAAAGAGCAATGGTCGATTCATGATTTGCACACTCATTCAGAGTTAACACTTAGCAAAACTGAGGGGATTCACATGGGAATTCAAAAGAAAATGGGTCTGCACACATGTTGGGTTTCCTGGTTCATTCGACCATACACAAGTACCTGGAGAGCCATCTGAGGCACATTGCACGAATCTGCAGTGTCTGTCTGTGCTCTTTGAAGGGTACAGAAAGGAAATCAGAGAAAAGAGGCAAGTATACCTGGCACTGACTCTTCTTTGCATCTGAATGAAAGATGTGGAGGCATGATGGCTTTACAGAGAGCCCACCTGTGCAGTCTTGTCGAGGATGGCACTTCCAGAGCAGGTAATAGAGCTCAGTCTCAAAGTTGTCTCATTACCTGTTATGCAAATGCAGTCTGATTGGTTATTCTGAGTGCAATCAAACATAACAATACCCTTTTGGTGGTTAACGTTTGCACCCGAAGTTGCAATTATCTGATAAAATAAGAAATAGCACTGAGGTCCACTGCTTCAGAACTCTCGGACATGAAGAGAAGAATAGAGTGTCCACTTCTAAAGGTCAAGTTCTACGATGACTATCTCCTGGTACTGATCAATGTCCTTAACACTAGCAGCTTTCTATAAAGCTCTCTGCTCCTAAGTAATAGTGAAAAACTCAAAATCATTCTAATTAGTCATCTCAGACAATATCAGAAAGTACTTTATGTGGAATAAAATTTCCAGCATCCAGTAATACCAAGTACTTCTGGTTAGCTGCGTGTTCTCATCAATCACTGCTGGAGGGAGAAAGGCACCCAAGGAGAAACAAAACAATAAAACACCTTAGCATAGTCCACGTTGCTGCTTAACTCAAAAAGTTTCAAGCAACGATTGCACAACAATGTAAATGTACTTAATACCACTAGGCTGTATATCTAAAATGGGTAAGATGGCAAAGATGTATACTATGCCACAAGAAAAAAGTAGGGGAGATTGCTCAAGCTGCAGTGAAGAAAACTACTCCAGCTCTGCTCTCAGATGCCTAAATTAAGACAGCGATTAGGGTTAGGCAGGTAGAATGTGGCATACATTTGATATGGCCTGATCCCAGCTAACAGGAATCCATACTCGGGCAATAAAATGGAGATATACCTGTACTTCGAACAGAAGATTATTTTAATCGCTATATCTGCAGGTGTTGTAAAAGCAATCAAATTATAAATGACAGACTTTTGCACCCTGGACTGCCCTCGATTTACTGAGGAGCTAACCTAACCTAACCCTTTTTAACAGTATTGTTTAGCTGCCCTGTTTGACTGCAACATTTGGTGCGGTTTTGTGGACTGCTTGGACTCATACTCAGACCTCAGTTTGTAGAGTCAGTATTTCAGCATTTAAGCCCTCGAGAAAAAAGATCTAAAAATCAGAACTATGGCTTTTGGGGTTTTTTTAAGGTAAAAATTATACTTTTTGAACAGCAAAATGTTCACAATACTTATTAAATGAAAATAATCAGGTTACCACACAGTACATACAGTAAGGTTTTATTTTTATATTTAAAAATATATACAAGAATAAGATTGTCAAAAATTTAAAACAGTAAATTTGACAGTGGGTGGGATAATCTGGGGATGGGGAGGTGGGAAGCTGTGGAAAAATATAAAGGCTTATTTTAAATAAAAACATGAAACGTAACAAATAGCAAATAAGTTGGCCTTTAATACAAAATAGTTCTATACAGCTAAATTTAGCCTTTGAAGGATAAACCAGCCAACAACTCAGGACATTAATTATATTCTAATCTTCTAACCAAAATAGGTATGCATTTGAGTCACTAAATTAAGGTGTAATTTTATATACAAAAGCCTTTTCAAACCTCAGTAAAGCAGGTAACTAAGTCATGCCCTGCTCTGAGAGAAAGTAGAAACTATTGTTATAAAGCAGAGGTTAATTTTCTTCAATGTTCACTGTGAAGCCTACACACACATATATATACTTTTTTGTGATGGGGTCTCACTATGTTGCCCAGGCTGGTCTCAAACTTCAGGGCTCAAGGGATCCCCTGCCTCAGCCTCTCAAAGTGCTGGGATTACAGGTGTGAGCCACCACGCCCAGCCCATATGTACACATTTCATAAAAACAACAACAACAGTAACAACAATAAAAACAGAACAACTATCCAGGATATGATATACCTACATTTTAAAAATAGTCAACTATTTTGCCCAATTATAAAGTAAATAATCACACATCCAGATCATGGCCATTAGTATATTACTAGAGAAGCCATTCCAACACAACAAGCTACCTTGACCTAAGTGTCATAGTGGTTTATTCTAAATTTTGTGAACCAGAAAATAATAAATATGCTGGAATAAATGATAGACTAGTTACAGAAAATAATGACAAGAGATGCTTTTAGCTTAAAACGAGGCATTGTAACCATAAACAGCCAAGGTTTGAGTAGATACAAATGTTTTTTCACTATTCTTTCTATTGGTGTAATGGATTTATTGACTTAAAGAAAGAACAGACCAAAAACACAGGTAGCCAATGTTAATTTAGTCATTTTTTTTCTGATGCCAGTAAAGAAGCTGGCAACTCTGTCATCGATTTTCTCTGTGGCAATGTTCCTAATAAATATATTTGGATGATGACAAAAATTTTATCTGAAAAAAGGAACAAAATAACTCTTCTCTCTTTGTTAATTATCAGAGATTTTTCAGGTCCTTCTTCTATTTTTCTACCAAAAGACGTGTCAAATTTGGGATACTGTGGGAGCCGTCATTTTATGCCTGGACTGTGATGGAAAGGCAAAGAAAGTGTCAAAAAAAAATTCCATTACAACTCTGAATTGATATTTTAAAAAGTACAAATCTGGCACTTTTGATGCTGTTTATCATATCTTTCTTGATAAAAAAATGTAATTCTTAACTAATTATGTTAACCAGGAGGATTTTATTATTTTATCTATTATAATTATATAATACATGTTACTAATATGTATTATATATTACTATGTATATATTAATATGTATAATATATATATTAATATGTAATATTACTAATATATATAAATATGTAATATTACTAATATGTATTATATATATCACTATGTATATATTAATATGTATTATATATAATATATTAATATGTAATATTACTAATATGTATTATATATATCACTATGTATATATTAATATGTATTATATATAATATATTAATATGTAATATTACTAATATGTATTATATATTACTATGTATATATATTAATATGTACAATATATACATATATAATATGTATATATTATATATTAGTATGTAATATTACTAATAGGTATTATATATAATACTAATAATATTATGTCTTGGGAGTAATATTAGTATAATAATACTAATATTAATACTAATACTAATAGTATTATATATAATACTAATATGTATTATATAATTTAAATCAAGGAATAATTATCCAAAATGAGGAACAAAATCTGTGACAAAAGAATAAATTAATTCATTTTTTTCCAATAAAAAATATTTATTGATTGTAAGAATACCTTATAATGAAAACATTGTTTACCAAGTGCTCGAAATTGTCTTAGGTGCTTTACATATATGTGGTAGGCAGTCCTTGCATTGTTATAAAGAAACACCTGAGACTGGGTAATTTATAAGGAAAAGCGGTTTACTTGGCTCAGGGTTCTACAGGCTTTACAGGATGCACGGTGCTGATGTCTTCTCAGCGTCCAGGGAGGCCTCCGGAAGCTATGACCACAGCGAAAGGTGAAGGGGTAGCAGGCAAAACGGGGGCAAGCAGGAACAAGAGAGAGAGGGTTGGGAGGAAGGACTGGATCTTGTGAGAACTCACTATCAGGAAGACAGCACCAAGCAGTCTTGGGGATCCGCCCCGATAATCCAAACACCTCCCACCAGGCCCCACCTCCAGCACTGCGGATTACAATTCAACGTGTGATTGGGCGGGACAAGTATCCAAACTATATCAACACATGAACTAAGCGAAGCCTCAGAATTTTACACTGTGGAAGGGGTCTGTCACTATCTCCACTTGACAGAAAAGGAAATCTAATGGTATGGGTACCATAGTGACCCATTTCGGCTGATAAGGAAGTTGACTTACAGAGGGGTTGGTCACTTACAGCAGGTCAGAAAGACAGAGCTGGAACTCAATCCAGGCAGTCTCGCTCCGGAGCTGGTGTGATCGACCACAATGTGCCACCTCCTCTCCAGATGAGGGTCATCTACCTGCTGTAAATAAAGGGGAGAACAAATTCTCACTGTCTGTGTTCACAGATCTTGCAGTCAGCTCAGGGAACGTCATGAATCAGTCATTACTGAGTGACCAGCGCTGGGGTAGGAGAAGATACAGGTTATGTGGAATTTAACTGAAATTGAGAGGTGCAAGGGGAGAGCCAGCTTCCCCTGAGGAGGTGAGTCAGCAATTGGGCTTGAGGAATAAAACAGGCCTTAGTAAAATGAAGAGATGGGAAAGCGGAATCCAGGCAGATAAAACAGCCTGTGAGAAGGCATGGGGTAGAAAAGAGCTCTTTGCAATCACAGAACTCAGAGTGAGGTCGCGCTGGGGCCCGGAGAGGTGAGAGGAGATGAAGCTGCTAGGTAGGCAGGCGGCAGTCCCTGCCTGGGATCCACTGTGCATTTATGCATTGCATCTGCAGGGAATGGAAAGTCACTGAAATGTATCAAGCAAAAAAGGGACCCCTCTGGTTGGAATGCAGAGGACGAGACAGAAGGCAGCAAGGGTAGGGAATAGTCAGGAGGCCACTGATAGTCCAGGCAAGAGAAAACAAAGGTTTGGAAACTGCAGGACAGAAGAGGTGGGCATATTCAAGACATCATCTGAAGACAGATCTGGCCAAACCTGATAAGTCTCCAGGTGACTCAGGGCCCCACAGGAATCTATGCTATGTGCACATAAATACAGGTTTTAAAGTTGACACACTGGGAGAAATCTCCTTTTCTTACAGATTTTTAATTCTTGATTAGCTTTTAAAAATAAAATAAGCATTATCCTTTTTATTGATCAATGATGTGGGAAATATGAGAACACTAACAAGGTTACCTAGAATCTGATGACTGGGCGGGGCACAGTGGCTCACGCCTGTGATTCCAGTACTTTGGGAGGCTGAGGCGGGCGGATCACGAGGTCAGGAGATCGAGACCATCCTGGCTAACTCGGTGAAACCCCGCCTCTACTAAAAATACAAAAAATTAGCTGGGCGTGGTGGCGGGCGCCTGTAGTCCCAGCTACTTGGGAGGCTGAGGCAGGAGAATGGCGTGAACCCGGGAGGCGGAGCTTGCAGTGAGCCGAGACCCCGCCACTGGACTCCAGCCTGGGCAACAGAGTGAGACTCCGTCTCAAAAAAAAAAAAAGAATCTGATGACTGAACAATTTTCTGGAGCAAATTCTTCCCTTTAAAATGTCACTGATACACTATTTACTGAGGAAACGACTCATAATTTAGTATCTTACATTTCCAAAGAAACCCATCCTGTTTCCAAGATTCCTGTGTGGTGCCTGAGTGATACCTGTCTCAAATCCCTTTTCACAACATCTCGGGTCTGCCAGAGTCTTGCATGAGCCTCTTCCCCTGGGGACAATCCACCCCCTACAAACAACCGCATCAAGCCAGGTAAGACAAGATCATAAAAGTGAGGGTTAGGTCAGAGACAGAGACCGACAAGATCTAGGAGCCACACAGTCAAGATCATAGGATACTATCACTACAGACATTGGCTAGTCTTGTTTGACCTGAAGTGACCCCAACTGATTTCATAAGAGTATTATAAAGGTGCATTAAAAGGGTAATAATTCAACCCATGGATTATCCATTTTAGATCTATAAAATGACTGTTCAAGCAAAAAGCTCTTTGTCTGGCCCCCGTCTTCATGAGCTTTGCTTCTTCTCTTTCTTCCCTAAACATAAAATTAGTTAAAGGGAACTCAAGTCTCTGCTACCACAAAACCTCAGGGACCACCAGCAAGGATAGAGTTCCTGAAATCAGTCAAAGTGAAGGGTTAACACTGCATAATCAGCTACCGTTAGATGTCGGTGGGACCTGAATATATAGATACATGACTTTAAAGCCCCAGACAATACAAGGGGGCCAGTGAGTGCCAGGACCCAGCCAATTGTTTGCACTAATACAAGATAGCTTTGTGCCTGTGGGGATTTATTTTCAGAAAAGACAGCCTTTTGGGTTAGCAGTGACCTTGCACCTAAATCCCAAGTGCAGTAAAGGATATGATCATCATCCATCACCTAAGAAAACTGGAGGAGGCTCACACCAACAGAATCCAAGGTAATTGGAGAAAGTGGTTGCCTCCTGTAGAAACTGGGCTTCTGATCCTAGTTTCTAGCTGAATGAAAGATATTCAGTGATCTCTTTTGGAAAAATTAAAATGAACTCAATCTCAGTAAATGAAATATGAGCTAAAATCATGGATTTTCATGACCAAAAGTGTGACTGTCATTTTAAAAGAGAAAAAGCGTAACTCAGATTAACATTCACTCCAGTTACCAGCATTGGCTTAAGGTGATACAGATGTCAACAGCTGACAACTTACATGTATCAGTCTCAGGTTGTATTTTGAGCATTTCTTGCTTTGTAAAATTTGACAAAGAATTCGCTTTTCAGATAATAAACTTCAGCTTACTGCTGAGGTTGCATGCGTTGCCCCAGATCAGAAAATAACCTCGGTGGTTTCAGTCTCCTAGAGTGCTCTTTTCACCGGCTGGCATGCGTCAAGCAAAGAACAAGGAAACATCAAGTGCTAAATCTTTACAGTGACTTTACGATCTGCAGTTATGTGGAAGGTTTATTGATCAGTCACTGCTGCTTGATATTTTGCTGCAAAGGGCAGAGCTTACTCTGGAACTTTCTGGTATCAGCAACTTGGTTAAATTTTTATTTTAATTTAGGGACAATTTCAAAGCAACCACTCTGGGGCTAGTTCACGCCATGTCAAACGTAACACGTTCTGGAGTATGGTGAAATCACTGAGAGCTCAGCTGTTTTAAAAAAAAAATAGGACTTCACTTAGGGAGAAAGCAGGATTGTAGGATCTAGAGAAGGAAAAGGAGGAGGAAGAGGTGGAAGAGGAGGAGAGGCTTCACATTTGAGAGCACTTTAAAACTTCTGTCATTGCTCACCGTAGGTAGCCTCATGAGGAGGACGATTGTGAACTTCACAGTTTTCAAAGTCCTTTCACCAAATTATTTCATTTAATCCTACCTATTCCATAAGATACTCGTTGCCATTCCCAACTCACATAAGGGAACTGAGATTCAGAGAGATTAGGCTGAGATCGCACAGCTAATAAAGCAACAGCACGAGGCAAGAACTTAGGAGGCATTTCAAGAAACCTTAGGTTTATTTGACTTTTTGCTTAACATTCACACTTTTCAGTGCCAGAATAACGGCATCAGGAGGAAGCGATTTATGCTGCAAGGGTCAGTCTCCAGTTTGTGGACGGGTAGGCATTGGACACCAGCAATGAGCTTTGCCAGTCATTGTGTTAGCAATGATGGCTCCTTTGAGAAAACATGGAAAGGTCTTCCTTGCAAAAGATCCTTAACGCATAAACCAAATAGCTATTTTTGCAGAATCCAAAATTCATTTTGAAAGCTACACACTATGAGATAAATTTAAAAGAAATAACTCTTTCCAACCACCTCAACATTCCATTAAGGATGGGCTGAAAACCTTTAAAAGTTAGAATACCTAAAATCTTTATCAGAGCTATATTTCTTCATTCAATTCATTGAGCTTCATTGAAATGTCCCAAATATCTATCTATATATTTGGAGGGATTTATAGGAAATAAAATAACAACTTTTGCACTTGCAAATATAAGTATCTTATGTATTGTCACTAAGCACTGTCATTAAATAATTGTAAGACTGGCCTCAGTGAAACTTGCTTTCTAAACAGTTTTCAAATGTGCACTCAGAGTCTTCCAAAGTATGGAGAATGAGGTACATTAAAAATGCGATGACTAATCGATGCTGAAAATTTGTCCAATGTGTATGAGTTTCCATTTCATTTTACATAAATGTTTTCTGAGGACTTATGGCTTATAAAGGACCGAGTTGGACCTAGGTCTTTAATAATAAAAGAAGAGGCTTTATTTCCCTTGTGAACTGAGTGGCTGCCTTAAAAAAAAGAAGAGGGTACTAGATTTAAAATTTCCTGAGCCCCTCTAGTGAGTTATTTCTGCTTCTGTTTTCATAAGAGAAAAATATGTCTAAAACCTGTGAACAGAATAGATGATTTTAGAGACTATGTTTGGAAATATTTCTAGGACTTTTAATTTTAATGCCTAATGGTACGTAATTTGGTCTGACAAGTGGTTAATTGATGCCTGATAGCCCCTGTTTCCAGATTACTTACTCTAGTTCATAATCATCAAACACAATGAAGCTCAATGAGCTGAATGAAATGTGTTTTATTCTGTCTTTACATTTTGTGTAGGCTTTTACTATAATCTGCCTTTAATGTGTGTGCAGAATTCCTTTCTGTGAAATCTTTCGGGTTAACACCATTTGGCCTCAGACCCTCAAGTCACATTGGCAACCGCTTAGCATGAGTATATGTATAGTTACTACTAAATACATTTGTGTATTTTTGTAATTTCATCCATTAATTTAACCAACATTTACTGAGGGTCTATTATATATCGGGCTCTGCAGTAGGCACTGTAGAGTCAGCAGTAAACAAAACGGGCCAAACTCTCCTTTTTCATGGAGTTTATAATCAAGGCAGGGGGACGGGGAGGCTGCAGACTATAACTGGATCAAGACAATATATGGTATGGTAGACTGTGATACATGCTATAGAGAAAAGCCAAGCAGGCGAGGGAGAGAAGGTAAATCGGAAGGAGGGAGTGCAATGCTAAAGATGGTGCCCAGACAAGACTTCACTGAAAAAGACACGTTTGAGCAAAGACTTAAATGTGGTGAGGAAGGGAGATATGAGGCTACATGGGGAAGAAAGTCCGAGGTAGAAGGAAGGGTAGGAAAGCCAGCGTGCTGAGGAGGGGACAGGTGAAGAGCAGTAGAAGACAAGGTGAAAGAGATAGATCGTTTAGGATCTTCCCATGTGAAGAGCAAGGAAGTAAAATGTGGCATATTTTGAAAGTACTATTAAGGTTACTGGAATGACTATTGTCTTTAGGAAAATAAGAAAGGGGTGGTGCAGGGGATCAGTTAGGCGGCTGTTACAAAAGTCCAGACAAGGCCGGGCACAGTGACTCATGCCTGTAATCCCAGCACTTTGGGAGGCAGAGGTGGGTGGATCACCTGAGGTCAGGAGTTCGAGACTATCCTGGCCAACATGGTGAAACCCTGTCTCTACTAAAAATACAAAAATTATCCAGGTGCAGTGGTGGGTGCCTGTAATCCCAGCTACTAGGGAGGCTGTAGCAGGAGAGTCTCTTGAACCTGGGAAGCAAAGGTTGCAGTGAGCCGAGATTTCACCATCGCACTTCAGCCCAAGTGACAGAGTGAGACCCTGTCTCAAAAAACAAACAAACAAACAAACAAACAAAAACAAACAAAAAAAGTCCAGACAAGAGGTGATGTTGGCCAGAGCCAGGGAAGTCATGGTGGAGATGGTAGAAAGGGTTGAATTCAGGACCTATCTGAAGGTAGAGCAAACAGAATTTGCTATAGATTGGATACAGGATGTGAGAGAAAGAATATTATGAAGGATAATTTCAGGATTTTGACCTGAACAACTGCAAGGGCAGCAAAGTCATTTTACTGAGTGGGTGTGGTCAGAAGCTGAGGAGGCAGCAGCAGAACCAGGGGCCAAGGAGACATGTCGCAGAGGCTGTGGTGGAGCCAAAAGCCTAGGGGCAGGAGGATCAAAGGTGCAGCAATTGGGGCAAGAATGAGGAGGTGGCTGATGTCATCAGAGATTGTTATATAAGTCCAGATGGAGCAAATAAGTCAATATACTCAAGATAATGGGAGTCAGGTTTCTCTCTGTTAGAGAAGAGATTTACAAATATAGAAAGGAGAAAGGCTAAAAAGAATCCTGATGTGTTGGCTTGGAATGGAAGGTATTGATGTGAATCCACAATATAGAGATAGTTATAGAGATATAGAGGTACATATATATTTATAGATGGATATAGATACAGATATCCACACATATAGTAACAAACATAAATGTGTATGTGTGGTTGTGTGTGACCCTGTATCATTTATTTCCTGTGTCCACCAAAAGGGCCTAAAAGTCTGACACCCCATAGTAGTAGCCAACCACGGGCCCAGATCTGGTGTTTAAATGCCATCCTCCACTGAGAGGAACCAGGCCTCTTTGGAGAGTGGGCTGATTTCAGGGCAGGGGCAGGGACAGTACAAAATGAACCTGGAACATCTTGATGTGCCAGAAAATAAGCGGTTGCTCAAAGAACAACGGGAATATGTCAGAGGGACCCAAGAGCCAGCTTGAGGAGATACCTACTTGCAAAATCTGGGACAATTTGGGTATCAAAATAAATAATGAAAGTAATGGAATGCAACCCATAGAACAGACTAGAAGACCATAAGCCTAGACTAAAATAAGTAAATAAGTGCAGGGAAGGCCAAGATGTTCTTTATGGAAGGATGCCAACTAATAAATGCCAAAAACAAAGGTGCAAATGGAAAATTGCCATTTGGCAGCCATCACAGTGGTGGTTGATTTAGGCAGGTGTTATCAGTGCCCGCCAATACTAGCTGAGTGAAGGTTCAATGTGAACAGAATATGGGCGTAACCTCAGAGCATATTCTGCAAAATACTTATTAATTACAAATGGGAAAATGGTGACTTTATAATGGAGAATCCCGGTATCCACTAATCCAGATGTTAAAAGTTAACATCATAATGGTGGTTCTGTTAAACTGATACCACGTGCCTTCTAATGTCATGCACTCTCAGGGGTAAAGTGTAATTTCTTTGATGTTCTTGACAAGGATGTAGGGCCTGGATCAGATATGAAGAAATAGCTGATGTACCCAAGTTGAGCAACAGTTTACAGAATGAAAGGTATACGTTTTTAAAGCCATCAAGGTCATGAAAGTTGGGGAAAAACTGAAAAATTGTAGCAGATTAATGGAGAATAACAGGACATGTCAACTAAATGTAATACGTGATCCTATGCTGGATTCTGGACGAGAAAGCAAAACAGACATTCAGGGGAAAGTTGAGAAAATTTGAATAGATTCTATGGATTTGTAGATGGTGTTATCTCAATGTTGTATTATGCTTATGTAAGAGAGAATCCTCACTTGGGAGAAATACATACACTGAAGTACTTAAGGGCGATGGAACAGCATGTTTGTACCTGCTCTTAACTGATTCAGAAAAAAAAAATATTAATCATGAGTATCTATCTAGCTAGCTATATCTAGAGATATATCAAATATAAAACAATAAAACTTGGGAAAACTAGGAGAGACAGATATTGAATTTCTTCACATCATTTTCCCCTATTTTTTTAAGTTGAAATTATTTCCAAATATTTTTTTAAATGGACCTCATTAGTTATTTAGTCAAATCTTCTCCTTTTACAGAAAAGAAAACATTAAAGAGCAAAACTAGGATTCCTCCACAAAGTTATGCAGAAACAGTAACATATGAAGATGCATGAGTTTTAGTTCTCAGGAAACTCGATAAATATCAAGAGTGTGATTTGCCCATTCAAAAGCTACACTGACAGCAGCACGTTGAACTGACGTGTTTTGCTAGGACGACTGAGCTGAAGCAGTGTGTTTATATTTTAAGGAGGTCAGAGGCAATTTGGAGGGTAAGAGATGAGGAAAGATTGTGCAAGCAGATCATGTGAGGAGAGACCAAAGGGACAGGGCATGTTTAGCCTCAACAAAAGAGGTCATGCAGAGCATCTGTCATTTGTTTTAAACAATTTGGAATGCTTTCTTGTGAAATAGGGTTTACACATTTGGAGGACCACCACGGATAGAAACAGAACCAATGGGTAAAAAGGGGAGTGAGACACATTTTACCTTCAACTATGGAAAATGAAATTCCATAGTTTCATAGTTTACTATGTTCAACTATGAAATAGAAGACTATTCAGGGGTAATGAGACTTTCTTTTTTTTCTTTTTCTTTTTTTTTGGTAGAGGATGGGGGGCAAGGGTGGGGTGAGGTCTCACTTTCTTGCTCAGGCTGGTCTCTTGCTCAGGCTGGGCTCAAGTAATCCTCCCACCTCAGCCTCCCAAAGTGCTGTGAGCCATGGCACCTGACTTGAAGGTAATGAGATTCTTATCACAGGGAATGCACAGGCAAGAGGGGCATTTGATGAAAATAGTCTAGTGGTAACAAGTGTTGGAAGTGATAGGTGACCTTTAAGCCCTTTTAAACACAGTTTATAATAGTAGCTGCTATTTATTGAATGCTTACTGTACGTTGAACACTGCAGATCTGCATTAACTCAGTCAGTCCTTACCACAGCTCAATCAGGTGGACACCCTTATTTTCTTTCCGCATATAAAGAAAATGTTTACATAAACTGTCCCATATGCAAATCCAGCAAAACACACACAGGTGTTGGAGAAGCCGTTCCAGGTCTCAGCTTCCACACTGACTGCCTTCACATTCTCTTTTGTCTTCTCCTTCAGAATCTTCAGCCACAAGGGCTCCAGTGTCTACTGATTTCTCCCACTGTCAATAGACTCTCCCATTTTCTCTCCAATCCTTTCTCATTCCTCCCTCTTTCCTACATCATACTTTCTCATTCACGCCAGTCTTCAAGCTCTGTCTCCAATATGAAGGAACATGGTTTTCCTGAGGAAGAACTTTTCATCACTTCTATGCTTGGCACAGCACTCCCAGAAAGAAATCCATCTTGTCAAGTCGTGCCTCACCTGGCTATCAACATAACAGACACATAACTAGTTTAATAGTCACTAGTACTCCCATTACCCACCCTTCTGCCCCTATTTTTTTTTTTAGCTATTCCTCCAGTTATTGAGTCAATCTGGACTTAAACTTGAGCAAGCCACACCTTAATTCTACTCATTGTTTTACCCAATTCAGTTCAAAGACCTATTCATAAGCAAACATTTAACCTGGGGTATTGAAATGTCTTACTGTGAATGCTTTGCCACTAGACTGCTGTCTTCAGGAGTTTCAAGAGCAAAGGTGAGAACTAGTTTGCTTCTTTTGAGAGTGGCCAGAGTAAGCACTTGGCTGCAGGGAAAAAAGTTTGCTTTTAATTTCCAAAGTGGACCCAAGATGATAGGGTCTCATGGAACAAAATCTTTGCTTTGATGCAAGGAACCAGTGCTATGCAGCAGTCTTCCAAGTTACTTACCAACAGTTGAAAGGGTGTGGCTTCTTGACTGGTGCCAAGTGTTTCCAATATGCCCTTGTGTAGCGCCACCTCTGACTTCCTATAGAAAGCCTCTTTCCTCTGCCTCAGCCTGCTGAGGATTCCACAAAACACAGCTAGATGTGAGCTGCATGTGCACACTCCAGTCTCATTTAACAGTGCAACACCTGCACTCTCAAAACCTAGACATTTCCCTAATGGGCTATAAAATGTGCTATTTGGGCAGTTAATTTCAAAATGTTATTAAACTAATAGGCACTTGGCAATGTACCTCTTTCACATAGATACACCCAAGAGTCAGACGTTTCTGGTTGATTGGATGGCTTTCCAGACTTGTGATTGTCATATTTTATAGCTTTTCCTCCTCCAGAACGCTTTACGAAATCCGTTTTCCAGAAAGCACGCCTCCAGGAGCTACTAGGAGGCAGAGTGAGTGAAGACTGGCCTGAGTGCCCAGGGATAGACTGTGCAGTGAACTCTTGTCCAGGTCTTTGGGGTAGAGGTGGAAGGAAAAGAAAGATAATGTTCCCTTTGTTTACTTAGAAGGTCCAAGAGTTGTAGAAAGCACAGGTCTCGTTTTTAGTGTGCACGGGCATACATTCTCATGGCCTGGACTCACAGGCCACAGAATCAAGCAAACACGCATGTGACATACTGAGCCTTCAGGCCTGGAAACCCCGTGGGCACCAGTGGGGATGGCTTTGCAGGCGCTGGAACTGCAGGATCCGCCGCTGCAGGGGTGCAGGCTGGGTGAGAAAAGGGTGCAAGCTGGGTCTACACTGCTCTTCATATTTTGGCGCTTCATGTGAAGTTGGATGATGCTTAAATGAAACAGCCCCCAAGCCACTTTCTGGCCTACATCCCCAGACCGCCGCTGTGAAGTTAACTCTTTTCAGAGATTGCAAAAATTTAATACCAGTAAAAGAAACCAAGTTACCAGGTCCCCTTAAGGCGCACGAAAGGACATTTATCATAGCCTCTCCTTTCCCTCCAGTCCCTAGCTACACAAAATTTTGTGTGTGTGTGTGTGTGTGTGTGTGTGTGTGTGTGTGTGTGTGTGTGTGTGTGTAATTCTTTCCCTGCTTGCAGAGACCGCTGGCTATAAAGCCCAGGGAGGCCTGTAAGGAGACCCACACTTTGCGAGCGCGCGGCTCGAGGGCGGGCTCAGGGCGGGGCAGAGCGCCGGGACCGCCCGGGCGCCGGGCGCAGCCAACGAGAGGACCGGGAGGGCGGGCCGGCGAGGGCTGAGCGGCGCGGGCTGTCACAGGCGCCCGAAGCGCGCTGCAGGTGGCAACTTGGAGGTGCCGCCACCGCAGCTGCGGGAGGAGCCCGGGTCTGGCGGCTCCTTCCAGCCTCCAGGAGCTCTTTCCCGCCGCCGAGCCCGAGATTGGACCTCGGAGAATTCGCAAGAAAGAGCCCCTGCGGAGGGACCTGTGAGCAGCCCTACCTCACTCTGCCCTTGCGCTACTTTTTTCCTCCAAGGAAGGTTGTGCCCGCGGGCTGCCAACAAGCTCCGGGAGGGGCCCCAAAGGAAGGCTTCGGTGACCCAGGTGAGCGCCTTTCCCTTCCAGTGCCCCATCCTTCTTGGCAGTCGGGCGTAGGCCGGGAGCGCCGCCTAGCCCCGTGGGTAGGGGCGCCGGTGCGGGCCGCCTGCCCTTGGCTCGAGGTCGACGGGGGAGAAAGCGAGGAAGGGGCGAGGCTGGTCCGACCGGGGGCTGCCGGGCCGGGTCCGCCCGGAAGCGGCAGGGACTCTCGGACCGGCACCTGGAGACTAGGGACGAGCAGAGAGGTGCTTTGAGGCGGACAGAGGGCTTGCGCCCGGTTTAAGCTGGCCGGGATCTACCGCCTGCGCTCTGTGCTGGAGCCGCCGTGGGAGCCGAGCGCGGCGCCTCTGCGAACCCCAGAGCTAGTGCGCGGGGCCCGGCGAGCGCACCAGTCTTCGGTCCCTCGGAGCCCAAGGCCCTGGAGGACGTCATTCCTCTCCGCTCGGGCAACTCCTCCTCCGCCCCGTCTTGCCTCCACCCCTCCGCGCCCGCCGTTTAGCCTATTCGGAGACTCCGTGCTTTTTGCCAGCGCGCGCAGTGGTTGCTGCTGTCACTCCCCTCCCCGCCCTCGCAGGAGTTGGAGCGACCTGGGGTCTGGGTCCCCGGCCCCGGCCGCCTAGTTGTGGGCTGGACGCGAGTGGGGCTGGCCAGTTCTTTGCGAGGAGGGCAGGAGTGAGCGCGGGCTCTCTCTCTAGTGCTCCTTCCGAATCCGTCCCCGCCCGCCCCTGCAGCTCGAACCGCTAGCCCAGAGAGCGGAGTGTCAGAAGCCAGATCTTGTTAGCTCTGGGGAAACTAGGAAGCCTGGGAAGGTGCGAACCTCGCCGATGAGGCCAGAGCCTCCGCCCCCATCTCAGTGTTTCTGCCCCTGCTTTCCTGCTTTCAAGTGGACAGTGGCTCTGACCTCCGCATTCCTGCTTGTGGCGTGGGGGCGCTAGCGGCAGTGTGTGTGTGTGCGGTTTGTAAGGATGAGCGAATGCGATCCTCCGGGAGGCAGAGGCGCAGGAGCCCGTTCTCCCAGCCCGGCAGAGCCGCAGGGACCGCCACCCCTCGCCGCCAGCGGCGCGCAGCTGCAACTCCGCGCTGCCGGTTTCTCTCCTCCCGCTCCAGCTCCCAGTCCCCCCCGACCAACGCGGCATCCCAGGATTAAAATCATCTGGCCAAAGGGTGCGGGTGGGGGATCGAGGTGCTCCCGAGGCGAATGAGGCTGTTTCTCAAAATCCTGGGAGCGCCCCTCGCCCGGCGTTGCATCTTCCGGTGGCTGGGCTGTAAGGACCGGCGGTGGAGGCTTGGCGGAGGCGGGCCCGCGCTCCAGAGAGGCCGTCATGTCACCCGAGAAGCCGACGCTGGGGGCTGCTGAACCTGCGAACTCCCTTTGACGCGTCCTGCTCGGAGCCGGGGAGCTCCTGGCTGGCCGGGGGAGCGCCGCGCGGGAGGTGCGGTGGCCTGGCCAGTGCTGCGGGAGGGCGCCCCGGGCGCGTCGGGGGCTGCGTGGGGGGGCTGGAGAGCCCGCGGGGAGCTGCGGCGGGCTTGGGGCACCCGAGTGGCGCTGGAAGTTGAGCCGGGGTCCGCAGGGCTCGGTGACCGCCCTGGCGCCGCCGCTGCGGATTCGGGAACAGCGGCCACGCGGCGCGTTCGGCCGCCCCCTCGGCCCGCCCGCCGCGGCTTTCGCTTTCCTTCTGCAGAAGTGAAGCCGCCGCCTGGGCTCGCTCCGGCTGGCGACCTTTGCGCCAGAAAAGCCTGAGGTGCTGGAGGCGAAATCCTCCCGGGAGCGAAGGGCGGCGTCCACAAGACAAGGAAAGGGAAGACGCCGGGCTCCGGCGGGTAGCGCAGTCGCGGGAGGGCGGCGCTGAGCGCCAAGGATCCCCGAGGCGAGGCGGACCCAACCCAGCCGGGAGGTGCTGCCCTCGCCCTTGGCGCTCTCTCACAGGGAGCTGGTGGACCCCCCGCCCCTGCCAGTCCGTAACTCCCGTGTAATTCCCTCTGAAGTGCTAAGACTGGGCCGGGAGAGGGCTGGAAGCCACTAAATGAATGAAAGTAGAAACGGTGGTGAATCCCAAATCTAACTATGGTTTAAATCTAAATTCCACGTGATTAGAAACAGATTCTAACCCGGTAGAGCAGGGTCTATGTGGGAGCTCCTATATCGCATTCAAATAATGGCAGTTACTGAGGGACACCGCAAGACTTGCCCCTCCCAGGCTGTAATTGTGCTGCTTTGGGGAGTGGGGGTGGGGTGGGCTCCCGTGTGCCCATATCATTACACATAATCTAGAACGAGGAAAGAGTGAAGTTCAGGTCGGTTCTGAAATGACCTTGGGAGTCTCCGTCTTCACTTTCCCTTACTTGCCTAGGCAGTTCCCAGTTGGATCAGTTACAGTTCAGACTTGTGACACCAAGGGGTCAAAGAGCCTCCCTTGTAACATTAGATAATAGTCTTCTTAGAATGTGTGGTAACCGTAGGAAAACATTCTCAGTACTGAGGAGCAGAGGTATAAAACCGAAAGTTTGCAACTAGGCTATGACCTCTCAATCCCAATAATGGAAATACAGCTCTTAGTGGAATGTAAGTTATTGAGGGCAGGGTTCTTACTCATTCTTTTATTCCCAGAGTCTGGCACTTAGTAGGTGTTCAACAAACATTTGTGTAGAGCAGGGCCTATAATTAAAGACATTGCCCTGAAAAGACATTTAATAATTTTTAGGTCAATCATTATTAAAATCAGAATATTAAACTAATTATATATCCCAAAGAGTTTAAAAATATAACTAAACCATGCACACTGGTCCTCATGAGTTATGTTTTTAAACTCTTTGGGATTGGTGAAATCACTTCAGATAAGAAGGCACTTAAGATATTGGAAGTTTAGAAGTTATAGAGTGGTAGAGTTGTATGGTTAAAGTCCCTTTTTAACAGCCTCTGGTTGAATACCTATAGAAACTGGGATCTCAGTACTTTCAGAAGTGTTTGATTCCATTTTAGAGAAATTTTGTATTTAAATGTAAGGAACACAGGGATGAACATGCCATGGTTCACGTCTGCCCACATGAAACTCACATTCTAGTTGCTAAGCCAAAAAGGAGGGAAGCATTATGATTTTGATGCTATTGTGTAGATCCATGAGAAAGTTAAGGGATCTCAGCAAAGTGACCTCACACTTTGAACAGAAACAGCAAGGGAACTTCACGGAGGATGGGTCTTGTGGTTTGAATTTGAAGAGAAGTTCTCCTGGAGCACTGCATAAACAGACTACTGAGAAGTCCGCGGAAAGTCAGCCTGCATAGCTCTTCCTCCCTTCCAGTTCCACCTCCTGAGCTATAACACCCCGCCTTCTCTCTCTTCTACACACCCACCATTATTCTATTTAAGAGCAGTTTCCGTGTCTCTCTATTTCTTCTTTTCTCCAGGCCAGAGAGCCACAGATTCTTCATGCTACCTCCAATCCCAGATTACCCATTCTCACAATACACTGAACATTGGCATGCTTCCTCTTGAGGAGTTAGTGAGGGAGAAACAAAATCTCAAGCAGGGCATGATTTTTGTAGGATTTTAACTGAGGGCAAGTTGGCTGTGAAAGGTTTATTAAAAAAGGTCCAGGGAGTGGGATGAGTCACAGTCCACTGTGGGCAACTATTTCCTTATCTGTAAGGAGAATAATAATTTTCACCTACCACACTGTGAGAATTAATTTGTGACTTCAGAGTTATCTGAGTTACTTGAAAGCAAAGTGTGAGACCTAGCACATGGGAACATAAAATTTTCCAGGTCAGAGCTGGTTAATCAAGAATAGCAAGAAGCACTATTAGTAAGGAAATATGACTTTCATTGGAGAACTGCTAAAGAGGCTAGAGATTTTAAAAGGTATTGAAACCCGCTATTTATAATAAAGACTAAAAAAATAAATATAGCTATTAGAAAATGTTTATAATTCGTCATTTTGTCAGGGAGTAGAGAAAACTGGAATGTAATACTCCAGTAGTCACCAGATCACTGAAGAGATGAAAATAATTTGTTTTGTTTTCATGCTAGTTCAGTAGTATGTGGGGCTTTTATTTGGGAGGATTTGGTGTCATGATGATGTCTTGTAAAAAAGCAGGGCTGATTGATGTGTAGTGTGCATTCTGAAGTGCTAAGGGTCTCCTAGCCCAAAACTAATGCAAGGGCCAATGTTCTCGTGAGATTGTGGTAAGAATTCCAGATGTGGGAGCTGAAAGGACACTGTCTTGGAATCCTAAATAATGAGAGAGTGAGCAGCTAAGTTAAAAGCAGCGACAAGACAGGGGAAAGGCACTGAATATAATTGGGGCCGATTGGGTGCAATTTCAGTCAAGCAGCATAAATGAAGATCAGAATGGAGAAAAGACATGAATGGACAAAAAAAATGCATGTAGAACTTACAATGGCGACTTTGAAATAAAAAGAGAGAGAAAGCTACCATTTCTTTGTGTGGTGGGAAAACAAGGGTGAATAAGAACTTGGACACCTCCCTTCTGAAATCAGCTCATTGTGTAAGATCTCTGAACCGCCAAATCCTCATCAGTAGAATGGGGATAGGAATGCTTTATGGTGAGAAGTCAACAGAAGAACATATAAAACACCTAGAACGTGGCCTGGCTTTTAGGTGAGCTGCTTTGGCAACAAGCTACTGGTTTTCTAGAACCAGGAGTGTCAGTTGGCTGGATGCATTATTGCCACATCTTTATTTTAACTCTTAGCCTTCATTAGAAATACAGTCTCACATTTGAAATTGGCAAGGGGATATTTTACCCAGTTGTTCCCCAGTCATCTCAAACTGAACACGTCTAAAAATTTCATTCATCAGTTTCATACTTTCCTCCCTTTCCCTAGGACCTACCATGTCCCAAGTCACCTGCATGGGAGACCTGACATGTTTTTATGCCTTTCTCTTCTCACATTGCTCCCTGACAGACACACACCACAGAAATGTCAGGGTCCCCGTGGTGGTAACTTCCACTGCCACTTCCTTTCTATCAGATCCCCACCAGTCCTAGCTCTGGTTCTTGCCACCTCCTGCTTGGATTGTTGCGGTAATTATCCCAGCTCACTCTCATTCTGTCTTCCTAACTTCTTCCGGTTCAGTTCTTTCACAGTGCTGCTTTGGTTTTATCACTCCCTGCTCCAAACCTCAAGCCACTTCTGTTTCCTAAAGTATGAGTGCAAACTCCTTTTGATTTGTATTCAAAGCCCTATGTTTGCTGTCCTGTATATAAGTGTTCAGATCTCCCAAGGCCCGAACAGGAAACCCATGACAATCTCCCCAATTCCTATGCATGCCTTTAGGTTTGATTTCTCTGTCCTTCGCTCACCCCATTTGTTTCTACTGAAATGCCCTTCCTCCTCTTTCTTCACCTTGAAATCCTGCACTCAAACACCACCTCCCTTGTGATGTTTTTCTCGATAATTCAGAAGATCTCTCTCTCTCTCATTTCCTTTTGTAGCTCTTTGCTCCTTCTTCTCTTGTGGCACTTATCACATATTCATTCTTTCGTGTGTTTACATCCATTACTCATAGGATGAGCTATGACTTCATCCTATTCACCTTTGTATTCTCCAGTAAGTTTTATCCAGAGTGGGGGCTCCACCGTAACTTGTCACTGAGAGGATGATTGTCTAGAGACATATGAGGAGAGTTTATGACAGAAGAAGAGAAGAATGTTGTTCCAATCCCATGTCAAGTCAGTATGAGGAAGAAGTAGCCAGGCCTTGATGAGGTCTTTAAAGATAAAGTGGAAAAACAGGCAATTATCTGGAAACTTCAAAAACCACTCTCTACCCACATTGGCCTAATTTCATGGATAATTTATGCTTTGGTAGCTGGAAGAATCTGTAAAATTGACATTTGTCATTATTGTGATGACATTATAGCCATGTGAGCTAGACAGAGCTTTCAAAAGTAGAATAGAATGTGGAGAGTCTAGCTGATAGTGATTGGACTGAAGGGAAAATGAGATATGCTGGGCAAGATGCCCATAAAGTACCGAATGCATTCCTAAGTACATGAGCGAGGCCAGACACCGTGGCTCACACCTGTAATCCCAGCAATTTCAGAGGCCGAGGTAGGATGATCATTTGAGGCCAAAGACCAGCCTGGGCAACAAATTGAGACCCTGTCTCTGCAGAAAATTAAAAATTAGCCAGGCATGGTGGCACATGACTGTAGTCCTAGCTTCTTGAGAGGTTGAGGCAGGAGGATCAGTTGAACCCAGGAGCTGGAGGTTGCAGTGAGCTATGATTGTGTGCCACTGCATTCCAGCCTGGGTGACAGAGCAAGACCCTTTCTAAAAAAAAGTTTATTCATACTTTTAGATGATTAAATTTCTTATGGTCTCATACTTTTTTATTAAAAATGAAAAGATTGCCTGTAATCCCAGCACTTTGGGAGGCTGAGATGGGTGAATCACTAGAGGTCAGGAGTTAGAAACCAGCCTCGCCAACATGGTGAAACCCTGACTCCCCGACTCTACTAAAAAATACAAAAATTAGCCTGGTGTGGTGGCTCATGCCTATGATCCCAGTTATTTGGGAGGCTGAGGCACGAGAATTACTTGAACCTGGGAAGCAGAGGTTCCAGTGAGACGAGATTGCACCACTGCAGTCCAGCCTGGGTAGCAGAGTAAGACTGTCTAAAAAAAAATTAAAAAATTTAAAAAAATTAAAAGATAAAGCCATGCCATTTCTCATGTGTATACTATATGTTTGGGGTCAGGTGAAGAAATAAGAAGATGACCAGCTCCCAACTTTCAGGAAGAAAAATGCTTCTAAACTATTGAATATACAATAGCCTTCAAATTGAGAGGATAAATTCATCCTCATCAAATAGTTGTAAATAGTCTAT
The DNA here is from genome assembly GCF_037993035.2 of Macaca fascicularis. Classification (NCBI taxonomy): domain Eukaryota; kingdom Metazoa; phylum Chordata; class Mammalia; order Primates; family Cercopithecidae; genus Macaca; species Macaca fascicularis. The sequence goes on along the minus strand of NC_088392.1, from coordinate 74,117,135 downwards.
TGCTCACTAGGAATGAGCAAAAAGAAAAATACACAGGCATGATCAAGCACTGAGGTTTTGAATAGTTAGGAATTAGGTAGTTTCACATAGTGTTAGAATTATGTACTGAAACCTCCTGGATTATGAGGAATTGAATGGCTGTGAGTGATCAAGGGCTGCTGTATCTATGTTGTATGGATTTTGACACATGGTATTTATAAAGTTTACACAAATATGTTATAAAATGGAAAAGATGTTGGCTATCCACTATGTGCAAACATTTGGTCACACGTGTGTGATTCATATCAAGATGCTGTTCCAAACCCAGCTCATCTGCAGCTTACTAAGCCTCTCTCGGCCTCAGCTTTCCCACTGGCAAAAAGAAATAACAGAATTCCCTGCATCACATACAGGATGAAAAAAATGTAATGATGTCAACTATGTGACAGTAGTTTATGAGTGAAAAAGTGAGACCCAATATTTTAGTTACTGGTCTGATAGTTAAAAAAAATCAGCATCATACAAATCTCTCCATCTCTGTAACTCCTTCAGTATAAAAACAAACATGGAAAATTCACAGGGACAAATTCAAATACAAACAAATGTTTAATCAGAGACTCATATTCACCTCTAAGTGAAAAACATATTTCTTTCCCCCAATAGTGACAGCATTCTGCAGCGCTAAAGGAGACCAGGAGTCTGTGGGAGCAAAGATCGTTTTGCGAAGCTAGAGGTCCGATTTAAAAGCAGTTGCTGTCACAGATTAAAACATATTTGCATTCTGCCTCGAATAGTTGTCTCTTTGAATGTTGGGTGCCTTTTTCAGGTTGCTTTGTGAATAATATACACAAAATGAAAATGTTAAAAAAACGTAGCCTGCAAACCCTAAAGAGTAGAAGAAACACGGTGATACAATGTACAACGAGCAAGATGTCCTTACTATTAAGCTCACTGCATACTGGGACGCATAGCAACTGCTAGACTCACCTTGCCGCAGTTTCCGTACCAGTAGGTAGAGTTGACTATCTGGCGACAAGTCACCTAAGTTTGTTGAGTCTTCATTTCTTCTGCAAAACTACTTTAGTAATGCACATCTAGCAGAGTTGTTGTTAAGAACAAGAAGTAATACTTAGAAAATGGCTAGCATATAGTAAGTGCCCAAACAAATGTACCAATATCTTTTTGTCATTTAATGCATACCTTATTAACATATAATTCAGTCTGAAAGTCCATATTTAACAGATCACGTTTTACTCTCAACGTTTATGTTTCAAGCTCTTCTTGGCCCTATGTTTATTTACTTTTTGATGATTTAAAAAAATAAATTTTAGTCCTGAGTATATTTAAACGTAATTTTCCTTTTGCCCTTTTTCATGTTAAAAAAAAAAAAAATAACCAAAGCAAAATGCAGTTAGGAAGATAACCCTGATAATCCTACTGCAAAATGTTTCTGCATTTTGAAATCAAATAGAAATTAATATTGTGTTGATCTGCCTCCTTTATATCTGTATCATTCAAGCAGAAAAAGTAATGAATATCATAAAGATTTAGCCTTGCTTATTCTAAAGTAATCCATGACAAATTAATTTATACTTTTTAATCTTGAAGTGATCTCCATTGGTCATTTAATTACAAAATGATTAGGAAAAACTGTCACACTTTCATGTTTTCAAATGGACAGGGATGATTTTTTTTCTTTCTTTCTTTCCTTTATGAGACAGGGTCTTGCTCTGTCACCCAGGCTGGAGTGCAGTGGCACAATCACAGCTCACTACAGCCTCGACTTTCCAGGCCCAAGTGATTCTCCTGCCTCAGCCTCCTGAATAGCTGAGACCACTGGCACATGCCACCATATCCCGCTGTTTGTTTTTTTTTTTTTTCTTACTTTTGTAGAGATGAGGTCTTGCTATATTTCCCAGGCTGGTCTGGAACTCCTGGGCTCAAGCAATCCTCCAGCCTTGGCCTCCCAAAGTGCTGGGTTTACAGGCATGAACCTGCTTTGGTCTGGTTTTTAAAAGAGTATTTTAATTCATAGTGGATACAAATATAGCCCATATTTCCTGAATTATAGTAACTACACAACTTAATACCTATAATAAAACTGTATTTCTTTGACTCTGTCACCACTCACAAAATAGTCATTCTAACCATAGTCAGATTTCTCCCAGCTGGGTTTAGGGATCCCTGGAGATCTCTCCCCTGCTTGCAAAACCGAATCCTCTCTGAGCCACTTAGACCAGGCAATTTTTACTTGCTCCAATTTTGGCCACTATAGTGACACTTAACGTCAAATATCTCAAAGGATGCTACTAAACCCATTGTGGCCAGCACCCAGCAGAGAGTCACCAGGACTGCCAGAAAGTGAGTGATGTGTTCTTCTGCTTCCCTGAGGTCTGGAGGAGATAGGGGTTCTGGACCATTGACACCTGTGGCCTCATGAGGTCCACCTGGCATATGTAAATGTTTAGATAAGGGTTACCAACTTGTAAGCTCAAGAAGTTTTAAAATTTATCAAATAAGCAATGGGGAACCATTGAAGGATCATATGCAAAGGAGTCATATGGGGAGATTAGATATGGAAAGGTTACTGTGACTATGAGTGGGGAAAGTTTGGTGGCCTAAGAGTGCAGAAAACCTTGGCGCCAAGGTTTGTACTTTGATTTCCTTTTCTCTTTACCTGGGTTCTTTCCCAAAAGACTCCTTTCGTTTTCTCTAATAGTTAGATATTGGAATATCAAAAGCTAAAAATATATAGACCGTATTTTTAAAAAGTTCAGATGGCATATTTTTAAAAGATCGGATGGGGTAGATACTTTTCTCTCACAAAATTTATGAGTACTGGGGAATATTGTCATGTTACAACATCATCTACATTATTATAAAGGATGTGTAATTTGTACTATTCTTAGCTATTATTTGCTTCCTTTGAAAACATATTATAGATAGAAGAGAATTAGGTAATGCAACAGTGAGTAATGTGGCTGAAGTGTACGTGTGACCCAGTTGCCAAACCTTTTCACTAAGTGAAAAGTATCATGATGTTTTGTTTTGTGTCTGGTACTTTAATAGATGAATATACTCTTTCCTTTCAGGTTACTCCACATGTATTTTCCTTTAAGTGTAGCATTGGTCTCTGTAGTATACACTTAGAACATAACTGAGTGTGTTTCAGGAAAAGTAAGCAGCAATGTCATTTTCCAGATTGTGGGTTCATCGTCACTTAATTTCCCTGGATGATAGTTTATTCATCTTTGTGATAGAGTTACAGCTGCTTCCGCTTTCAAATCTACAATCCTGAAGCATTGTCATAGATTAAAAACCTTTTGTTTTTTTTTAAACTTGATAACATAGCATACACTTTGTGATTGTTTTCATAGCTCAGGGGTGTTAAAACACAATTTCGACATGAAAAAATGAAAATATCACTTTACACAGGTTTTGCTATGGAAAAAATACTAAAGAATTCTTTAATAACAATATTGTTATTGTTAGCTCAGGTAATATAGTTTTTCATCTCTGGATAATTGATCACATTGATCTGTTAACAATTAATCAATTACTTTTCTGAATTAACTCAGTACTTTCACTGTTTACCTTGTTACCTAGAATCTCATTTTATTATTTTCCTTTCCTTTTATGCATCATCATGGATTTGGATGAATTCAAAGAGGTTCTGGGTAATCTTTTCAAAGCATAGCAAGAGGATTTATCTAGATGGCTCCCATTAAAATAAAGAAAAATGATAATACATGGCTAAAGTATAGTGCATCTCTTAAAAACACTTTCTCCTGGCCTCAATTTGGCATAAGGAAAGGGGGTTGTTTGTTACATTTGATTAGCTGTTAGTCTAGAGAAAGATAAAAGTCCACTAGACCTGGCTGGAATGTAGCAAGTGGCACATTCCTGCCTCTGACCTGCTTATATAATGCTTCAAGGAACAGCTGACCTGAATCATGAATGGCTGAATGGCTTTCTGTGGAAGGTGCAGTTAACTTTGTGTCTGGAAATGAGTTGATATGGGAAAAAGTGTCTGACCCACAAAATTATTTCTCTGACTAAAAATATAATGTTAGTAGGACTAAGGAAAAGGATTGATAATAGAAAAAACATAAAAAAGAAAAGAGCCATTTTCATACATGAGACTTTGCTGGGCTGCATATGGATGGAAGTGAGTGCACCATACCAGGGATTCAACGGCACAAGTTGCACTGTGTTCACAAAAATCGAATCAGAGCGAAACGTGCTCTTCTTTTCTGCCCGTTGCTCCTGAACTTCATCCTAACCCCCACCTTCCCCACCCCCACTCAAACCTCTCTTAATAGTCAACATCCCCGTTCTTGTGGAGTTGTCCTTGTATTATACATACATCACATAGTAGGCATTCAGTAGATACAAATCATTACAGTGTGCTGTTATAAAATAGAAATTAGAACACATAATAATTGTATTTTCAAAAAAGTGTTAGTGGCTGAGTTAACTAGAGTAATATTTTAAACATATTTAACAGCAAACACCGTGTTTGGTGTTAAAGGTGTAATCAAACTGTATACCGAAGTTACAGGGAGAGGTTCAATAAGAACCTATTACACCTTTAACACCGAACAGGATGTTTGTGAGCACATGCCTTCTACCGGGGGTGAAAATACCAAGGTCTCTTCTAAACACATTATTTTTTTAATGGTGGGATGATTTTGCTGTTGTAGAGACAAGATGGATTCGTCTGTATGGGGTTGCTTGTTGGAGATTTATGGTGTAGTTTTTTACCAGTTTTTGTTGACCCTTGTCTCTTCACAAAGACACACATTGAATTCAGAAATTTGTTTTTCACCATTGACCTACTAAAGTATCAGTTTGCGCATGATATGAGAAGGAGCATCAAAGATGTGGGGAAGCCAAGGTCAATGACCTCCAAATGTTTAGAAGCCTTTTATTTTTCCACTGAAATCCCATGGGGTAGAAACTTGGTCTCAGTTCTGTGTGCTCTTTAGACGTAGGTTGAGCAATGTTGCTGAACTATTCTCCTTCTTTAGTCCATGGTCTTACCTTAACCTTTTTACATTTCCTGCATAAGGAATGCATGTTTATCTCATATTTTGGGAGGTATTGGCACTCTCTTTCTGAATATTTTTCAAAGCAGAAGACAAGCAATGATCAAAGGGTAGTTTATGAATGTTGTAGATTTTGTTTCTAAGAGCATAGGAATGCTTCTTTTCTTCAGTCTCTGACTTTTTAGCCTTAGGGTGAAAAGACTAGAGTGATAAAAGGCAGAGACCTACTTTCTGAATATAGGCATTCCCCATTTTACAGCTGAGTCATTTTTTGAAAAGTGCATTTATAAGTAGTTGTTTGGAATTTTGAATTATTTGCCCGGAGAGAAGATACTAAAAATTGTGTTTAGGTTTCCAGGCTAGTCCAGACAACTATATTAAACCTATGTTATGAACATTTTGGAACTGCAGTATTAATATCACTTATGAGACCTTGGAACAGGAAGTCAAATGGTTCCTCCCTAGATGGATAGCCTGCGGTGCAAATTTTTGGATAAGTATATAGTGCTTCGCAACTCCCTTCCTGAATCCCTCATCTGTCTTCTAGTGCCCATTTCTTTGGGCATACTATCCTAAGTCAAACTTTTTTGCTCATAGTTAGGCTTTCTTACTTTCCAAAACATACTCCTAGCTCCAAATTTATTACATTCTCTTCCTCAAAAACTACCATTTTTTGTTCTTGTGATCAAGTAATAAATAGGAAAGTAGTGTGATTGAATTAATTATATTTGCAGAAAGAATGATGACCCTATAGTCCTTCCTTGTTATTTGCATTTAAAAAATAGAATGACTTGTAACTCAAATCAAATACAGGTTGTTGTATTTTCTTCAGTTTGATATTCATTCATTCATTCATTCATTCAGTTTGATCATCTTTTATAAGCAAGGTACTGTTAGACTATGAGAATTGAAACGTGAATAAAATATGATGCTATCATCTTATAGGGAGGTCAGTATATAAAAACAATATAAAGTGTGATAATGATGAATGGCAAAAAAGAATTTTATGAAAATATCAAATCTTATACATCACTGGAGGGAAGAAGGTAAATTGATATAATAATATTGAAAAACAATTAGGCATTATCTTTTAAAGATATGCATACTCTCCAACACAGGAATTTTGCATTTCATTATATGTTATAGATAAACTCTTCCATGTATACATCAAGAAATGTTTCAAAATTATCCATAATAGCAAGAAATTGGAAACAACACAAATATCTATGGACAAGAGAGTAGATAACTAAAGTATGGCATGTTCACCAAATGAGATACCATGCAACCACAAAAATGAACCATAGCTATCAACCAACCACATGGATGAATCTTTAATATTGTTGACTTTTTTACATTACAGAATATTACATGATGTAATAGCATTTTTATAAGGCTCAGAAACTGAAAAACGTAACAATATTGTTTAGGAAAATGTGTAGGGAGGCAGGAGGACTGCAGAGTAGAGGCAACCACATTGGTGACCTTCTCATTATTAAGTGAGAGTTCACAGGTGTTCATTTTGTTTTTATGCTTCATCTCTTACATATGTATATGTATTGTAGGAAGTTATTTGGAATTTTGAATAAAATAAAAACCTAAAGTGTTTTTATGATGCAATATTATATATATAAAATATGTATGCATATGGATATAATATATATATTATTGCATAATTAAAACACTTATACTGCATAATAAAAACACTTTAGGTGCATTTTTTTAGTGATTGCTCCAGTTCTGGGGAATCATCAAAGAGGAAGCAGTTGATTTTGACTGGCAGACTGGGAAGGATTCACAGGGGAGGCTGAGTTCATCCTGGACTTGAAGGAAAAGTAGGGTTGTGGGGGTCAGGCAATGTTGAGCGCTGGAAAGTGGAGAAAGAGTGAAGCAGGCATACACATAGTGGGCTTGAGATGTAGAACAGTTGGAGTGATTCACGGGTGGGCTGTGCAGGAGCGGGGGTAACAGCTGTATTTGCGAGAGGTGACAGAAGGGTGGTGTTGTCATTGCTCTATATTTCTATGGAAGGCAACTATAATCCTCCTGCAAAACCTGTGAGATTACCCAGGGAGATTGCTGAGAATGAAAGGAGTGGTGCCTGGAGAAATCCAGGGAAACCAGAAGAGAACAGAAGACCTTCCTTCTGGAAGACCACCAGAAGGAAGGGTTGAGGTGCTGGAGAAGAACCTGAGGGCACAGAACTAGGACGTCCCAGTTGGAGGGGATTTCAGCCCCGTGGAAGGTGGGATTTCATAATACAGATAGGGGTTGTCCTTCAAGAAAAAGGAGTACTAAGAAACCATGCTGTCTTTCTATTTCTCTCTCTCTCTCTTAAAAATTTTCTTTTTGTATGCACATAGATCACAGTTACCTAAAAGTAAAACAGCTTTTGGGTGACTTATTGTGACAGAAGAAAAAGAAGAGGAGACAGAAAAAGAACTATCATTTACTGAGAGTCTACTATGTGCCAGTATTCTGCCCTGAGGGCTGGAAATATCTTTATTTCTGGCCTTTCCCACAACTTCTAGAGTATCTAATGTTAAGAGATAAAACCAATCACACTCTTTATTTTCAACGTGTACAGTCACGTTATTTTTGTATACTCACCCTCTAGTGTTCTCAAATAGTAGGTCTTACTTATTCTAAGTAGTTTTTTGTACCCATTAGCCATCCCCACCTCCCCCATGTATCAAAACATCTCATACACACAGTACATATATACATCTTCTATGTATCCACAAAAATTAAAAATTAAAATAAAGAGATAAAACCAAGGTTTACAGAGGGTGAGTCACTCACCCAAGCCAAAGTCGATTCAAGAAGACAGACTACCTCTGTGAAATCAGTTTCTCTCCTTGCTCCATGCTTCTTTTTTTTTTTTTTTTTTTTTTTTTTTTTTGAGACAGAGTCTCGCTTAGTCGCCCAGGCTGGAGTGCAATGGCGCGATCTCGGCTCACTGCAAGCTCCGCCTCCCGGGTTCACGCCATTCTCCTGCCTCAGCCTCCCGAGTAGCTGGGACTACAGGCGCCCGCCGCCTCGCCCGGCTAATTTTTTGCATTTTTAGTAGAGACGGGGTTTCACGCTCCATGCTTCTTAAAAAAAAAAAAATAAAAAATAAGAAAAAGGAAAACATAAGCAGTTTTAAGAAAAAGTCTGAATTAGATACACTGAGAAGTTCGATTTTGTGCTTTTTTTGCTCTGATATCTTTAGCATTTTTAAAGCTCAGTTCTTTTCTCTTGATATTGAACCATCTTAGTCTTGATGGGAGGTTCTAACACCTTATCAGTCTCTTCCTTTTAGGGTACAGGCTGTTCACTCAGTTAGCTATGTTCTAGCAGGTGTCTCTGGAGAATGAACTTAGATAAAATTTTTGCTGTAACTAGCCTTGTCCCCTGGCCACGTTCATACTCTCCTCACACACATAACCTGACCCTGACCTAGCTACAGATTTGTCTTTTCTCACTGATTTTACTAAGGTATAATTATTTTCTTTTTATTAAAATCATAATCATGCTTTTAGTTGCTATTTATTCCTGGAAATTGCATATTAAAATAATTATTTTTATCTTGCTAACACTAAAGTTACAACTCCTACATTTTGTAATCATAGCGCATTAATGTTAACTCCATAGTTTCCTGCCTCTGGCTTCTCAGTAAAGCGGGAAGTGGGGTTTTTTCCTAAGAATTAGGGGAGTACAGAAAGGGTTTAAGAATGGATAAAGTTTGCAACAACTTCAGAGGGCAGAGGTACAAAAGAGCCAATGAGGGAGTGCAAAGAGGATTTCTAAAGCAGCAGAGAAGGCCTTCATGAGGTTAAAAAAACCCATCTCTTGTAGAAGTGGCCATCAGCACGGCTCCATTTCCTCCTGCTTTGTGAAGAGGCTCCAGAGCAGGAGCGAGACCCTGATTCTCGTTCTACCTGAATGTGGGAGGTATTGGGAGACAAAAGAAGCTCATCTATGAACATTTTCCATGAATCAAGCAGAAACTTGGGTTTTAAAGGCAAGTACAATTCAGATGTGCATCTGACCATGTAAGGGAAGTTATTCATTTTGAAAACTCTGAGGTTCATTATAGGGTGATGAAGATTTATGAATCAAAGTGATGGAAAATAAGGTGAACAATTAATAATTCTGTACAACTATTGCATACAGAGAAAGGGACTATAATTCCAGCCTCCTACACCTGTGGACTATTCCAACATTGCTCTTGGGTAAAGACCAGAATTCTTCACTTGGCCACATGGTTTGCTCCCATCCATTTCTGCAGCCTCATCTTGTATCATTTGCCCTTCTGCTGTGTGTTCTAGATTAATAGTTCTCAACTGTTTTGGTCTCATGACCTCTATACATCCTCACAGATGACTGAAGACTGCAAAGAACTTTTTATACATGTTATCTATTGATATTTACTGCCTCTGAAATGACAGCTGAGAACATTTTTGATACTTATTTTTAATTCACTTAAAAATAACAATAATAAAGCCATTTCATGTTACCATAAATATTTTTATGAAGGTTAACTGTGTTTCCCAAAACAAAAACAGCTTCGGGTAAAGACTGTCATTGCAAATCTATTTAATGCCTGGCTTAGTAGAAGAGAGTGGATTCTCATGCCTACTCCTGCATTAGAAACTGAGGGTGAGATATCACACATCATGTAGCTTCTAGAAATTTCTGCTCTAAGCTCCTGGGAGAATGAAAGTGAAAAGGCAAATAAGGTCTTAGTACAACCAGGAAAGTGGCTTTGACCTCAGGGGTCCCTGAAAGGATCTTGGGGACTTCCCAGTCCCTGGCTCCTACTTCAAGAATCATCTACCCTAAACCCATGGGTCTTTGTTTGGTTGGAGGGGTCAGTAGGGTGACTGATGGGGATTATGGGAAATAGGGCTAGGAATTTAGGTTGAGACTATAGCATACCTTGTCGCATTTGGACATTCCTCATCTCCTAAGAAGGAACTGAGCATTACTGCCAAGAGGCCGGCAATAGTTGGAGACATCCAAAAGTTCACTCTGAATTGACACGGCTTTGTGTTTCTCAAAGGTCTTTTACAGGCGTCATTTTTGTTACTGTAACTCTATAAAAAAGCCAGGACATTTATTATTTTCTTTCTTCCCTCAAGAAAACAAATGTCTAGTGGCTTGGTCAAGGTCACCCACTTCCTTAAGAGATGACTGAACTCCTGCTTCATACTCCCTAAGTCCTTCCTCTCTGCAGGTGTGTCCTCTCACTCAAAGATCAACTTACTGTAAAAGAGACCCATGGATGCCAGAGACTGGTGATGAAATGTGCAAGCAGAAATTGTTTGGAAATATGCCGGGCACGGTGGCTCATGCCTGTAATCCTAGTACTTTGGGAGGCTGAGGCGGATGATCACTTGAGGTCATGAGTTTGAGATCAGCCTGGTCAACATGGTGAAATCTCGTCTCTACTAAAAATACAAAAATTAGCTGGGTGTGGTGGTGCACACCCGTAGTCCCAGCTGCTCAGGAGACTGAGGCACGAGAATTGCTTGAACCCTGGAGGCGGAGATTACAGTGAGCCAAGATTGTGCCACTGCACTCTAGTCTGGGCAACAGAATGAGACTCCGTCTCAAAAAAACAAAACAAAACAAAAATGTGTTTGAAAACAGATATTTGTGCTTACCTCCATGACAGTAACTCATTTATGCACCAATATATTCCCTTTTTTCTGCATCTTTGGCAAGTAAAAATAGTTACTTATGAGAGAGGATCAACTGTGTGTCTTCCTGCATGCTCTTTGGCCAATAAAAATACAGTCTGCATATCTGCAGTGAGACAAACATTCACCTTTCATTACCAGGACTAAGGAGAGTAGATTAAGAAGCAAATTGCTATCCGAAGCTCAAGTTGCTAAACTTTAAAAATATTCAAAGGACATCAGGAACACCTTGCATGGACGCTTTTCCAGGATTAGGATAGAATGGGGATGCCACAGGCAAGGACATTTGCCCTGAGGGCTGTGGAGTGAGTAGGGACAGCCCCACCCATCTCTTGGTCTTGGTAGGCATTTCTGTCATGATTTCTTCCAGTGTCTTTTAGGCAACTACTCTCTTTCTACTATCTGCTGAGAATAAGACCAAATTTCTTGAATTAATGCTAGGCTTTTTATTCTATTACAAATTGCAGTCTTTTAACACTTTATGCCAACTGTTGACTTCCATTCATTCTTTCCTTTCAAGATTGGGTCTACACAGGGTGGCCAAATAGTTCTAAAACCATTCTGATAGTCTGATAGTAGTGCTTTTTTTTTTTTGCCCTGATTGTGGCAAAATACACGTGTCTTAAAATTTACCACCTTAACTATTTTAATTGTATAGTTCAGTAGAGTTACATGTGTATATATTTTTATGGATTGAGAACTTAACAATTTATTTATTTATTTTAGACACAGGCTTTTGCTCTGTCACCCAGGCTGGAGTACTGTGGTGTGATCGTGGCTCACTGTAGCCTCGAAACCCTGGGCTCAAGTGATCCTCCCACCTCAGCTTCCCGAGTACAGGAAGTACCCTGTCTCTACTAAAGTACAGGTGTACTACAGGTGCACACCACCACGCCTGGCTAATTTTTAAAAATTTTTCACAGAGACAGGGTCTCGCCATGTTGCTCGGGCTGGTCTCAAACTCCTGGGCTCATGTGATCCTCCCACCTGAGCCTCCTAAAATGTTGGGATTGCAGGCATGAGCCACTACACCAGGCCAAATTTTATTTATTGTACTACTCTCTAATGAAGCTTTTCTTGGTTTGCATGTCATAAAAGTTCAAAATAAATAGTCTTGGCTCATTAGTTTATGTTGTTTTACAGCTAATCTCCAGAACTTACTTCATCTTGTGAAACTGAAACTCTACACATTAACCAACAACTCTCCACTTTCCTTCCCCACAGCCTCTGGCAACCACCATTCCACTTTTTGTCTGTATGAATTTTACTACTCTGTACACCTCACATAAGTGGTATCATGCGGTGTTTGTCCTTTTGTGTCTGACTTGTTTCACTTAGCATAGTGTCTTCAAGCTTCATCCATTTTGTTACATGTGTCAGTATGTCCTTCCTTTTGAAGGCTGAGTAATACTCCATTGTATGTACTTATCACATTTTGTTTGTCCATTCATCCATCAGTGGACACGTGTAGTTTCTGCCTTTTGACTATTGCAAATAATTCTACTGTGTACATGCGCATGCACATATTTCTTTGAGACCCTGCTTTCAGTTCTTTTGAGTTGACAGTAGCATTTGATAGAACTGATTAGTAGTGTACATCTGCAAGACAGAGGCCCAGGAGGCCTGAGTAGAGCTGAGGATCACAGAATTCCTCTAGCATGACCTTGACAAAGCCTGGTTTTCCAAGGTGATTGCTCATATGGAAAGCTTATGACAGATGAGCTATTTTACATGAAAGCTCAGTTTGGGAGTTCCATCTACTTGAAAATATGTTTTATGTGATTTTATGCTGCAAAATTTCTTCCCTGATAGAGCAATTATCATGGCTTGTAAGATTAAAAAACAATGCATCCTAGAAATTTAATGACATGTTAATTATTTTTCCTGGGACTCTATAAAAAGATAATAATAACTTATTACTTTTTGGTCTCTTCTTCGGAGAATGCAAATTCTATTCTGTGGTTCTGACTGGTAGCACAACTAAACTGGGTTATAATTTGTATTCTTTGTGAGTGTGTAATTAGAATTGTTTCAGTCAAATGCTTGTTGGAATGTGTAGATCACTCTACTAGATTTTCTGATTATTATTTTGAGTTAGCCTAAGTCTGTACCTTGCAGAAGTCCCCCCATCCCCATTCTAGTCCAGACTTGCTTTATTTTCATGATCCTATGTGTTTATACAAATCTTTCATATTATCTTTCTGGAAACATCTATTGCATATTCAAATGTGGTTTGGTGTATATCTCTTATTTGCAACTGTTAATGAGAGATCACTTTGGATGTCTCTTGAATTATGCACCTTGTTTTTCTACAGAAACTTTCTCCTTAACTCCCATTGTAATGGTAGTGGGGTGGCTTCTAGAAAGGAGGGAAGTGTCATTATCATGCTCAGAATGGGATAAGGTAGCACAAGTTGTTGAACTATGTCTAAAGTACTTTTTTTTTTCTCTTTTTTGCTCACCCTTCCTGTCTCACTTGGAACATGGAATATGGACCTGCCAATCATCTGGAAATATGTTACCTTTGCATGTTGGGACATGGATAATGTGGGTGAGTCCTGAAATCTGTGTTTAAGCTGTTGATTTCTCTCTTTGTTTGGGGGAGAAGAAAACTGTCAGATGAATTGTTTGATGGGAAATTATCTTCAGCATCCCAGCACTTGTGAGCACGCAGCCCAGGCACCTCCAGTTAGACTCAGTCCTCCTGCATCAGAGAGGGAAAACTCCTGAGGTGTTCTTTCAGCAACACCCAAACTCAAATGAAACGAAGATGAATCATATTCAATGGCAGAAGTTGCTATTTAGACTTTAGCTGTTGTTTTTCTTTTGGGTTTATACCACATTTAATAATGCTTCTTTATGACAAAGCAACTTGAAAATATCCCACATGTCTTGACATTGTGTTTTCTAAGACTCTTGTTCAGTTGTTTCTATAAATCACGCACCTCTCATCTTCATATTTACCATTTATGGCACATGCACATGTATGTATTTTTGTGATACTGAAATTGTTTCTAATATAAGTCCATTGGAAATGGTACGTTGTTGATGTGTTGATATAAAATGAGTCATGCATCTTGACATGACTTCCGTGCTCAATTAGTCCTTAGTAGGTGATTTCAAAACTCAAAATAGCAAAACTGTTAAATACTAAATTCTAACTTTGCTCTTCCAAAGCTGAGCAATAATGATGTACTGGAGCCTCCATGGTTTTGCATGCGGGGCCAGGCCTGGGAAGGAGGGTTGTGATCTGCTGGTAGATCTCTTCCTATGGGATGCAGAATAGACAACAGGAAGATTTTGAATACAAAAAAAAAATGTTTTTCAATACATATTTTTCTAGTTCTCAAGGATGTGGTAAGAAAGAGTCTACGTAAAGTCTTTGATTGGTGTGATATTATAGAAGAGGCTGGTCCAGGATGATCTTCTATACTTTCCTTAAAGGGTTTAGCATGGCTGATTAAAACAAGGAAATAAGTTGAGGCATACCTCCATAGAAAAGTTACTGTCTTGATTATCAATTACACTTTCATCCTGAGTCTCTGTCTCAATAGATTTGAAACTGCCATGTCACTGTCTTAGCTGGTGGAGGTAGCAGGATTTCACTTGCTTGGAGCAAACACATTTGTTGTTGCAATCTGTTATTTCTGAAATTTCTAAAAATGTATTGAATGTTAGCATGAAACTTGGCATTGGTGTTTGTAACATTTTCTATTCTGGTGTAAGTAATTTGGGAATCTTTATCTTAGATGATTTAGTTACCCATAAATATCCTTAGGAATATGTGTCATTTGAGTTTAATCTGTTGAGCCGTGAGCTGTTGATTTGACACAATTATCACCTAATCAGCTGTTTTGCTTATTGAGTTATGTTATAATTCTTTAGTTCCACGTCTAAAAATCTCCCTTTGGGATTCACATGGTGTGTTTTCTTCTATGTGCACTTTCGGATCTTTTCATCTCCCTTCTCTTAGGAAACAATAACTACCTGGACATTCACCCTAAAAAAAAATCTGATTTTCTCTTCCAGTAATAATTGGTAGCCAGAGCCCACCCCCTTTAAATTGATCATGAGCCAGGTCTTGTGAATTCTCCTGAGACCTTGAAAGCCTTCTGAAGATAACACTTTATTTGTGAGACTTAATCCTCAGAAATCTCTCATCCTAAAAATAGTGAAGTGCAAGAACAACAGGGTTTTACTTGATTATTTTCTCCTCCCCAACTCTGTTGCAGTGTATGATGTGCGTGCTCATCTGCCTCTCCCTCTCTTTTTCCAGCCTCTTTTTGTTGAGGGGTCTTCTGATTTGGGGGTTGTTTGGTTTTCTTATTTGTTTTTGTTGCATGTATAGGTTGCTGGCTGTGTGGCCTAACGCCTACTGGTTTGGTCAATAAGGGATTGCTTTCTTAACAACAACAACAACACATCTGGTGTGCCTGTCACATTGCCATGGCTTACTTTCTGGGATGCATAGAATTGCTGCATCATCACCACCTTCCTTCCACCACCATCCCCCTTTGTCTCCATCAGGCCCTCAATTATGGACTTTCCAGGAGTCTCATCTAATTTTCATACAACCTGATGATACAGGAACCTTTCATTGTGTAATATTGTGGATGAACAGACTGCAGCACAGCTAACCCTGCCAGAGGCCACTGAGCAGTAGAAGAAGGGGTCTGTTTTTCATTCAGGAGTCTGATTCTAGAGTCATATCCATTGAAATGTTTTCACCAGACGTATTTTCTTTTAGCTGGTTTAACATACTTTTGGACTCTCCTGGACCTTCAAAGGTAGAATTTTGGTGCATCCCAGATAATGTTTTGCCATGCATCTGAGTTTGTCTTTTATCTGGCAGTTACATAAAGTTCTTTCATGAGTCCAAACTGACAGTCCCATGGTGGCAAGGTTGGGAAACAGGAGGGATTATATTGAAGAAATACATGATATTTCTGTCTCCAGATAAGTGAAGAACTTTGCACCTGATGGTATAAACATATTTTGATGGAACGGATGGTAACCTAGGAGTAAAAATCAAACAGAATCTAACTGTTTTCTAAATTCAGACAAACCCTTGTACCTACAAATTTTATTTAGATTTTCAGTTCTTGTTAGGGCTTCAAAATCTAATTGTGAGTCCTTCTCTAATAGGTAATTTCCTGCTTTATTAGTCAGGGTAATAAGGCCTTTCTCAAAAGCAGAGGGACGTGAAAAGCAGAGGTCAGCTCGTCTTGCTTGCCTCTTTCAAGGAACTCGACTGTCAAGTGTAGGCATTCATAGAGCCTCGCCATGGAAGGGCTCAGCCAGAATGAGGCTGTTTTCCATCACCCGACACTGGGCAGATCCTCATCATGTCTTTCCTGAGTTTTGTGACAGCTTGCTAAAGACTTCTCCCAAAACATCTTTATCCCATACTCTGACTCCAGAGAGACAGGTCCAAGCTATAACTCTGACCATGCCTTGCTCTTGCTTTCAACATGCCAGTAGCTCCATGTGACTTCTAGTAGTGCCTCTCCACTGTAGTATTGAACAACCTGGTGAATATTGATCACGTGTGGGTGTCACAAGTAATGTATTACTAATAATAAATCTGGTACTATAGTGTAAAAATTATTTTTTAAGCAAAATAGACTGGATTCAAGTTTACCATGATAGCAATGTTATTCACACTTTTATTTCTGTATTATTTCTGTGTAGGGGGTTGAGGGAGAGAGAGAGAGAGAGAGGAAGAGAGAGAGAGAAAGAAAGAAAGAGAGAGAGAGAATGATGCCATGGCTGGGCAGGTGCTGGGGACTGTGTAAATTCATCAGCCTTGCTTATTTATCCCATTTCCTAATGGTTTCTGGTACACAGCTAATAACTGAGAAGAGCTTCTCTAGTACTTGTGAGTTAAGATTTTTATAGTTATTAATTTTGTCTATGTAATTTTACCGACGGACCATTTCTAGATAAGAAGGAAGGCAAGGATAGATGAAGAAAGCTCAAGTATTTATATTGTATTAATGATGCTATGAACATTCTTATGATGACAAATAATTATGACAACCAAATAAATAGAAAAATCATACTAAAATTAAAATGTGCAAGAAGATAAGTCATACGAATAAAGGGTTAAAGTCTGTACATTTCATTTATTTCAATAATAATAAGTAACATGTATACTCATCAATAGTACATAGTTGTTTGCCTTTTAATATTATCTATGTAATGGAGACCTAAACAAAAAGAATGATTCTTGTTTTCAAAATAGAATGAGATGTTCAAAAATTTTATGTGCTGATAATTTTTCTTCTAAAACAGATGATTTCATGTTTAATAGATATCATTACTCACATGCTTATATAAAGATGTTATCAGTGTATCCCACCTGCCCTCCCAAAATGTCTGTGTTGCTGCTCTTTGCTTTATTTTCCCAAATTATTTTTGTGGAGGTGAGGATTTGGAAAAATCTGGAAGTATATGTTGCATGGAAAAGTCATTGGCCTTATGTCTCAGTGTTAAAAAAAATTGGCCAAGAACCAAGCTCCATAGGATGAAGTGCAAGTTATTCCCTGATGCTATTACTGCCTACCGGAGGCATCTGTCATTTGCACTTTTGCTGTCACTTTCATCCTCTCCTTGTCACTCCCACATGCCCATTGGTGTGTCCTGCCGTTAGCGGCACTGGAAGCCTCAAGCATCTGTGATTTTTCTCATCCTCTTTCTTCTGCCTCCAACTCCTTACTTTGTCTTTACCTAGCTTGTCTTTTACACACAGCTCCTACAAGAAGTCGGTCCTGATAACCTCCTACCCCCCAGCCCCTCCTGGGACTCTTACAGCATCCAGCGTGTGCCTTTCTCCCACAATTTTGCATATTATATGAGAGTGATGAATTTACTGGTATTACCTGCCTTCATTGTTTTCTAAAATCAGAAAGAGGCTGGACATAGTGTCTCACACCTTGTAATCCTAGCACTTTGGAAGGCCAAGGTGGGAGATCACTTGAGTCCAGGGGTTTGAGACCAGCCTGGGCAACATAGTGAGACCTGAAAATAAAAAATAAAAATGAAAATACTAAAAATTAAAAATAACTACTAAACATAAAATAAAATAAACATTAGCCAGGTGTGGTGGTGTGTGCTTTTAGTCCCAGCTGCTTGGGAGGCTGGGGCAGTAGTATTGCTTGAACCTGGGAGATTTAGGCTGCAGTGAGCCATGATTGCACTACTGCACTCCAGCCTGGGCAGCAGACTCCATCTAAAAAAAAATAAAGTAAAATAAAATCAGAAAGAACTGGGACCTCATCTCTTAGTGATGTCTGTGTACCTAACACTTGACATTTGGTAGGCTCTCATGGATTGTGTTTCTTAAGATGTCCACTGTAAGATGAACATGGGTGGCCAAAGTGTTGATTAAGCTCATCACTAAGGAAGATAGCAGTACTGGGCAGAGGGAGAAGTTGGGCTGGTTGTAGTCCCAGCAGAGGCCTCAACCTCCCCTACCTGGGGAGCACCAGAGTGGGGATTACTTCCAGGCTGTTTCTAATTAGAGTAAGGGCCGGAGCATTTCTTCCCCCACAGAGATTGGTCATTTTGGATGTTGGCCTTCCCCGGGAGGGGGTGTGACCTGGGGTAAGCAGTTGTCTTCTGCAGAGGCAATCCCCATAGATGGTTGACAGCTAAGGGCCACCTGCTGGCAGCACTTTTAGCAGCTTCAGGATTATCAATCCTTTATTCCTGTAAGGGGATCTGGGAGGTATATCATAGTGTCCGCCATAGGGCGTAACTGTTTTTGTGAAATTAACTGAAAAAAGCAAAATGCCTGT
This sequence comes from Macaca fascicularis, assembly GCF_037993035.2. Classification (NCBI taxonomy): domain Eukaryota; kingdom Metazoa; phylum Chordata; class Mammalia; order Primates; family Cercopithecidae; genus Macaca; species Macaca fascicularis. The sequence goes on along the minus strand of NC_088392.1, from coordinate 74,098,625 downwards.
GACTTTGGGAAATTAGGGGATATGGAGAGGAAATGAAACATGGGCCATTTTAATCTGCTCTATTAATAGAAATGGTTTTTAAGGCTGGGCACAGTAACTCATGACTGTAATCCCAGTACTTTGGGAGGCCAAGGTGGGCGATCACTTGAGGCCAGAAGTTCGAGACCAGCCTGGCCAACATGGTGAAACCCCTTCTCTACTAAAAATACAAAAATTAGCCGGGCGTGGTGGTGCACACCTGTAATCCCAGCTGCTTGGGTGGCTGAGACACAAGAATCACTTGAACTTGGAAGGCGGAGGTTGCAGTGAGCCAAGACTGTGCCACTGCACTCCAGCCTGGGCGACAGAGCAAGACTCTGTCAAAAAAAAAAAAAAAAAAAAGAGAGAAAAAAATGGTTTTTAATAAAATAGATTTCTCTATGAATAAAAAAGTATGACTTTTAAAGACCCCTGAAATTTTAATGAAGTCTTCCAACTCTAAAAGCGGCAAATGCCAAATGTTTAAATTTCTGCTACTTATTCTGTAAACATTTATTGAGTACCCAAAATGTGCACAGCACCATGGTAGCTGGTATGGGATCATTAAAAAAAAGAGTAAGTCAAATACCCAGGAGATTTCAAGCCATTGTTGGATAAGGACATTTAAACTAGTGATCATAATACAAAGCAGAATGAAAGAATGATTCTAATACTATTACAAGCAGAGTACACTAGAGAAAAGATATATTAAATCAAACTTGGCTGAGTGGAAGGTACATGTGTATTTATGTGTGTGTGTGAGCATGTGTATGCATGTATATATACGTGTATGTCTGTGTATTTGTGTGTGCACGTGTGTGTGTGTGTGTGTGGACACTCTTCTGGAAGGAGATGTCAAATGAGCTAAGCTTTGAACCTCCAGAGATTTGAGTTTGACCCTTCCAGGAAATGTTAACTTTTACTTTTCTGCCCCAAATAATATCTCGTTCAACTTTTTTTTTTTTTTTTTTTTTTTTTTTTTGAGACAAGGCCTCACTTTGTTACCCAGGCTGGAATGCAGTGGCCTCATTGATCATAGTTCACTGCAGCCTCAGCCTCCTGGGCTCAATCCATCCTCCCATCTCAGCCTCCCAAGTAGCTAGGACTACAAGCACGTACCATCACGCCAGGCTATTTTTTTCTTTTTATAGATATGGGGTCTCACTATGTTGCCCAGGCTGGTCTCAAACTCCTAGGGTCAAGTAATCCTCCTGCCTTGACCTCCCAAAGTACTGAGATCAGGTGTGAGCCACCATGCCCAGCCTTCTTCAAATTTTATAGCTCCTGCAACTGCTGACTTATATGCATTGAAAGGAGAGGCACTCCTGGCAAAACCTGTAGTTGCCAACAAAATCAGAATTATCACTTTTCCTTTTTATTCCACTCCCAGACTCTAAAAGTACAATGACCATCAAGACTTGCAGGTTTGGTTCCTACAGGAGAGCAAGGTTCCAAAACACAGGAACATGCTTCCGTTCCAGGGCTGGGCCTGCCGTCTTATCCAAGTCTTGCCTTCTGACCTTGTCCTCTAAGAACCTCCCATGATTTGGGTTGGAGGTGGGCCTTAGCTCATTTCCACCCTGTCCAAAAGAAAGTGCCTTTGCTCATTTTCCTTTCACTTAGAGAGGCTCCCCTTCCTTTAAATGACTCCTATGTATATGCACGTCCTTTGTTTTTTCTACCTTATCTTCAATTATTGCTCAGATGATAACAGTCCTGATGAATAAGACATTATGTCTCCCTTTCAAAGGTTTAATGAAAAGGAAAAAAACCTGAAGCATACTGAATTACAATAGCAAGGTTCTAAATTATGCTTATGAGGCAGTGTTGATGATAGGGAAGTAGTTAAACATTACTTTGCTTAGAAAGAAATTGTTCTTAGGACCAATACTGAGTGTCAGCAAAATGAAAAACAATTGATTCATGAAGTTCTTTCTTCCCTGGCATATAGAGAATGAGATTATTAGCTAGAGAAGTTTATTATGAAATCTATTTTAGTCTGTAGCTTTCCTTATCAACCATTTTTCTGTCAGTCCTAAAGCCCTATATTTCAAAATCTTTAAACATCAGTTACCTGTCCTCCTCTTCTGAACTTGTTACCCTAGGGATCAAGAGAGGAGGTGAGGTGAGGTACAGTGGCTTATGCCTGTAATCCCAGCACTTTGAGAGGCTGAGGCAGGAGGATTGCTTGAGGCCATGAGTTCAAGACCTGCCTAGGCAACATAGTGAGTCCTTGTCTTTACAGGGGAAAGAAAAAATTAGCCGGGCATGGTGGCACATGCCTATAGTCCCAGCTACGGAGGCTGAGATGGGAAGATTGCTTGAGCCCAGGATTTTGAGGCTACAGTGAGCTATGATGCATACCAGCCTGGGCAACAGAGTGAAACCTGTCTCAGTCAATCAATCAATGTGTGAGAGAGAGAAGAAGACAGAAGGACTGTAAATCTGTTGAGTCCCTATTGATCCTTCTAAGTGGATTAGCATCACCTCCGTGTTGTGCCATAAGTAGGTGCAAGGTGCTCAGCTTCATCTTTTAGGGGAACAATTTGAATATAAGCTTTGCTATGATTAATACTGGCAGGAGGGATGGCAAACGTGCAGCATTTAGGGGAAAATGTGTTAGTGTGTATTCTATAGGATGCACTGCTAGTTCCCCCACACCCCATTTGAAAAACTAATTGAAACACTTGATGTTATTGTAGCAGAAGTTCAAACTGTTTTACCATCAAAATGAGAACTTGGTTTGAAAATATACAGAGTTTAAGGACCAATTTTATATGAAGGCTGCCGTCAGGCATTGAAAAATCCTACTTAACATAATGTGTTTAATTCGTCCGATCTTTATTTTAGGCAATAAATGGCTGGAGAACCTGAAGCCACAGGTCCTCTATACTAGCTTCATTTCTTTTCAAAAAATCACCTCTGTCATCAAAGAAGATCAACCACTCCAAAGTGCTATTCTTCTTTGTCCCTGTTAGTTTTGCTTTTATAAATCATTTATGATAACGGAGTTACAATTTGATTTAGTAATTAGTTTGCAAAGGAAAAACATTCAGCTTGCATATCGAAAGGATGAGGAAAACATCAAAGGAAATTGGTTTTTCATCATCGTTATCGTGTAACAGATGTAAATATCTACTTAAGAATGGAACTAGATTTCTGGGATAGTTCCAACTGCCTTCATGCTTATCTCACCCCTGATACAACCAGTTTCTTGGACTTTCTGGGGGAAATTTATGTGAGGTCAATGATTCGTACTTGTTCAAAGGTTACTCTGCTGCGCAATTCAGCTGTCAGCAGAACTTTGTCTTGCCTGGCCCAAGATTTTGTGGAAATGTGAAGGAAAAAAAACACCACCACACACTACAAGGTTTTATTACACAGTGAACTGACAGATCCCTGCAGGCTATGTCAGCAGAAGCATGGGGCAAGAGTTCTTGTTCCTGGTCTGAACTTCGCATTTCCAGCAGGTTGGGTTGGAAAGCCAGACCTGAGATAGCACAGGGGGAGCCAACTTAGCAGCATTGGAGGGAGGTAGTGGTGGTTTTATCCTGTAGCAATGACTGATCACCTAAGTTTGATGGTGTTATCTCTGAAGCCTTATCTCCTTCTCTAGTTACACTCCATTAAGAGTCTCAAGAGTTAGAATCTATTTTTAACTGCAAGTCCTGCTTAACCATAATTGAACATGTGGTTTGTTCAGTTCAGAAGCCCTTACCCCCACAATGTCTTCAAATGCCTGCATATTCCTATATATCTGAATCATGGAAAGCAAAGAGTAAAATATCCATGTATCCATGTATTTTGGATATTTTGCCCTTTGTTAGTGCTCTGGTGCTTTTTAAGAGGTTTTTTTTTATTTGTTTGTTTTGTTTTGTTTTGTTTTAAACAATGTATCTCTAATTGGAATGCCGTGAATTATCTGAGTACCATGTGCCCTTTAGAGTAGGAGAGCATTAACATGGTTAAAACATTTTTAGAAGTATCCAGAGAAGATTGTATCTTCCATCCCTTTTACACCTCCACCCCAAGTGAAATTTAATGTTTGCATTGGAATTCAGAGCCTTCTAGCTCTTGACTCTGCAGCGGCAGCTTGGCAACTAGTTCTTCTCTGTAGTAAACGTTAATGGTACTCTGCATTCATTTTAATGGTTTTAATGCTTAGAAAGAACATTGGTTTTGGTGGTACTGTAGATTTTAAGGATATATTTTTAAAACGAAAGAATGAGTGCCTTTTTTGGTTTTGATTGTAATTGTAATGTTTTTTTCTTCCCTTTGCTTTTTTAAATCTCTCCCAATCTTGGACAAGGGGCTCCACCTAGTGTAAGTTTTAGGTTAAAAAATAATATGGATGTAAGTAATATAGATGGGGCAGAAATTAGCTGAATATACTCCTTTTTTATGATGAGACTGTAAAGCAAAATACATTGATATTTTATAAAGTGCTTTTATGGTTCAGATCATTCATGTGATTCGGAGACATACAGACTTCCCTTCTGATTCCCTCATTTCTCTACAGATTCTTACTTTTATCTACTTTTTAAAAAGGCAAAATTATACCTCTTATGTGTACAAATATAATTTTAGGTTGTAAACATAAAATGTTTTCCTGTGGCAAATGAATTTAGATCCAATTTTCTAGTGGTATAACAAGAGAAGAATCTTAAATGACACAGTTTGCAATGCCTCAACCCTTGGTAAACTTAAGAAAGTTACTGCCTGAATTTTTTTTCTGTCTTTTTGTAAATAGGTGCTTAAATTTTAGATTAATAATTTTATTTAGTAATTTTAAGAACATCATCTAACTACCTTTTGAAAACTGTTATATTGAATTCAGCCTTAAGATGCAGAATTGTTTACTTAGCAGCCACTAAGTGGAGTTGTACTACAGTTGATGGTATAACTTTTTATAACTTTGAAAATATCACTGTATCATGGTATTCAATTTTTAAATATTTTTTTCTTATAGAGGAGAGTTTCTGGTGCTTATATCTGTTGCCAGTGAGTTCCAAGAAGAGAATATAAATATGTCTTTAAGGGACTGTATCAATCCATGCAGTGCTATAAAGAAATACCTGAGACTAGGTAAATTGTAAAGAAAAGGGATTTAATTGGCTCATCATTCTACAGGCTGTACAGGAAGCATAGTGGCTTCTGCTAGGCTTCTCGGGAGCCTCAGGAAACTTACAATCATGGTGGAAGGCAAAGCAGGAGCAGGTACAGTCACATGGCAAAAGCAGGAGCAAGAGATAGAGCAAGGGCGAATGAACATACTTTCAAACAACCAGGGCTTGTGAGAGCTCATTCACTGTCACAAGAACAGCACCAAGGGGATGATGCTAAACCACTCATGAGAAACAAATGCATGATCCAGTCACCTCCTACCAGGCCCCACCTCCAACGTTGGGGATTACAATTCGACATGAGATTTGGGTGGGGACACAGATCTAAACCATATCAGGGACTAAATACTACTCTGAGGTGCATAAATAGGAAAATGCTGTACCTTGATGATGACATCAACAGCCAAGGGATACAGAGAATTGAGACGTTTCCTTAACAAATGTGTCCCCTCAAATATTTCGATTTTCTGATGTGAAGAGTTTGCTCTCACTTTGGCCCATTGCCATTACAATGGGAATAGTATTTCCTGTGTGCCTACCTCAGGACAGGTGTTGTGCATACATGATGCATTTAATTCTCCCAACAAGTGAATTAGGAACTCCTGAGATCTATTTTATAGATTAGGAAATTGACACTTGGAAAAATCAAATGATTTATCTAGGTTGTGTCGGGATTTGAACTCAGATCTCTGTGTTCTCCATAATACGTGTTTGTTTGTTCTCCATAATACATCTTTGTTCTTCTGCATCATATTCTGCATGTCAAACTTCCAAAATCCTCATGGCATGAACTCTTCTTTCCTTCTCCCGTTAATCACTGTTCTTCAAGATTCAGAATGCGCTAGATTCCAATGGAGTTGATGCTGTCTGTGTCCTCAAGAAACTTTCAGTTTAACTAAGAGAATGAGCACAAGTGTATTTTTAATGATCCTATATTCCCTGGTGCATTTAGTTAAGGCCACATACATGGTATACTCCTAGTGAGAATGGCTGCAACAAGGCAGTGACAGTGTTAATTGACAAGGCAGAATTCTAAAAGCAAGGACATCTGCTTTTCTGCCTCTTCTTCTCCAGCAATGAGAGCCTTCCTTCTGGAATGCAGGTGATACAATGAGTCAACGGAGTATTATCTAATGTTGAATTCTAATACTGTATTATCTAATATGGAGGTTCTCTAAGTTTTGAGGGTTGACACCCTTTTTCACTACTGAGGATCCACAAATATTGCTTAGGTAGACTATACCTATTGATATTTACCATTTTGAACATGAAAACTAATAATATTTTTAAATATTTATTAATTCATTTAAAAATAACATGAGTAAACCATTACATGTTAAGATAAATGAATGACATACTTTTATGAAAAGTAATTATATTTTCCAAAATAGGACAATTTAATGAGTAGAATGGCATTGTTTTACATTTTTATAGGTCTCTTTAATGTCTGACTTGATGAAGACAAGTGTATTCTCATCTACTTCTGCATTCAATCTGTTACGATACACTGTTTTGTAGTATAGTAAGAAAATGCACAGAAAATCCAACTTTACTCAGAAATGTTGCTGGAAAAGAGTATCTTTATTAGTCTTTTTGGGCAACTCTTTGACCTTGCTGGTTCAGGTAAGGGTTTCAAGGAACCCCCAGGGGTTCCTGGGCCTCAGTTTGAGAACTGCTGGGCTAAGTAAGATGAGGCCTACTTTCAAGTCTCAGCTCTTTTATTTCCCAGATTTGAAGCCCTGGGAAGTGACTTCATCTTTGACAGAACTGTGACAGGAATTAGAAACATTGTACATGCAGGATCTGACACAGAGAGGGCACTTAAACAAGTGGTAGAGATGCCCATGGTGATGAGCTGCTGCTGCTGCTGCTGTGGTTTCCATGGCTGGTGCTACTCTCCTGGTCTTGAGCAGCTTCCAGATTTGGAAAATGAAGTCACACTCCACTTGGGGGTGTGTAGGAGTAAGACTGTGTGGAAGACAGTGATACTATAAATTAACAAGATAGGATCCATCTCTTTCCTAGGTTATATGACTTCTGTCCTTTCCTTCCAGAATGAGGCTCATTTGTAGGATTTGCACACTTTCTAAATTCTGAATTCACTACACTTAGAGAACCATTTATAGTGGTTATTATAACAAAATAGAACAAAGGTGGGTTTTATATTGTATATTCATGTCTTACAGAGTTCATTGTTTAATGTATAATGAATAATTGCACATTTTCCTAAAATAAACAGTACAGTACAGGTACCATGGGATTGGGAGAAAATAAAAATCCAGAAATTCTGAGAAGGTTTTACAAATACATTGTAAAACCTCAGAATTTTCAGATGAATACATTGTAATGTAATGCACTAAAGGGATATAGTCAGATCTGAGCAGGACACTGGAGGCTGTACCTAAGGAAGGATCCTGAAGCCAAGTCATAGCATAGAGAGATGAATTTGGATATTCCGGGTTGGAAAAATCTGAGGTTATGAGACAGATCCAGAATAAGGGTCACTGATCTCAGAAGCAGAATGACTAATATGCAAAAACCAAAAGGCACTTGAGGAGGGTCTGGTGGCATGAAGGGGAGATAAGGAACAAATGGTAGATTGAAGCTAGACCTGGATTGAGGTGAGGCAGGATTGTAAAACAATTTGGTCCAAGCCAAATCTTGTAGACTATTCCTTTTCTTCCTTTTCCTTCTTTTCAGAGATGGGGGTCTCACAGAGTTGCCCGGGCTGGCCTTGAACTCCTAGACTCAAAGCAATCCTCCTGCCTCAGCCTCCTGAGTAGCTAGGATAGACTATGCTTTTATCTATCATCTTGATTAGTTATGTGGAGAGCTGGGAGAGGAGATTTCAAAATGCTGGAAAGTAACTCCTTAAAAATAATTTAAAAAATATATTTAAAAGGCTTACGGAAAAATACCTCATTATTAAAACACAATGAAAATGACCTCACGAAAAGAATCTTCTTATTGCATTGTCAGAAGGATGATGTAATGTTTTTATTTTAAAAGAACATTTTAGCCACAGGAATAAAACTGCCACAAGATATTTATCATTTAGAGGAAGAAAAAGAAAAACAACAAAAAATGTTTCTCAACTTTGCTGGGGATAAGCAGCCATAAGGGAGGATTCTCTTCTCTTCATAACCTCAGCGATATCAGGTAAACTAGTATTGCCAACAAGTATGAGTGTCTGAGGCTGAGACACATTTTTGTGTCTGGGTGGTTATCTGCAAGTTTCAGAAACTCATAGGAGACCTGCTTAAAGTGACCTTGCTAATCATAATGTGGTTAGACCCTGGGCATCCTACTTAGCTGTTACTTTGGGTGGGTCACACCCAGCTTCTGAAGGCCTCAGTCTAGTTTTGCAATATAGGAAATAAGGTTAGATAAGTGGTTCTCAAAGCATGGTCCACTGACCAGCACATCAGCCTTACCTGGGATTTGTTAGAAATCCATTCCTGGGCCCCAGGACCTACAGAAGCATAGACTGTAGGGGTGGGACCCAGAAATCAGTGTTCTGCCATGCCCTCTGGTGTGATTGCTAAGAACACTTCTACCTTCAATAATCTAAGATTCTAAGAAATCATATGGCTCATTCTGGCCTTCAGGTAAGTGGTTGTCTGGACCAATCCAAACAGAGAATTGTTCTTTTGAAATATTCAGAGGATGAACACTATGTGAGGTGGCTCATTCCATTGTTTAACCATCTCCGGAAGCTCTCATACCTCATTGTTTATACACAAATAAATTTAGAGCAGTGAATTTTAGATTGCTTTTTGGATTACAGTGACCTTATAGACTTAAAAACAGTTGTAAAGATTCCCCAGAGAATGTGGGGATAGAGTGGAGGATGGGAGCCACATACTAGAATATACATTAAATTTATATACAATTTTTGGAGGATTACAGATCCCCCCGCCCCCCCGGTAGTATTCCATGATCCCCATGGACCTGCTTGAGAAGCACTGATTTAGACATTTTTTGGTGAACATTAAGGAAAATAAGCACATGTCCAGGAATTCTGAAATGGAGAATCAGTCAGTAAATGTACTACAGTTGCCTTTTAAAAAAATCAAGTATGTAGTATGTATCAAACACTGATGGGGAAGGCACTGCTTGAGGTGCTGGGGTGGGAAGCATCCTACTCTCTGAGCTTTCACACAGTTATTGCAGAAGTGGACACATCAGATACCAAATAAACAACAGATTCCTTTTGCCAGGAAATATTCCCAAAAGACATGGCACATGAGATGGTCCCCAGAATAGACCTCAAGGTGGAGAGGGTGTGCAGGAGCCCCTGCCTGCTGAGAGGATGGCACGAGAAAGGACTGGAAAATGGAAGGCTCTCCAGGAGACAGTTTATTCCTGGCTTCTGGGGAGGGTGTGCACAGCCCAGACTGATGGAGGAGCAGTCAGTGTGGAATCTGTTTCTCCTGCTAAGCTTTCTTCCAGGGCTACATATAAATCTCTTGAAGGAGACGAAGTGGAATCTTTCCTTCTGCACTTATTTTTACATGGACAGTTGTCAATTCTCTGCTTTAGCTCCAAGGATTCTCTTGGAAACAAAGCATTTCTTTCAATGGAGAGTATTGGATCTTAAACAATTAGGCTGGTTCTCTTTACAGGGCAAGTTATAACCATTTGCCCAGAAGTCATTGCCCAGAATTTTGAGCTGTGTTTTTACTTCAACATTAGAGAAACCAAAAGCTGAGTCAGCTTTAGAGATATAACAACTAATAAATTGCATATTCGCAATGTGCCCAGTGTGGATTGATTAATTCTGTATACCTAGTAGTTGCTCATAAGGCATTGCCTTATAGTCTCTTAACAAGATTTTTACTAATTCTTGCAAGAAAGATAATTTTTTCCTTATTTTCCGGATGTTTCCTATTACAATTTCAATAGTTTTGTCTTGATAATCTTATGTAACTCAACATCATTTCCTGGTTGTTTAATTTCAGAAGAAACAGGGCTGCGTGAAAGTGGTTTTCCAACTTGATCAAATCTTCATCCTTAGTATTCACTGCTGTACTAGATTAAGGCTTCAGTAGTGCCAAAGGCTGCTTAAATTCACAGTGAGAGGAGCAAACAATTTAAAAAGCCGGCTTTTTAGTCTGCCTTCTAAAAGGTTGGTGAAGGAAAAGTGATATTGCCTAGTCTGAAGCTGGAAGATACACAATCTTAGGAATTTAGGGTGACATAATTAAAAGTTAAATTATCCTTCTTAAAATTACCAATTAAATCAATTTTTATGAAAACTACATGTTATTTTTTCCATATATTTTATTACAATGCAAGGCCTTCAGAGAAAAAGTATTTTCTTATGTACCTCTTAAAACTAGGTCACACAGGATAAAATATTCGATAACCTTACTTTGTGTGCATTAAATGTAATTGAGAGGTTTACCAGATGGGTAATGTACCAATGGTGGGTAACAGATATTTAAAATTTTGCGGGGGCATGGGGGTGGGGGTGAGGTGGGTGGGAATTATGCATTGGAACCGTGTCTGCACAATGCTAAAAAAGAACAGTAAAACAGTAAAAGGTGTATGGTTTTGTCAGTGGTTCTGATCATTACAATCAACTGGGCCCCATTGATTAAGCTAGTATCTCTGCAGTTTGGGCCCTGACACTGGTTTTTAAAGCCTCTCAAATGACTCTCAAGCGTAGCACTGCCCTACATGATAACTGCATAGCTGTCATGTTCGGGCAGCGATGTGACTGATGGAAAGATGCTGACAGATACAGCCGGAAGATACAAAGTTGTTTTCTTTTTTAATTGCAATTGATTTGAAGACATCCAGAGACTATGACAATAAAGCAAGAGATAACAGAGCATGTGCCCAGAGATCTGACTTTCCAAGCCCCCACAGGTCCCTAAGATGACGCACAACTATGGTTGGTAACACCCATGTGAAGTGAGGACCTCCAGGTGCAGGTAGAATCACTGGCCATTCTGGCCTGAGCTGTCCAAACTTCTTTCTCACCACCAGATGTCCCAACCCCTCTGCCTCTGTTATGGGAAGCCTGGCTCCATGTTTGCTGCTCACATGGTGTAAGTAGCTGGCACAACCCTCCCTTCTCTGCACAGTCCTGGGTATGTGCCGCAAGACTGCAAAAGAACTCCTAGGAGAATCCCTCAGCCAGCCTAGCCAGGATTCTCAGCATGTATGGTCTATTCCTGCCACAGTCAGTTAGCAATTTGTCTGACTTCTGTTTCTTGGTGGCTCACGCCTGTAATCCCAGCACTTTGGGAGGCCAAGGCAGGTGGATCACAAAGTCAGGAGTTCGAGACCAGCCTGACCCACATGGTGAAACCCCGTCTCTCCTAAAAGTACAAAAATTAGCCAGGCATGGTGGTGTGCATCTGTAATCCCAGCTACTCAGGAGGCAGAGGCAGGAGAATCACCTGAACCCGGGAGGTGGAGGTTGCAGTGAGCCAAGATCATGCCACTGCACTCCAGCCTGGACAACAGAGCAAGACTCTGTCTCAAAAAAATAAAAATTAAAAAATTTAAAAAATAATAAAGACTCGAATGACTTTTCTAATTGCAAGTTTTTGTAGCATAACTTTTTAGGTAAATTACTTACTTAATAGTTGATTAGCTCATTGGTTTTTTCTGTTTCTAAGAGTTGAGATACTGAAGAAATTCACCGTGATCTAAAGCATTTGTGTGTACGTCCAAACCATGCTTAACTTAGCATTCCTTTATAGGAAAGAAATCTAGAATGTTCCTCAGGCAACAGTTGACCCAGCAGTTACTTGGCAATTATTTCATTTTTCTGGAAAGGGGAGTGACTATAAAGGGTTACATCACATATCTATTTAATAGTGTTCTCTTTCCTGAAAATGGTAGATTGAAATATTTTGAAAGTTTTTTTGTTGATTTCACTTTACTTTTACTCTTGACATTTCTTGTTTATCCTTTACTGAGGGGTCAGAATAAAGTGAGATTCTCATATGTTTTACAAAAGAAAAATGACACATCCAAAATTTTAGCAATTGTTGCTGTGCTATTTGAAATTTTATATTCTAATATTTCTTCCACTTTTTTCCTGCAAGCAAATATGTTCCCTTGCTAGAATCTGAATGTTTGTATTTCCCCAAATGTCATATGTTGAAATTCTAACACCTACAGTTATACTATTAGAAGATGGGACCTTTAGGCCGAGGCGGGCGGATCACGAGGTCAGGAGATCGAGACCATCCTGGCTAACACGGTGAAACCCCGTCTCTACTAAAAATACAAAAAATTAGCCGGGCGCGGTGGCGGGCGCCTGTAGTCCCAGCTACTCGGGAGGCTGAGGCAGGAGAATGGCGTGAACCCGGGAGGCGGAGCTTGCAGTGAGCCGAGATCGCGCCATTGCACTCCAGCCTGGGCGACTAAGCGAGACTCTGTCTCAAAAAAAAAAAAAAAAAAAAAAAAGAAGATGGGACCTTTTACGAGGTAATTAGGTCATGAGGGTGGAGCCCCCATGAATGAGATTAGTGCCCTTATAAAGTAGGCCCAAGGGAGCCCCCTCACCCCTTGCACTATATGTGGACACAGTGAGAAGGCACCACCTGTGAACTAGGAAATGAGTCCTCACCAGACACCAAATCTGGTGGCACTTGCTCTTGGACTTCCCATCCTCCAAAACTGTGAGAAATACATTTCTGTTGTTTGTAAGTTATCCAGTTTGTGGCATTTTGTTATAGCAGCCCAAACAGACTGAGACATTTCTCTTAAGCTTGAAAAGTGAGGCATTAGAGTGTGCAGATTCTATGAATATTTACGAATGGAAAAGAGTGGAGAGAAGATGATATATAGATAGTGTTTTCATTTTGGATATTTTATTGATTCTTTTCTTCCTCTGTCTCTCTTTAGACATCTTTTTACTTTTACTTTTATTTTTAAAATATAGTACAGCAAATTTGACCTTCATGTCTGTACTTCTGTATGTACAGATTTGTGAAATCACCAGCACAATCAGGATACAGACCGGTTCCATCACCATCAAAAACTCCCATGTGCTACCCCTTTGTAGTCACACCTATCCCCGACCCCAGCCTCTGGCAGCCACTGATCTCTTCTCCATCACTAGGGTTTTATGTTTTCTAGGGTGTCAAACGAATGGAATTACTTACATGACAGTATATGCAACCTTATGAGACCGGCTTCTTTCATTCTGCTAGCACCTTTGAAATTCATGCAAGTTGTTGCGTGTATCAAGTATGTTTCTTTTTATTGCTGAGTATTGTTTCATTATACTCATATATTGAAGTGTATTTACCCATTCCTCAGTGAAAGACATTTAGATTGTTTCCAAGTTTTGGCAATTATTAATAGACCTGCTATAAACATTCATGTGCAGCGTGTGTGTATATGTGTGTGTGTGTGTGTGTGTGTGTGTGTGTGTGTGTGTGTTTGAACATAGCGTTCACTTCTCTAGGGTAAATGCCCAGGAGTATAGGATTGCCGAGTCTTACGGTGAGAACCTTGCAAGAAACTGCCAAATTTGCAGAGTAGCTGTACCATTTTGCGTCCTCCACAGCAGTGTATGAGAGTCCCAGGTGCTCTGCATCCTCGCCACTGCTTGGTATTGTCCAAACTTTCTCTTTAGTCATTCTAATACACATACAGTGGCCCAAGCTTGGATTTTAAAGGAGGAAAGGAACAGACCCTTGGTACTATCTGAGCTATTGATTACTCTGCAGAGTCAGAGGGGCACTGAGACCTTAAACAGAACTGCTCTCCTTGGGAAACTCTGGTATAGGCAGCTCAGAGGTCCCTGTCCCGGCCAAGCTTCGAAAGCCCAAGGCGAAGGGGATGGGGAAAGAGAGGAACAGGATCAGAGGCAGCTTCAAAAGAATGGAGCAGTGTGTATCGTCCTTCTTCTTTCTCACATTTTTTCCTTCCTCCTTCGCCCTCAGTGGAAAATAAATGGATGGTTCTCCCTTTAATTCCAATTCCAATTTTAATTTTAATTCCAATTCAAACGTGGAAATTGCTCCTTTTAATTTAAATTACTATATATCCCAGAAAGGACAAAACACAATTTTACTCCACTGAACAGTGATGGAAGGAAAAAGTTCTAGCAAGAAGAAGTTGAAATAATCAAAGGATCTCTGTGTGTTTGTCTAGATCACTGTGCCACCAGCTGTGAATCTGATTAATGTCCTTGAAGCATCAGAGAGTGACTCTCCTGCCAGGAGTCCTCATTTAATACAGCAGCAGGCCCCCAAAAAGTGTGTATAAAATTATGAGGACTGGCATAACTTTTTCTTTTACAAAATGTTGGGAAAAAAATTGGCAAAATTTAGAATTTAGAAAATTGATAATTAAAGCACAGGTATGGGAAGACTGAGGTCTATATAAACTATGGAAAGGCTTCTATTCTTTTCAAACATTTTCTTTTTATAACAGATTTGGATAAGACTACACAGAGATAAAGACTCATCCAAACACAATGAAGTGTGCCTAATGGAGCACCGTATCTTCGTATGTTTTATAGCCACACGATCAAAAAAGATACACTAAATGACTTGCTTTATTGCTGTATTTTCCATTGTCAAGTCATAATCACCTTGAGTTAAGAGATCAATAACTGCATATTATTGTAAACCAAATACCATCCTTAATAATCTTTTATAAGAGATTCAAGTAGTTTAGTAATTTTTTAGGGAGGGATGGTGGGGAGTGTTAACTGGGGAGCTTTGACAGAGAAAGAAGTCTGATACGGTTTGCTGAATATTTTCATGGTTTCCTGTCATCATTAGCATTTATAAGAATACACTGTGTAATGAGTTGACACCATAAAATTAGCTTTGAATTCTTCTTGATGGAAAGAGGAAATTATGGTAAACTCTTTTTATGTCTTTAGCTGTAATAAATCCCTAGTATCATCTGCCTGCTCATTTAATTATTTGTGTGAACATAGTGTGCCTACATCCCTCTAAGTGCAATGTAGTACAAGTATTGAAATACACTTTCAAATTAAATACACTTTCTCATCTACAGAGTAATCGTTTTTTTAATTGAACTGATAAGTCATAAATAAATGTGCCTGGAAATACATGTGTAATAACTGGCCCTGCTCTTTATTGTCTTCAAAAATAGAAACATCATATTTATTAATGGATTTCACTTTGCAAGTCTGAAGATTTTACTTAGCTACATACTTTTTTCAACTCATCATAAAACCTAGAGAAACAGGAAACTTGCTTTAATTACAGTGGAGAGATAACCTTTAGTTCTTGGAGGCACAGTCCAGGTAATGGACTCCTGGTGTTGGCTCACCACTAAAGCCTTTGTGACCTTGGGCAATGTACTTCACCTCTCACATCGTATTTTTCTCATTTGAAAAATGAACATGGGACTAATACTTTGTTGAATAAATGAATGGATGGATGTACTGTTTCCTTCTACTTTTCCTCTCAAAATTTATGTGTATATATGACATTTAAAATATTTTAAATATATACTAAGTGTTTAATATATATTTAAATATATGTAGTTTGTGTATTAAAACATTGTTTTAGTGTTACAATAATATACCAGTTTTAGGTTACTCATTTATAACTAGGAAAAGGCCATTTCCACACTATTAAAGGCATGTTTAAAAAATTCCTGTTCATATAATTTTGTTGTTTTGAGTTTTATCTTCAGGATACTGGTTCTGAAATTGGAATTCCCAAGTCCCAGGCTGGAATCAATATTCTGGCTCTTACTGACTATTGCATGGTTGTTTTCCAAGTTTATCGCACTTATTTACAGGAATTTATATGACTCCCTGCAACTCCTGCCAACATGAGATTTATTATTTTAATTTGTGTTTCCTAGCTCAGTAGGTATGAGATAGTACCTTGTATTTATTTAAATGTGTGCTGCCTTCATTGTATGCGATGCTGAATATTGTTTTAAAGTGTGCCATGTTAGCGTTCTTTTGCATGAACTGCATTTTACTCTTGTCTAAGTTGAGGTTACGTATTTTCTTAAGGGATTTAAGCAGTTATTTCTAAAAGGTTTACATTCATAATATGAGAAACATTATTGTCATAATTGTATCTGTTTTTATCATCTTAGTTCTCATTTTCATGTCATACCAAATTATTTCATTTCATTAAATTAGAGCCGTATAATAGATGAATCAAACAAACTCTAGCTCCTCTCTGGAATTAAAATTCTCTTATTCTTTTAACACTTTGTTGGTTGTCTTGACACTATTTGGAAATTACTGTGAATGTCATGTAAGTAACAGAAGCATGAAGGGCAAGAAGGAATTTTATGGCTATTTGTGGTCTATGCTACCAGTGTGCCTTCCCTGGGATAGTCTTCCAAATACAGAAGTCCCCCGTTATCCTTGGGGGATGCATTCCAAGACCCCTAGTGGATACCTGAAACTTCAGATAGTACTGAACCCTGTATATACTGTTTCTTTTTGTTTTTTTTTTTTTTTTACTATATATACACACCTATGATAAAGTTTAGTTTATGAATTAGGCACAGTAAGAGATTAATAGTAACTAATAATCAGAACAATTATAACAATAAATTCTAATAAGAGTTATGTGAACATGGTCTCTGTCTCTCAAAATAATATTTTCAGAGCACAGTTGACCATGGGCAACTGAACATGCAAAAGCTAAACTTTTAACAAAAGCTAAAAGTTAAGAGGGGACTGCTGTCTAACGCCCACGGTCATTTGATTAACTTCTGCCTTTCCCTGCTTCTTCCTAAATATTCCTATTTCCACAAATCTGCCTAAGATTTTTCTCCTTACAAATTGATTTTTAGCAGATAAAGTAACTTATATGAGTTAATTTCCATGCCCAAGATATACATTTGCACTTATTTTAGTAAATTTTATAAACGTTGCAAACTAAAATATGTAATTTATTCATAATTACTTAGGATCTTTTAATATGTTAGGGTCTTACTGCTTATTCATGCACAGGTACAGGGTGAAAGAATTGTGAGGTTTCTGAACAGATTAAAAACTGATGATTATAATTACCTGGGACCCTTAGGGCTCAAATACTGATCCTGTTTTTCCAACACTTGCCTGTAAATGTGTTGTGTTGTCAGGCTTCATAGAGCAAACTGAATAATCAAGCTGCCAAATAGTTATCTTTGGAAATAACTTAAATTACAATACATGAACTCCTATTTATCTTAAATAATACCACACACAGAAAATCACAATATAAGTTTGGCACTGTAGCTCATGCCTGTAGTCCCAGCAATTCAGGAGGCTGGGGCAGGAGGATCACTTGAACCCAGGAGTTTGAGACCAGCCTGGGCAACATAGTGGGATCTCATCTCTACAGAAAATTAAAAAATTAGTCAGGTATGGTGGTACACACCTGTGGTCCCAGCTACTCAGGAGGCTGAGGTAGGAGGATCACTTGAGTCCAGAAAGTCAAGGCTGCAGTGAGCCATGATTATGCCACTACACTCCAGCCTGCATGACAGAGCAAGACCCTATTTCAAAAAAAAAGAAAAGAAAAAGAAAATCACAGTGTAATACATTGCTTTAAAAGAAATCATTTAAACTATTTACTAATAACATCTGCCTCTTGAATCTTTCAGTTTCTCTTGTCTACTGTCTAGTGTGGCTTGGTCAAATAAATGCCCTTTTTAAAAGTCTGGCATATGCCAAAATATAGAATTTTGCTGTAACTGAATTATTGAAGTAAGGAACAAATTTTACTATCTATTGGCTTAATTTCTAGATGTATCAATTAGGACCATCACATCATAGGAAGCAGGGGGCACATTTAGCTGTGAGTTTTGGAGAATGGAATGCAGGGAATTTTATAGAGGGGTATGAAAAAAGAAACTGACATTGGTGTTGAGCCCCAGGGACTAGTAATGGTGGGAAATTGTTACTGCCCCTAGGGCTGAAATGGTAAGGGGAGGTAACAGTCTTATCTGAGCCCACTAAGAGCCGACTTCCTAGAAAGCCATTTAACAAGAGCTGCCCTTGCAGAGGGATGAGGCCACTGGCAGAAACATGACACCTAAGCAGGGAGGAAGCCTGGGGGAAATACCGCAGCTTCTCAGCCTGGTTCTTTAACCTTCAGAGTGTCTCCCATTGGCCAAAGCCAACCCACACCAGAGGGTCAGAGAGCCTGAGTGATGCAGTTCATGAAGCGGACCATCCTCCTAACTCCCTAGCACAGCGCCCAGCAAAGAAAGGTGGGAGATAGATCTGGGGACCTAATGGCGAAAAATAAGCATAATAGAATTTTTAGGTTCTCTTTGAGGAAATCTCTTGGTTAACATGTTCAAAAGAGCAGTATTCAATAGAATCTTTTAAATAGATCTGGACTTGGCGTTGCTTGTTTTAAATTCCTTGTTGGCCAGCGTGGCCAACATGGCAAAACCCCATCTCTACTAAAAATACAAAAATTAGCCAGGCATGATGGTGCATGCCTGTAGTCTCAGCTACTCCGGAGTCTGGGACAGGAGAATTGCTTGAACCCGGGAGTCAGAGTTTCTAGTGAGCCCAGATTGCACTATGGCACTCCTGCATGGGTCACCCAAAAACAAACAACAACAACAACAACAAAATAAATATTTAAGATCTTAAGATCCTTATGTCTTATTCGAGTAGCAGTAACAAGTAGAGACACGATTACACATTGACAATTGTTTTAGCACAGTTAAAACTCAACATCCACTTCTTGTAGCTTAGAAACACAGACTCCAATCAGCAAAATTGGAAGAACTCAAAGAGAGCAAAAGCTGAAATTTAACTACAGAACCTAGGCATGTTTATTTTCCTTTTTCTTTTAAATTTCAGTTTCTGAGTCTTCTTTCTTGAAAAGTATGAGACAATTCCTGAAGGGATTAAAAAGATCATTATGTTAATTTTTGGGAAACTGTACCTCCTCTACACAAGGCAACCATTGACTGAGACAGTAAGAGTCACACAGTCCTGCAATCCAATTTTCTGAGTCATCGTCTCATGCTGTATATTCATTTTTTTTATTCAAGACAGTCTTCTCTTTGAAGCTGTATGCCTTTGGTTTTAATTTAATGTAGATTTTCACTTTGAATCAGATGAAATAATTTGATACTTCGGGATGTCTCACCATTGATGGTTGTTAAGTTATTTTCATGTATTTGTTGATTACAGTGGTAAAATCCTTCCCTTTGCAATAAAAAGAAGCATCAGTTTTACTCAGAGAAGGTAACTAACATTTATTGAACATCTATTACACGGCACAATCCTTTTGTCTTTTTGTTTATTCTTTTCTTCATACCTCATTTTATTCTACAAAGAATTTGGGGACAATTTTTTTCAATGGGTAACAAACTTTAGAGCACCTATATACTGTAGGTACTACTAATTTCACATTACAGATGAGGAAAAGGTTGGGAAAATTTAAGTACCTTTATAAAACTATGAAATGACCCATCCATTTATGTTAAAGTTTACTGTCTCATTAATAAAAACTAGATGATCTGCTAATGTTAAACTGAAACCATGAAAACAACAAAATATGACTTTCACCACATATTGAATGTTTTCAGATTACACTTGCTTCAAATGGGTTATGTTCTACTGCAGCAAATCCATGCAAGGAATGTTGGATCTGTGGCATAGACCCTAGCTGATCCTTAGGGATTTAATCTCAGAAGTAAAGGACCCAGCTATTGGCTGTCTCGGCTGTGCTCTTATTTCCAGTGGCATCATGGGTGGAGAATCGATCCATCAAAGATGGAGCCCAGGTCAGAAACATGTTGGAGAAGAATTTAAGAATTATTTTCTAGGCCAGGCGCGGTGGCTCACGCCTGTAATCCCAGCACTTTGGGAGGCCAAGGCGGGTGGATCACCTGAGGTTGAGAGTTTGAGACCAGCCTGACCAACATGGAGAAACCCTGTCTCTATCAAAAATAAAAAATTAGCTTGGTGTGCTGGTGCATGCCTGTAATCCCAGCTACTTGGGAGGCTGAGGCAGGAGAATCACTTGAACCTGGGAGGCGGAGGTTGTGGTGAGCCGAGATCACACCATTGCACTCCAGCCTGGGCAACAAGAGTGAAACTCCATCTCAAAAAAAAAAAAAAAAAAAAGAATTATTTTCTAGACGCTTAAAATGGTTAACTTGAAAGTTTTGAAAGCATTTATCATCTGAAAAAAAAATAATATAGCTTTTCAATTTTAAGATGCTGTATGATTACCCCATCAATTTAATAACAGCATTTAAGGGGAAAAAGACTATTGCATTAAATGTATGAATCATTTTCACATCCTGATTTCAGACATGTTGACGTATTTGCAGAAAAGTACATGCTAGAAATGAGGAAATAAGAAGTTGCTCCTGGCATAATTTTCTGGAAGTAAACTTTTCCCCTTGCGGTCAGTTGAATCCAGATGATGTTCTGAAAACAAAAAGGAAGGAAAACAATCAAAGCCTGTTGATTTTGAATCGTGCTACTCTTAATGACTTGTAGAGACTGTGGTTCCGGCTAAAGGGTCATGACTGGGGCTGTGGGCTCTCTGGACAGGGAAGAGCTCTTGAATCAGGTAGACATGGATTAAAAGTAGGAGTCAGCCATGGGGTCACTGAACTTCTCCAGACTTCCTTTATGCAGTGAGTAGCGGAATGCCTATTTCACGAGGCCATTGTGAAGTTTTGAAACCTACCATCTGTCGAGTACCTGGCCTAGTATCTGGCAGGCGGTAGGGGCAGTTATTGTGTCCTGTGACAGTTGTCTGACTGTCTCAACCACCCTACCTGACAGTTAAAATAGTATAGTAAAAATAGTCACAGCATATTATTTTCCTGACTCATCTCTTCCCCTGCATCTCAGAAATTTCAGAATCTTTCCAAGGTTCTCCCACCTAGCTTTGCCAACTTTTCCCCCACAATGATGAGGCCCGCTTCATCCACAGGGTCCCCTCAGTTACCCTATGGTAGCTGCTTCCCCAGCACCTGCTGTGATGTGATGTCTGCCGTGGCTCCTGGAAGTGGCCGCCCCCACTCCCGGCATTCCTCACTGCCTCTGCTGACACTCCAGCATCGTAACTTTGCACTGACACTATATGACAGCCCCTGTCATTCCATGGGCTATTTAAATTTTTATGAGAGGTTAAAATATTTACAGTGAAAATGACCACTTAGATTCTACTTCTAGCTCAGTCATAAACGATTTGTGTAGGATCGATAAGTCACTTAGCCATCTGGGACTCAGTTTCTTCCTTTCCAAAGTGGGGGCTAGAGTAGCTCATTGCATGAGTCTTTTCTAGCACTCGTGTTCTCTGTGTGAAAATCATCATGGACCTTGTAAAAAATACCAAGTTTCATTTGTAATATTTAGAAAACATTAGTTTTAGAATATCCTTAAACATATACTGTTTAGTGTTTAAAAAGTAAACATCTGTTTAATGTTGGGAGAAATTAAATTGTAGGCTCCAGATGTGGTTCAATTCTCTGTGGAGATATATATTTAAATCACAGATCTCTAAGCAGCCTTGAGGCAGCTGCCAAGTTCTTACTTCCCCCCCGCCTGCCGCCCACCCCATCTTCTTTCCTTTACCTGTTTTCTCCTCTTTATAAGATGAGGATTGTGTGAAGCAGGCCCAGCTGCTCTGTGGGCTTCTCCTCTCCTGTTTTGGGCAGCTTTCTAGTCCGGTGTCACATTACAGCCTCCTCACTGCATTTCCCAAGATGTACCAGCTACACGCAGTGACCATGGAGCCCCACTGCCTTGGGATTCAGTGTGAGAAAA
Source organism: Macaca fascicularis (assembly GCF_037993035.2). Taxonomy (NCBI): domain Eukaryota; kingdom Metazoa; phylum Chordata; class Mammalia; order Primates; family Cercopithecidae; genus Macaca; species Macaca fascicularis. Next base: position 74,076,761 of record NC_088392.1, on the reverse strand, counting down.
AGCCTCTGTGGTCTTTGAATTCTAAATCTACTGGGACTTTCTACTAAGATACCACAAAACAAATGTTTCTAGTTCGATGTAAAACGGAACATCCCAAACCTTTATTTATGTTCCTTTTCATCCTTTTGTGTGAAACTACAACATCTTAATTTTTGCTTGTTTGTTTTTAAGACAGGGTCTCCCTCTGATACCCAGGCTGGAGTTCAGTGGTACAGCCGTAGCTCACTGCAGCCTCAAACTCCTGGGCTCAAGCCATCCTCCTGTCTCAGCCTCCCAAGTAACTGGGACTACAGTGCATGCTACCACACTGAGCTAATTTTTTCATCTTTTTGTAGAGATAGAGTCTCGCTACGTTGCCTATGTTGGTCTTGAACTCCTGGGCTCAAGCAATCCACCCACCTCAGCCTCCTAAAGTGTTGAGATTACAAGTGTGAACCACCATGCCTGGCCTTAATCATTAAAAAGTTACATTTCTGTGTAACTAAACTATGTTTGATGGAATAAGGCAGAACTAAACTGTGGAGTGGGTGTAGCTGTTGGAGAAGGCTTACGTTCACCTTTTCCCCTTGGAGTTACTGTATTTGGTTCTTATATGTTGGGATATTAAGGGTTTAGAGAGGTTTGAGTTTGTTTGTTTTGCATTTCTTTATTTTATTTCTAACTCTTACCCATCCTACTTACTTACATCAACAGAAATATTGAAAATGATAACCTATTTACCTTCACGTTATTCTCTAGAGTCCCTAGTGTCTTAAAATTTAGTTTAAGAGACTGTTTTTGTAACTGAAATTAAACTCACTGGGGTACCTTATATTAGACACCATAAGAGTAAACACTCCAAACTAAAAAGCTCAAAAATAAGATGGAAAGCTAAATTTAGCAAAACAAGATTCTCCAAAAGTAATAATAATACTCTTATTATTTTTCTTAATTATATTGCTATCATTCATTAAACACTGGCTACATTTTAGACTTCATCCACTACATGTTTATGTAAATAATGCTACATTTTTCTTCATTTGGTTGTGTCACAACACAAAGACTTGATGGATGTTTTGAAACTTAGAAAAATCTGATTTCAAGTATTGGCTGTTCAGCTTCCTCCAAATTCACATTTTGTGGCCAATCACAGAGCCTCAGAGAGTCACTTACTCTCCAGAGAGGCAGAAACCGAGGTACAATAAGAGGCTGCTCTGGCCACTGATGTGGAAGGACAGGCCATGCTAAGAAGGATATGCTGCAAACACAAATTCTGGTATGAGTAGCAGCCCCAGAATGTACGTTACGAGACCAGGTTCTGCAAGGGGCTTACATTTATTTTTGGGCGAGTTGCTTCTTGCGTGGACTACTCTATGTGATATGTGCTGGAGGGAGACGAAGCAGGAAGTTTTAACAACAGTTCATGAATCTCTTGAGCAATGCCGGAAAACCTAGGCAGCATTGTGTGTGTATTTGTGCATATACATGCATAAGTGTGGGCATTTATGCATATGTGTGTCTATACATATGTCTGCATGAGCATGTATCTATATATATGTGTATGAATATGTGGTGATACTAATGGATATATTATTATATATGTGTGTGCGTGCATATATACATATACATATCTATATATGTATATATATCTGTACATATTTGCATGTGAATATGTATACATACATGTGTGCCTATATGTGAATATGAGTTTGTATCAGTTTGTGTGAGTGCATCTATACATGTGTCTATACACATGTATGTATATGTATCTATATATCTGTGTATACACATGTGCACACGTATGTGTCTATGCATGTGTACCTATACATGTGTGTATGAGTACGTATCTATACATGTTTGTCTATATATGTTTGTATGGCGGTGTGTCTATGTGTTTGAGTGTATATCTGTATGTATAAGTGTATCTATACATGTGTCTATACATAGGTGGGTGTGAGTGTATCTAACCCACTTTTGTGTATCTATATGTGAAAGTGTATGTACACATATGTATTTATCCATAAATGAGTGTCTGTTTCTATACATATGTGTGTACTTATCTTAGAGGTTTAGAGCATGGGCAGTGGAGCCAGCAGAGAGCCAGCCGTCTTTCATCATAATTGTATGACCTTGTGGAAATTTCTTAAGCTCTTTTTCTCTCAATCATCTTACACTTAAATTGGGACTAATAGTAATTAATGCCTTATAGGTTGCACTGAGGGTCATATTTTAAAATGTTGAATATTTTAAAACTCTGGCTAATAAGCAACCGAAAGTGTAAGTCTTCATGATCATCATCTTCGTCGTCATCTCTAATCCTCACATCATAAGGTAATAGAGGCTAAGACAGTGAAACATTCCCCTCTCCAGCCATTGGTTACAGTATGTGGTAGGTCCAGGATTCTAGCCTTAGCTCAGACTTTCTGTTGCCCAGAAGTCTCAGTCAGACTGGTAACGTCTTTCTTGTCTTTCTACACTTCTGGAAAAAATAAGTTGATCAGCTCTGGCTATGACCCATAGACAAGGTCACTCATCATCATGAGTGAATGGGAGTAACTTGTACTGGCTTTGGATCTCTAGTTCAGAAAGGAAGAGCTTGGGCTTTGGAGGCTGGCAGGCCTGAATTTGAGCTCCTGAAGCACCACGGGATGACTTCGGCCTGATTTATGTTTATTTGTTGTTGTTATCTTGGTCCTTTGGGTGTTTGTAGGACCTCAGAGGTACAAAACTAGATTACTAATAATCTATGGTTAATGATACATACTCATCGGTGTTTCCTCTTTACTTATTAATTAGACATCTTAAATAAGAAGCACCTATGAACCACCTGCCAAAACAACCGTTAGGATTTCGATGATAACCTTCATCTCACCTTCATCTCACCATTTGGCGGTTTCCTTGTCTTATCCTCTCTCTCCACCTAACAGAGATAGTTTTAAATTTTAACTGTTTTTAAGTTTTTAAAAATGACATCTTGTTGTATATAATCCTTTGAGATTTTTTATTGTGAAGTTTCATCTACATTGTGATATGCTGTAGTAACATTTGTTTTGTTCTATTGTTTAATATTCCAGTGTGTAAAATGTACTGTAGTTTATTTTTACAATGTCTTCTTGATGGGTATGTGGGTGTCTTCATGATTTTGCTGTTGCAGAGGGAGCTGTTTCAGCACCGTTGAAGGTAACTGTAACTCCTATGCACGTGTGCCAGAGTTTCTCTTGGGTGGGAATAGAATTGCTGGCTTGTAGGGTGTATGAATGTTCAACATCAGGAGACAGTACCAAATTGTTTTCCAAAGCGATTGCCCACTTTTTCACTCTCATTAGAATGTGGATTCACATTCCTTCCAACACCTGGAATTGTGAGACTTTTTCATGTTTTGCTAAGTGAATGGGTATAAAATAGAGGCTCTTTATTGCATGATGTCATCCCTCACTGGGGTTTAATTTACATTGCTCTGACTACTGATGGTGCTGACCACCACTTCTCATGCTTACGGGCATGATGTGCTTTCCCTGCCATGAAATGTCTATTCTTATCCTTTGATCATTTTTCTATAAGATTGTTATCTTCTTAGTGGTTCATAGGAGATGTGGGGCAAATTTCTTGATCATTTCGAGATCATTTTTGTATCTGTAAAAATGGGGATGTGGATAATACAATGCTCACTGAGTTGACTTAGGATTAATGTTTACAAATGGAACTGTAAGTGCTGGCATACAGCATAATAGACAACCAAAACATGTTGTTTTTTGCTCTCTCTGGGCCCTGCCCCCCCACCCCTGCTCCCGCAACCCTGGAGCCTCCTATCAGTGGACTGGCTTGGTTGGAATTGACCCTGTTTGCTTAGTAGAGAGTACAGCTTATTGGTGTGGCCAGTGTAGTCCTACTAGTATTGCTGAACTTCAGAGAATAAAGCAAGTTAACTGAGCTCAGACTCCTTTGAAGGAAAGATGGGGAAAGAAAGTAGAAGGGAAGAATTTTAATGCGGTCCTTAGCAAAATTAAAAGGAAAAAACAGTATAATTATTCTGTTGATCTCAGTAGCCCTATCTGTAGATGTTTGAAGCATGTATTAATATGACAATTGTGAAAGATAAGGATAATAATATATACATAACTAAACTGAAAATTCAATATCAAGCCGAATGATGATGCTCAGAAGCTAGTGGTCATAGGTGGCCCCATGACACTTTAGGTTTTCTGTTTCTCTGCTGCTGGGATCTACTTCCACAGCATTTTGGAGAGTGCTGCACAGTCATGCGGAGAAGCTACACTGGGAACCCAGGGAAAATATTAGAAGAAGAATCTGAAGGACACCATAAAATACTGTGCAGTTATTGCTTCCTGCCCCAGCTTGATTTTTGGAGTGTTGAATTTAAGGACAGAATCTGGATGTGATAGAAAGCAATTGCTTTTACCTTTCCGGGATCTTTCTGTGTTTCACGGAGGATATTCCTGGAGGAATAGAAGCCGGAGAGTCAATGCTACAGTAACTTTGAAATTGCTGCACTGCAGCATGCCATCTTTCATCTGTCTCTATCTGTGCTCAAAGTCTCTCCTAGGATTTGGAGGTAAAATTTTTGGATTGCTAACATTAATGTATGCTTGTGAGAAGTGGCCATTGTTAGTGATTATAACTCGGCATTGGATACATATTTAAACAAAATCCACGTGTAAATTCAACGAGGGAAATGTGGAATTCTTCTTTAGTGCGTGAAGCCTCTTAAAATGTTTGTTATTCATGGCTTTGCTATGCTAATTGTTCTCTAGTCTTTCTCTGATTTGAAAGCTCTGCTTTTCGGTTTTTAGTAGAAAAATCCAGAAATGAAAATGGATGAAGTCTAGCTACAGTGTATCTCACCTTTCCCTTTGTCCTTCTTTCTTAGTACATGCCAGCCTGACCAATTCCTCAGAAAGGCTTTGCTCTGGGGACACTCACTTGGGGAGTTTGGAAACAGCTTTCAGTTGTGATGGCTACTTCAATTTAGGAGGTGGTTAAAAGTTTGAATGCTCTCCAAAGACAAGAATGCTGTGTACTTATGCTTAGGCTTTGCAATCCACAAGTTGTAATTCACTTCCCTTTGTGCCAACAATTACACGGAAGTACAGTGAAATATAATTTAAGTTTATTTTGTAAGTAATTGTAAAAACAAATGGCCACCCAACTTCATTGAAACATGGATATTACCTAAACCTCAGAGGCATGGGGTGCCCAAAAGGCCAGCTCAGGAACTGTTTAAGGCTTCAGAGTCTTACATGTGGGTCCCTCAGTGGGTTTGTCTGTCCTCTCTTGATCCTTGGGAAAATATATTTCAACAATAAGTGGTATTAGAAGTGCCTAATTAGCAAGGTTTGTAAACATAAGCAGTAGTAAACTCAGAGAGGTATTTCATTAGGCTCTTTTGTTGAAGTCTTTTGATCTTGATATGTATTTAGCTAAGGGGGTTCTTAATGTTTCAGAAGGGAATGTTTCTTATCCGCGTCACCTGCCTCATCCTGAGGGACGAGGGTCAATGTCTGGACAGGAACCCAACTCCTTTCCTGCCAACTACTAAGTGGCTGATATCTTTTATTTATTTATTTTTTCTGACATTAGCTTTCAAAAACAATCCTACTCTTTGGGAAAAGTAACTTGTGGTAAGATATTTTGAGTATTATTCCTATTTTGTAGCATATTATATTTTCTTTAAGTGTCTAATTTTCCTTTAAATGTCTAATTTTTCAATAATTCTAGAAACTTTTACAAAACTATAGAAAAATTACTTTCTATAATGGAAGTTACAGGTAAGATGAGCCTCCCTTAACAGAGCTGTTTGACTTTACAATAAACTTTGATAGAATATGCCTTTTAGTAGCAAGCTGGTAAGAAATTACTGAAAATCAAAATTATACATATGGATGTTATTCATATTTGTAGTTTTATTCAGAACTTAAGTGTAAAGATATTGTTTAGTTTGTTTTGTGCTGCAATAAAGGAATACCGGAGGCTGGATAATTTATAAAGAAGAGAGGCTTATTTGACTCACAGCTCTGCAGGCTGTATTAGATGCTTTTTTTTTTTGAGATGGAGTCTCACTCTGTCACCGAGGCTGGAGAGCAGTGGTACTGTGTCAGCTCACTGCAACCTCCGTCTCCTAGGTTCAAGCAATTCTCCTGGCTCAGCCTCCCACATAGCTGGAATTACAGGTACCCACCACCACGCCCAGCTAGTTTTTATATTTTTAGTAGAGACGGGGTTTCACCATGTTGGCCAGGCTGGTCTCAAACTCCTGACCTCAGGTCATCCACCCACCTCCGCCTCGCAAAGTGCTGGGATTATAGGCATGAGCCACAGCGCCAGGCCGACTAGATGTATTTTCTTCTGGTGAGGCCTCAGGAAGCTTACAATGATGGAGGAAGTCGAAGAGGGTGGAGGGTGTCACATGGCAAGAGAAGGAGCAAGAGAAAAAGAAAGGAAGTACCAGCTCTTTTTAACAATCAGATCTCAAGGTAACAAATGGGGGGAGAACTCATTACCATGAGGACAGCACCAAGCCATTCATGAGGGATCCACCCTCATGACCCAAACACCTCCCACTAGGCCCCACCTCCAACACTGGTGATCACATTTCAACCTGAGATCTGGAGGGCACACACATCCAAGCTATATCAGATATTGAGGATATTTTATAGGTAAGGCTATTAAGACCGAGAAAGATTGCGAATTACTCACAGTTAAACAGCAAGTGACAGAACAAACAGAGAACTAAGAACAGAAGAAACCAGTTTTCATGGCTGAGAACCACCCTCCCAAGAACTGCCATTCCTTACTTCATAAACCATGATGTAACCCTAGTAGTGGGCACATGCTCATATCCAGCGGTAAAAGCTTACAGAAGTGATGGTACAGGCAGTGATGAAGGGCTCCTCAAGTTAGGCAGAAGAGGCTAGAAATGATGTAATAGCTGTCGAGCTGTGTCAGGATCCCAGGTTTGCTGATTGGCTTGGAGAGCTCTTATAGGACTCAGCATGTGATCATACTCACAGCCAAGTTCTATTACAGGGAAATGATGCAAAGCTAAGGGAAAAGGTGCACACGGGCAAAGTCTTGGGGAAACCAGGCACAAGCTGCCAAGGTCCTCTCCCAGAATAGTCATAAGGGATATGCTTAATTCTCCAGCAACAAACTGATAACACGTGATATGTTGGGAAGCTCATTAGAGACTCAGGGCCCAGGACTTTCACTGGGAGCAGGTCACGTAGGCAGAGCCTCTGACTGGTATGTATCAAAATTTCAGACTCCAAGAAGAAAAGCAGGAGTGCAGCATGAACCACAGTGTTTAGGATGAAGAGGGGAAACATTCTAAGTTCTGGATATATGGACTCTGAGATGACAGAGGGAATCAAATTAGGAAGATTACATTTTTTAAAAACTGATTCTACTAAAATAGAAAAATAATAAATAAATAAATAAATAAATAATAAAATCAGGTTGAAGTAAGTCTAATAAGGTTGAAAAAAAATAGAAAAAAATAAAACTGATTCTAGCCAGGCTCAGATAGCATGTGCTGATAGTCTCATTTACTCTAGAGGCTGAGGTTGGAGGATCATTTGAGTCCAGGAGTTCAAGGCCAGTCTGGGCAATGTTGCAAGACCCTATTTCTAAACAAGAAAAAACTCTGACTCTAATATAAAGTTCATATCCATGGTACATCTGTAGTGTAATCACTAGAGAATTAAAGTAAATCATATAATTAGAGAAACAGAATAGAGATGGAATTTTGACTTTGTATTCGTTGTGAAGGACACACTGTTAAGAGATAATCTTAACATGAAAATATTATTGTTATTAAAAGGTGGCACACGTCTGTAGTTCATGCTGCTCAGGAGGCTGACGCAGGAGAATCGCTTGAACCCAGGACACGGAGGTTGCAGTGAGCCGAGATCGCGCCATTGCGCTCCAGCCTGGGCAACAGAGCCAGATTCCATCTCAAAAAAAAAAAAAAAGGTATATGTATTAGGTAAATTTTTTAAAGTACCTGAATTCACAACTGCTCATTGAAATTAGGTAATTCTTCACCTGAGCTCTCTAACCTAGTCTTGACTTTTTGACTTTTAAAAAACATAAGTAGCTAATTTTTTCTTATTTGTGTGTAAGCATAATGTGACTATAATAATATTTATAATAAAAAATCTCTAGAGGTTTGTTTTCTACATGGGATGAGGGTCCTGATGGGTATAGATGTAGGAAAGGAACATATGAAATGGTGTCTGCGGAAGTGCTGAGGTGCCTTCTAGTCTTTGAACCAACCCAATGAACTCATGTGTGTACCTAGACTTCCGAACATTCTAACATAAAACCTCTTCCTCACTGATGATCTACATATATGAGTAAATGTCAGCTACCTAGGGGTATCCATTCCCTATCTCTAGCCGTAGTGGCTTCTAAGAGTCCATATTTATAGTGACATTTCCTCTGTATAGCTACTAACTTATTCAAGTCCTATTTATTGGAGGTGTATGATTGCTTTTGATTGGCAATATTACCATTTTACTTAGCCAAGGCAATTTTTAAAAATTCCTCATGTGTTTTATTTTCTAATGAAGCTGTTCTCTTACTTGTGTGGGTAGAAAATATAGTAACAGGTTTGGGATGACTTTGAATTGCATATGTGTGTGGGCCAAGTGGTGATGCAGTAGTATTGTAGTTATATGAAGAAAACTGCTTCATAAATATGCATTCTGGAGATGACATTCTTATGTTATACAAATTGGATGTGTCAGGATTTTAAATGTCACCCTTGCATTTAATGCAAGAAGTTCCTGACTATAACTTTCTTGACTTTCCTTAGACATGACCATAGAAACTTACTTTCTTCCTTGCTGCCAAAGAGTGAGACATCCTTTATTTCCCTCTTCTGTGCCCTCTTGGCTCCCCCTTATTCCTTTTATGCCCAGCTCTCAGCATCTCTCTAAATAGCAGGGCTCTCACAGCAGCAAGAAGTGGGGAGAAGGCATGGGTGTCCTTCTTTCCACCTGGCTTCACAAAACAGAAGACCTGACAGATACAGTGGCTCATGCCTGTAATCCCAGCACTTTGAGAGGCCAAGGTGGGAGGATTGCTTGAGGCCAGGAGTTTGAGATGAGCCTGGGCAACATAGCAAGACCTTGTCTTTACAACAGATTAAAAAATTACCCGAGTGTGGTGGTGTGCACCTGTATTCCCAGCTACTTGGGATACTGAGGCAGGAGAATTGCTTGAGCCCGGGAGTTCAAGGCTGCAGTGAGCCATGATCACACCATTGCACTGCAGCCTAGGCAATAGAGTGAGACCCTGTCTCTAAAAAACAAAACCCAAACCAAAACAACAACAAAAACAAAACAAACTTAGAAGTTCAAATAAGAAAATGAACTTCTCTCTCTTCCATGTGACTGTTTTGTTTGTTGTTAGTTGTTTAAATTCACATCCCACTTTATTCTAAAACAAAGGCACTCTAGGTAGGCATCCCAATTATTCCAGTAGCATCAATAGTTGATGATGTCAGGATGCAAAGAAGATATGGGAAGCAAAATCAAAGCCAAGGAAAAATAAGTAGGATAAATGTATATTTTAATGTCTTTTACAGTTGACAAAGGTGGGTTGGGAATTTGGCTCTTAGATTCCTAGCAGTGAAAGTGAAGAGGAAAACGTGAATGTAAAGATACAAAATATCCGTAAGATAAAACCCCAAGTTTTCCTAATACTAAAACCTAAGGCAAGTTTCTTCCATGGATCTTCTTAACCAGTAATGTAAAACTCAGTAACTTAGACAGCATCCTTTTCAGATGTAGAGTGGGAGACTCCCGAGCCTACTGGTGAGACTGTCGTCTGACTCTGACATCATCAATATATGGTTATTTATGTAGTACACAAACCTAAGTGAGGACAAGCAGTTCTGAAAGGGCCAATGATCCCAAGTACACAAGTCTACTGAGAGTGAAATGCAGGAAATTGTGAGGAACAGGCAGTCCTTATATCCTTCAGGCAATTACTTTCATGGATATATTTTTCCCAACTGGGCTTTTGATAAGAATTATCCAACCCGGAGTCTTGGCTTATAGTCTCTGACTGAAACTTGGAGTGCAGTGTTGCCAACATATATGGGAATGGAGGCAGGGTGGAGTTATTTTGCCCTGATGAAATTTAAGGACACATTCCTAAATGGATAGCCGCTGTGGTTTCTCTCAGAGATGAAATGAAGGAGGATCAACCAGCAGGGATAAAAATCTTTCTCCAAAAATAACTCTGGATCCACTTTAAACCAATGTGGGATACGATTCTAACTCAGGTCACTTAACCTTTAGAGCAGTTATTTGTAAACGTTTCAAATTTGGGCTAGGACTCATGAAACCATCCCATTGCCTAGAAATGAAATGCCATGAAAGCCTATTGTGCTATCCCCACTGGAGAAATCTTAAACTGTGTCATGCTGAGTGCAATTAATCACCCATGAGCAACAAATCCTTAGGAACCTCGCATTTGGTACAGAATAGCTGAAAAAAATAAACTCTAGAGATGATGCTTAAATCTTGGTCACATTCCTTCCCATTTCAAAATAGAGACAAGAGAACCTATAGAATATTTTGGGTTCCTTTCTCTAAAGAATAATTTTCTAATAGGCAGGCCGATGTATTTGAAAATAGAATTTAATTCAACATTAACTAATGGTTCAAAGTGAGGATATTATTTAGAGCCAATATTTGTTTCTGATACTTCTTGGAATGCTTTCAAATGTGTTCACAACTACTTCTGGCATAGTACATGGCTTCAGAATGCCAGTTTTTCACTTTAACCTTCAAAATATGCTAGTGTAATAGAGAAGCCCATTTCAAAATTTCAAAGCAATACACATAATTAGAATTCTCCATGTGTAGTGGACTTATATTCAGAAAGAAAAAAATGCCTCTAAATACTTGGCATTTGATAAGAAAAAAGTTACAGACATTTAATACAATGAAAACTATTGTATTTCAAAGATTACAAAGTTAGATGGAAAATGCTGATAAGAGCTTGCTTTCCATAATGACTTTAGTCTGCTCCTTAACCTCTGACATCTCTTGCCATATCTCTGTTGCCAGGCAACAGCAGAGAAATAAAACCTGTGTGAGTAAAGGAAGTTCCCAACATAAGAATGGGGAGGGGGAAGGGATAGCATTAGGAGATACACCTGATGTAAATGACCAGTTAATGGGTGCAGCACACCAACGTGGCACATGTATACATCTATAACAAACCTGCACTTTGTGCACATGTACCCTAGAACTTAAAGTATAATAAAAAAATAAGTAAAAGAAAAGTAAAAGAAAAAGAATGGGATGTATTCTAGAAGCTGGTGAGCCAGTTATTTAGAAATTTAAACATGATTTTTATATTAAAAATATTATAAATGGTAGTATAGTACCCAAGACAGCGATTGCAAGCCTAGTTAACTCATAATTCCCTTTAAGTAATGAAAAGCAGCACCTTGCCTCTTCAGTATAACTTGATTCTCTTGTCCAAAATGCCATATTCCAGGCAGTAAGAAAATGCCACCGAACAGCCAAAATAGATGTTATAAAGTCCTTGTATTACAACATGTCCTTCTTACTCAGAGGGACAGTTAGATGAAGCCACAGACCATGTATTCTCATTCTAAATATAATTTTCAAACTTACCGATTGGATTTGAAGGGTGACGAAGGATGGTAAAAGGAGGCCTGCAGAAAAAAATCAAGATGTGATTGCTGACAGCCTGAAGGCAGGATAGGACAGAGAAGGCAGACAAATCAAAGCACAGTTGTCTATCACCTTTTCCAATAAGGTAGGCAGTGCTGCTTACCTGTAGACTTCCTGAGAGCATCACTGTGTTATATCTCCTTGTAAGAATTACAATAACCATCCCACAGCCGACAAAATCGTGCTTTTTAAAACAACTCACAATTGTGCATTTTAGAAAACTTGATACCTAAATTGCTAACATTTTAAAGAAAATAGCATTGACTACGCATTTGAAAGGAGTATGCATTCAGCTCCAAGCAAAGTTCATCCAGCTAGAGTAACAAAAATCCGAGCATTCTGCAAAGCTGAAGTTTACTATTAAAATACAAACTAATTACACCTATACTTTATGCGATGTTGCCATGGAAAAATATATTATGAATTCCAATTAGGAATGCCAGAAAAACCACTCCCCACCTAAAGGCATGGAGAAGTAGCTGTAGAAAGCTGTCTGCCCTTAGCAAAGAGGCATAGAAAAAGACATGTTTTCCATGTAAGAGATTCATGCCTCTAGGTCATCACCAGCATGTTACCAACAGTGCAGTAAAAGACATTTGGCCTTAAGGAGGCCATGAATTTGCACCTTTCTCATCCTTCCTCTCATCCCTCTCTCATACCTGAGGTGATCACTCATGTGGCTGCTCATTCACAATGGGGGTATCTCTAATTAGGGGGACTACTTTATATATTACACCTCAGCAACATTTTAATCTAATTGTTCATGAGCCCTGCTGACTCTTAATTACTGTTTTAGTCATGTACACAGCAGCGACAGTAATTCCAAATTAAAACGTAAGTGGTTGGTATTAAGCATTGGATTAACTTTGTATAATAAATACCAATACTTGCTAAAATATACTGGAGCCAGCTGACCACCTCTTTAAGATGCAGCCATCTAACTAAAAATGTTCTGTTTACCAAAAGGGAGTTTATTGTTATTGTTTTGTTTTGTTATTTCTTCCTTTAGATTACCTCTGTATCTGAAGGACTAATTTTGAGTGCTCCTGTTTAGATGACTGAAAATTGTTCTAAAATGCGAGGCAGTCCTGTTGAAGGAAACATTGTCCAATCAAACCTACAGATTGTAATCAAGAGGAATTTTGTAAGATTATATTGATGGAAATGTTCCTTGGGAGATTGCATAACCAGCATTAAATCAATCTTCAAATAGTTTCTTAAGTTTTAATAATTGAAACTTTTGGGTTTTCTTCCCTGATTATTCAACTTGAGCTTTTTATAGAATTTCTTGAGTTCAGAACACATTAGGGCCACGGGAGGGCTCTTCCAGTATCTGATGAGAAGTGATTAGCACACAACAAAACATATCCTGTAACAACTTCTAACTTCGGAAGGTTAGGGGTCTGAAACTATGGACCTTAGGAGCAAAATATTTAACCTGCTTCCTCCATTCCAGAGCCAGTGAATGTTTTGAATATCTATTGCTAGGAAGATGCCTTGGGGAAAGTTACTGGAACTTCCTTAGTTTCTCCTCATGTTGACAAATAATCAGTATCACCCACAGACGTGTTGCATTTAATTAGGGCTTGCATGTACCCTGTGGGGCCTCTAGAAATGTGGATATACCTCTGGGAAATGGAGATCCTTATTTCACATTTAGTGTTTCAAAAGGATTCTTTGATGTGTCAACAAAGCCTTTGCTTCCTCTCATACTTTTTTTTCCCCACACCATCCAGAGGAATTGGTAGAAACCACAGTGGAGAGAGAAGGGAAGTTTTGGGGATTGGATGGAGATGGTACTCTCTTGAGGACTAATGGTCTTCACTTTTCACTTATGCGCCACCTAAAGAACACTGAAAACCTACGTACTACACGCACATTTTTAAGTTCACATCTAAAATTTTTATCTTAAATTTAAATGATTATACAGTATGTAATTTCAGATATTATGCATCAGTTATACTTTTTATGACCAACCAAACACCACTTTTATGTTATCTTTTAAATACTATAGCAGTTTTCTACCCATCATCATACATTTCACAAGTACAAGAACAAACTTTTGTTTTACAGATATTTTGCATCATTTCTTTTCCTACATAAACTTCTGTTCCCATTCTACTTCCTTCTCAAAATATTACCCTAATGTAATATTTTTATGCTTGAAAATATTTTATTGGTTACCATCTGCAACAAAGTGAGTATATAAATTGAAATTTAAACTTAATTTTTAATTCTATTTGACTATAATATTCTCAATTTTAAAAAAATATTTTCTGGGTTAAGTGATTATTACAATGATTAGTAGTACACACTTAGATATAAATGACACAAACATATTACAAACTATGATAAATAAGTATTACACATAAAAAGTAAAGTGTTACTGGAAAATAATCTCTTCGTAATACAGGCAGAGCGTTTTTCCCCACTAGCTCATGTATCTGTTGATAAATATTACATATTGCTAAAATGGAACAGGATTTAGCAACCCTTCCTTCCTTCTTTCCTTATTTCCTTCTTTCCTTCCTTCCTTCCTTGCCTGTCTCTTCTCCTTCTTTCTTTCTCTTTTATTCTTTCTCTTTCTCACTGTCTGAGATAAGCACAAATAAACTCGTTGAGGTACAAACCTACAAACCTGGATGGATATAAATGGAAGGAGAACCATATGACAGCATAGAGCCTCCAATTTGAATTAATTTATTAGTTCCTTCATTTTCTCCTTCTTCAATTTGATTGAAAGGAAAAACTGAAAATGTATTTACCTTAGTGGCTAAGGATTTGTTAATCAGTCATTGAAGTTATTCTAATTATTGAAAAAAATTGTTTTCTCAAAGTCAGCACCAATCTCTTAGACAGTTTCTTCTTTCTGCCCACTAGAGGTGTTGTGTCCTGGGACAGTGTACTGTCTGCCTTGGGGATGGGGCCAGTTTGCCTTTGTATTGCCAAGTAGGAGGAAGAGGCTTGTGAGAAAAGAAAGCCTGCAGATAGCAGCCACTTTCTCCGGCAGAGCTGTGTGAGGATCCAGAAGCTGAGGCTCTAAAAACTGAGTCTCCACCAGGTGAGGAGGCTCACTCCTGGAATCCCAGCACTTTTGGGGGCCAAGGCCAGCAGATCACTTGATGTCAGGAGTTCAAGGCCAGTCTGGCCAACATGGCGAAACCCCGTGTCTACTAAAAATACAAATATTAACTGTAAGTGGTAGTGTGTGCCCATAATCCCAGCTACTTGGGAGGCTGAGGCAGGAGAATCGCTTGAACCTGGGAGGCGGAGGTTGCAGTGAGCCGAGATGGCGCCACTGCTCTCTCAAGCCTGGGCGTGAGAGCGAGACTCCATCTCCAAATTAATTAATTAATTAAATATAAAAATAAAAAAGAGAAAAGAAAAAGAAAAAAAACTTGAGTCTCTCTCTCTTTTTTTTTTTTTTTGGAGACAGAGTCTTGCTCTGTCGCCCAGACTGGAGTGCAATGGCACGATCTCGGCTCACTGCAATCTCCGTCCCCCAGGTTCAATCGATTCTCCTGCCTCAGTCTCACGAGTGTCTGGGATTACAGGCACACACCACCATGCCCAGCTAAATTTTGTGTGTGTGTGTGTTTTTTTTTAGTAGAGACGGGGTTTTGCCATGTTCGCCAGGCTGGTCTCGAACTCCACCTGCCTTGGCCTCCCAAAGTGCTGGGATTACAGGTGTGAACCACCGTGGCCAGCCTGAAAACCCTGAGTCTCTTAAAACTAGACCAATTGCCAGCAATATGCCTTTGAGAGAAGCTGTGTGCTCCCAGGGGCATGCATGCTCCAGTCTGAATATCATTATTGTAAATAACAAATATTTTGCTATATGACCATTTGTTTTGAGGGACAAGTTCTTATTATGAATTTAGTTGCCCTACAGATGCTACCATTATATTTAAAAAGCCTAATTAGGTAGAGTTCTGGTATCTGTGTGCCATCTTGCCTTGTCCAGTATCTCCCCCAGCCCATTCAATACACAAGCCTTCATTGAGCTTGTGGGTAGCTGCAGGGAATTGGGGTCCTGTTTGTGGCAGGGAGTCCAGTAGGAGTGGAGGGAGTTGAGGAAGGAAGTGAGAAGTTTGATTTCCTTGGGCACTGAGATGAAAAGCTGATGTGATACAGTTGACCTATCTCAACTTCCTGACCCATTTTGTAGGTGTTTATTGATAAATGAGCTCATCTTCCTTCTGATTTCTGAGGAGAAGCCCTCAGTTCAAGGGCATTAGCTCCACGTGTGCCTTGATCCCTTCTCCTCTAGAACTCTGCCCTGTGACCCACCATCGGCTGCATAATCCCAACCTTTCCTTCTCTGTGATTCCTTTCCCCATAGTTATGATTATGCTCGAGTCTGTCTTATCGTTCAGAAACAAAAGCGAACATAAACACCCCTTTTCCTTGATTAATTTCTTGCTAGCATCCTATCTCTCTCCTTCCCTTTCCTATTTCCTTGTCTCTAACATGGCAGAGATAATAGTAGTGGCATCATAGAGTTATTGAGAGAATTAAATGAAATAACACCTGCGAAACATACAAAGCCCTATCTTTACCTGTAAGACATCAGTAAAAAATAACAATTATTGTTATTAGTAGTAGTAGTATCTATATTTATGTTTAAATGTCTCCATTTCTTTAAAACTCTCATTCACTCCTGGATACACAGAATTATTAATATTTATCCCCAAAACTCAATTGAAATTGTCCTGGTGAGGCCACTTGTGACTGCATTCTAAATCTAGTGGACTCTTCTGAGCCTTTCTTTTTGTAGACCTAGTTAGATCTGCTGTCTCTCTTTTCAATAGTTCCTTCTTGGTCTTCCTCAAGACAGCACTTGTTCAACCATTACCTGTTGTGTTTCCCAGGGCTTCATCTTTGACCCAAGTTGTTATTTTTCTCCATACTGCTTTGGGATGAGTCTTAACTTCTCCCTAGTCTCAACCTCTCCTGAGCTGCAAGCAAATACTTTACAGATTGTTAGAAATATGAATTAGATGCCTCATGGGCAATTCAGCCTTAAGCTGTACACAATAGAATGTATCACTTATCTTTCACTCTTTCAGTCTTTCCAACAACATATTTCTCCCCAGTCCCTTCTCCTTTATCAAAAATGGCACCACTACCCTGCTGGGTGCCAATGCCAGCATATACCTAAGCTAGAAAGCAGGATTCAGGGCAGACCCCTCCTTTCCTAGTCGGACAGTTGGTGCGGTCAACACTAGTGCATTGAGTGGAGACTGTGTGTCAAGTAATGGGACGTCAGGTCCTGTCAGTTTTTTCTCCTGCATATTCCTCAATCCATCTTGCTTTTTCCCACCTCTACTATTATTGCCCTAAGAATAATTTATTCCTATAATAATGATAATAACTTCTTTGTTACTATTAATATTATTATTTCTTGCTTAAAGAATAGCAAAACTCTCCCACTTGGTCTTCCTGCCACTAACCAGTCTGACATTTCTCCAGCCTTTTCTCTGGCATGCTGTCAAAGTGGTAGCTCCAAAATACAAATTGAACTGTGTTGCTCCCTTGACTACAATCCATTGCCCACAGGGTAAAACTCAAGGACTTACCTCAATATGCATAACTGTCAATCACTTGGGCCTTACCTGCTTCTCTTCAAAATGGTCCTGTCCTCTCGTCTTACGGATTCCCCATATTAATGCCTATTTCAAGGATCCTGTGGCTTTTCTAATCCATTTGACCCTTCTGTCTGGAATCCCTTCCCCTCATCCTCTGCCCATCCATCTGGTAAGACTCAGCTCAGCCTAGGTTAGGTGCTCTCACACCACCTAAGCTTATTTCCAGCAAAGCGTTCCCTGCATTAAAAGAAAGAATTGGTTCACATAGCAGTTGTCCAACTAGACAAGAAACATGTCCATTTCTCCCGCCAAAGCAGAGACCCACACTTTTATTTCATCTCTGTGTTCCTGCTACTTAATACTGTAGAGTACTAAGTCATGCAGTAAGTGCTCAATAAACATCCGAAGAAGGCTGGATGGGAATACAGAGAAAGTATCAAGTATCAGAGGGTTCTGATGGGATCTGCAGCAGTGTGGGAAGATGAGACATCCTCAGGGGTTTCGTGGAGAGAGAGGGTCTGAGCTAGTGGCTGTCACATACAGGTTGTTCAGGTTCACTGTCATCATTGTCAATACTTCCATATCATCACTACCAACATGGCTAACATTGATTGGGTTCTGACGATGGGCAAGGCATTATTACATTCTTTAGATAGCTGATTTTATTTAACCTTCATTTCTAGCTCTATGAGGTTGGTACCCTGTCCCATCCCCTTTCTAAATATCAAAAAACTTAGAGAAAAGTAACTTTAGCTTGCTCTAGGTCACACAGCACATAATTGGTAGAGGGAGAAATGGAACCAAGTCATGTGAATAATGCTTCTCTTTTCTAAGCTACTTATGATCCCTACTTTCCTTGTTTAACTCCTGATCATCCTTCAAGTTACCACTCAATGTGCATACAGAGCAACAAAGCAAGTTATATTTTTTAATCTTTTTTTAACTTTTAAACTTTTTATTTTGAAATAGTTTTAGACGTACAGAGGAGTTATAAACTCAGTACAGAGAGTTCCTATATATACTACATTCAGCTATCCCTAACGTTAGCATCTTATAAATACACAGTACAATGACCAAAACTAACAAACTGACATTGGTACCACACTGTTAACAAAAGGCAGATTTTGTTTAGACCTCACAATTTTTCCACTGATGTTCTTTTCCTGTTCCAGGACCCAATCTGGGATCCCACTTTGCATAGTAGTTGACTCATTAGGATCTCCCTGATCTCCAACCCATGGCGGTTCTTCAGTTTTCACCTGTCTTTCATGACTTTGACACTTTTGAAGAGTAACTCATCATTTTGTAGAATGTCCCTCCATTTAGGTTTGTCTCATGTTTCCCCATGGTTAGATTGAGGGTATGCATCTTGGGAAAGAATCTATACCCTCTGTCATATCGGGGGCACATGCTGTCTATGTGTCTTGTTGCTGATGATAACTTTGATCACTTGGTTAAGGTGGCTTCTGCTGGCTTTCTCCACTGTACCGTTAACATGTTTCCCTTTGCGATAATAAGTATTTGGGGGGGAGATACTTTGAAACTATGCAGTTTAAATTTACAACCGTTAACGTTGGCATTCATCAGTGGGTCTTCCCTGTAGCGATTGTTACTGTGGTTTTCTAATGGTGATTTTTCTATTTTCTTCATTCACACTACAACTATTAGCTGGAATTAGTCTATAAGGAAGAGTTGTTTCTTTTCCTCCTTTTATTTTATTTTTTTTTCATTTATTTTTAGGAGTATGGACTCATGGGTATTTACTGGATTCCTTGTGTTATAATCCAACACTACCTTCATTTTATATTTTTGTTCATATTGTTCAGCCTTGGCCATTAGGAGCTCTTTCAGGCTGGCTCCTGTGTCCTTTCTATAGCCCCCTGTCCCCTTTTAAAGCGTTTCCTTACTTTCTGGCCCCAAAAGGATGCTCCAGACTGAGAAATGAAGCAAATTTTAAAAATTAATTACAACTCTGTATCATATGAGAAAATTAAAATTTCTCATTGGACATGTCATGCAGTTGATCACTAGCCTTTTAGAAGCTTGGTGCTTCTCATAAAAGATTTGCCTTATGTGACCATAAGGAAACCACAGAAGGTAATGAGTCCTTCGTTCTTCTCCCCACCCCCCCATATAAAGCCTTGGAAATTACCACGTAGAGTATGGAATGTTACATTCCAGTCACATAACAATACTTGCCATTTAATTTCCTTTCAACAAATGTGCAAATGTTCCCCTTCCTGATCAATGTACCTGAACAAATGTCGATTTTCAGAATGGTGCGGCGAATGGTACAGCAGGCATCCTGCGGTGTTCTCTAGGAATTTTAGGATCTGCATGCTTAATTCCCCTATCTAGAAGAACTTGTACTTTACCTGAGGCTTTGACTTAGTTCGTAACCAGTCGTCTCTTCCTGCAGAGTGAGTTAAGTTTGAAAAAGTTAAAATTAAAAAGTTGCTCTTATCAAGCTGATTGCACTGCCAAAATAGTTTAGACTTTCTCTATGTATCTCTGAGGGAGCTTGTTCTTAAAAATAAACTGTATGGTAGGGATGAGAGTTCTTCACTCTTAAAGTTACTGAATCTAGATTAGTGTCAATTATGGCTGTTCTTCACCCATCACTCATCAGGCTGTTGCTATGCCATTAATCAAGGGAACCCATCTAATTTTAGGTTTAGCTTTAATCAGCTCTTGTGCTATTTCCATTTTTATATCATCGTTTTATACAAACACCTTAGATTACTTTCAGCATTTTTCTAAGTCATAGTTGCAGAAAAACCTAATCCAGCAAACGAATTTTGAGAGGACTTGTAAGAAAAGGAAATCATATTGGGAATGGTGGTATTGTGTAAGGTCAATAGAGGCATATTTTCACATCTGGATGGTGTCATAGTAACTGAGCCAAAGATCAAAATACAATGAAAAGAAAAATCATATAAAGGAAGGCTAAATAACATGCTCATTCTACAGAGTGCATAAAGGCAAAAATTTAAATATAGTAACCAAGGTCATAGTATAGGTATAGTATAACAACTTTTTTTCTGGTCTTACTAGCAAAACTGTCAATTATGTGGTAGATGAAAAAGATTGTATTTGGATTATGTACTGAGAATCTGAGATAGTAATTAAAACATCCATAATTTTGTTTAGCCTTCGTAGGATTTTTTCTAAGGAGGTAACCAAATAAATGTTGTATGATTGATATGAACTGCAAGAGGGTTTCAAATTACATCAAATAATCATGAGTTTATAAAAAACATCCATAAGTTTATTTGTGGAATGATTATTCGGAACTCAGAAGATACTTTCGTTTAGAAACACTGTTTCACTTCTTGGTGTCCCAGGTGATTGGATAAGAGCCTAATTAATCCATAACATGCTTAAAGTATGGACAAACTGTAGTGTTTCCATTACAACAAATTGCCATTTTTTGTATTGCTGCTATGATGCTCTGCCTTTAGCATCCTATCTCTAGTGGCTATTGAGTTAGCTAGGTGTTCACATCTCCAGTATAAGATTTCTCTGTCCTTGCAAGGCAAGTGGAGAAGTAAGGACTTCCTACAGTTAAGATAGACACTCCCTTTGTCTTTCTCTCTGCAAAAAGTCTGTGTTCCAAATTAAGAAATCTGAGAAATTTCCCTTCTCCATTTATTTGTAAATAAGTCTTTTAATAAGTCAAGACTTAATGATGTAAGAACATTTCATTGTCGAAACCTTGATCATCTGTGTTCTTGGTCTGCAACTTTGGAGTAACTGTTCAACTGTATAAAAGTAAAACTGTAGCCAAATATTTTGAAGATCAAAATGTCCTCTACAGAAAAAAATTGTTTATTCATCTTCATGAGGAGCACATGCCAAATTATTCTTTTTTTGAGAGCTTATACAGAAATGGTCCTGGACACTTCACTTTAGCAACAATCACTTAATTAATTCCAGACACTATGTCATGTTGGCAAGGAAAATACTCATAATATTCAAAAAACTCATACTTGATGTAGTCTAATTGAATTACAACACTGCTGTTAAAGACTAAGTACACTTGTAGAATATGAATGTTTGTCCTGTTATGCCCTCTTCTAGAGAATGAATCTTAGGAAAATGAATGTATTTTTACTTAAGTGTTAATGATAGTAGCTAACTGGTATGTGCCAACTATGTGTTAGGCACAATTGGAGGAGCTTAATATATTTGATGCTGAAAGAACCCCATGAAATGGGTAATGTGGTCATTTCCATTTTGCAGTGAAGACACTGAGGGCTTGAAGGTTAAGAAACTTACTTCACAGCCAGCAACTTCCAGAACCAGGTTTAAACTCAACTCTGACTAACCAGGCTCATCTCTTAACACCCAGACCATGCAGCTTCTACATACCTAAATAAATATATCACCATTCTGCATACTATAGGCGTACACTCTCCACAAAAGTATAATGGTGTCTGGATACCAATGTCCTAATCTGTCACCCATTTCCAAGTGTTCATTAGGCTCATTTCTGCTTCCCATTTAAAAGGGTCTCATAATTGTTCCTCTAGGAATTGGGATACATTTGCAAATCCCTGGTCTTAGTGGTTTGGGTCCAGACTCCAATGAGTCCTCATATCTGTCACAGTGTTCTGTTTCTGCATTGGTGAAAAGAAGCTCAACCATTAAATGATGATTTTTTTTTTAAACAAACGTATCAGAGTGCATTCATTCAAAGGCATGTTGTCTTCTTGCAAGTAAAAATCCATGCAGATAAGTGCAGTTCTATCATTTACCTGGTTGTGAGCTCAGAGAAGTCACTTACCTTATCTTCTGTAAGAGGGGTATAAGAGATTGGCAGGTTTCCTGAAATGTAAGTGACAGAATGTATGTCAAATGCTTGCCAAGTGCCTGGCACATACTAAGCGCTCAATAAATTAGTTGCTATTGTGGGTGAAGATGGTTCTGTTGTTCAAAATCTTCTTGGAACTACTTTTTGAAGTCCCTTCCAAACTAGTACATTAAGCTATTCTAAAGAAGTTAGTTGAGTTTGTTTATAGTTAAAACTCAGGGTTTTGTTTTGTTTATTTTGATGCTCAGTGGATCTGACCCCATTGACCCCCTTATTTATTAGCTCAGTGCTAAATCATTTTGGCTTCTTCCAAAAACCAGTCCATCTCCAACATCATGAGTATTTGCAATTTTTAAAGTGATTCCAAATGAGGCCTGTATTCTTGAGAGAACTTCTCAAGTAAATGCTATAAAAATGTTTTGAGTGCCTGGGCACAGTGGCTCATGCCTGTAATCTCAGAACTTTGGGAGGCCGACACTGGTGGATCATTTGAGGTCAGGAGTTCAAGACCAGCCTGGCCAACCTGGTGAAACCCCATCTCTACTAAAAATACAAAAATTAGCTAGGTGGTAGTGGTACACGCCTGTAATTCTAGCTACTTGGAAGGCTGAGGTGGGAAAACTGCTTGAGCCTGGGAGGCGGAGGGTTGGGGTGGGCCGAGATTGTGCCACTGCACTCCAGTCTCAGCAAGAGAGTGAGACCGTGTCTCAAAAAACAAAAACAAAACAGACAAGGGTTTGGAGCCGTTTTTAAACTTTTTTGAATTGTATGTGCTACAAGACTAGAAAAAAAACATGTTAGGAAAAGCCCACATATTGATATCTATTTTTATATGCTTTTTAAAATATCTGAGGCCTGTTACCTCAGAGCAGATGCCATTTCCTGCACTTAGCACTTTCCATCAGGCAGCGTTATCAAGTCTGCAGACCCGCAGACCTGCTAATCAGAACTCCTGGCTGCTTCGTCCCAGCATTTCTGGGAAATGGATCTATAAGCTCAGCACACCTCCCAACAGTCGAGAGCCATCTTCTTTACTTTGTCAAATGGGCTGGTTCTCCAAGGGCCTTCCTGCTCAGCTTTTGCAGCTATATGTCCACAGAGGTGAGAGGAAGGAGGGAGACCCCAGGGGCCCCCCAGCTGTGCTGGCAGAGAGAGAGTGGCCATGTGGTATTATTGTGAGCCCCCATCATCACTGTGACACACCATTAAATGGCATTGAGAGCTTACTGAGTGCTTTTTTCATGAATTATTTCATTTAATCCTCTCAATGATCCTTGAAGCAGGTTTAGTCACTCAGTTTATAAATGAGAGAGGAGATAAAAAGAGATGAGGCAATGCAACCCCAGCCAAGGTCAGAGAGCTGGGAGGGAGGGGAGGGGCAGAGGGCAGGTCTGGGGACTCCATGTTTCCTGCTCTGTTCCCCACACTGGTCCATGGGCAGACAGAGAAACTCATTGTCTCTCGGGGTTTCCCTCAGTCCATCACAGATCACTGTACAAATGTCGCTTATTTTTCTGCCCTCTAACTTTCCTAATGAGATTAATCACTGGCATCCAGGGAGCAAATGTGAATCAGTATCAAAGTTTAAAGCCTGATCCTCTGAGCTGAAGAATAGTTGAGTCATCCTCCCGCCTCTTGTGGCAGCATTTCAACACCAAATGTTCCTACTCCAGCAGCACCGCTAGGGAAAATTAAGGTTTTGGTTCCTGGAAGATAAAGTGTCGTCAGCAGCTCTGTCTTGTCCCCTACCCAGAGTAGCTGCTCAATTTATGTTTGCAAAAGATATTGATAAATATTTGAGTGTCCATCGCAAGCTTCACTTAAATGTCCAAGATCCTAAAAGCCCTGTTGATATTTTGTCTGTTTGCTTTTTCCTTTGTATCTAGCAGAAGCAGTGAGCCCCTGGCTACCAACTGTGCAGGCTGAAACCTAACCATTATGTACTGTCCTGATTCCAGTAATGACAGTCCATCAACACTTATTTATTGTAAATATTCACTGAGTGTCTCTTACATGCCAGGTGGTGTGCAGGTTGGGGACACAGTGTTGAGTGGAAGCAACCTGGGTTCCCTATTGGGACTTGCACCTAGTGAAGGGAGATAGTGGTTTGTGGAATCGTCATCCACGCAAACGCATAGGTGTGATGTTTGAAGCAGAGGGACTGATGCTACCAGAACCCTTCCTGAGGATGTGTGACCTAGTTAAGGAAGCTGAAAAAGAGGAAGGGAAAGATGGCTGGGCCGAGGGGAGTGGAGGAAGGGAACACTTACAGCACTGAGGCTGCATTTGAGAGTGCTGTCCTCACCGGAGAACACTGGGATTGGAAAGTTCTAGGCAGGGGTGACAGCATCAGTTTTGTATCTCTGAGTGCTCACTCATGTCCTGGGAAGCTGGTTTAGAAACCTGAGAAGAGACTATTTCAGGATAGGATGTTGGGCTGGGGTTGGGGAGATGTGGACAGAGCCCAGAGATTATTTAAGGTGAAGTACAAAGGACTTGGTGATAGATCTGACAAGGGGTTTAGGGAGAGTAAGGTCCAGGAGATGCCTGGGTTTCTAATTTGCGTGGGAATTTGTGGTTTCATTCACTAAGGTCTCTACTACCTTGTGCTAGGATGTTTTTCAGCTCCTTTGAGGGCTAACGTGCCATGCTACTTATTCTGAAAAATACAAATATGAGTAAAACAGACCCACTGCCCTCACAGAGCTTACAATCTAGTGGGTCAGTACGGGGGGAGTGGTTAAGATATACCTCTACCGACTCACTATCTCCTGATGTTTTCTCGAAGTATGGAGGTTGCATAAATTTGGCAATGGTCAACACACACGAATGCCCCCTCCAGAGGGTGACTAGGGGATGGGAGGCCCTGGAACTTGGGTGCCCTGGTGGAGGCAGAGGCTGGGGATGAGGAGATCGGTGGAGAAATAACCTGGCGATGTTTGAAAGGGCACTGTGAATCACTGAAGAAACCTTAAAGCAGACCAAATGGAAAAACACAGCACAGGCTTCAAGCCTGAAATGACAGAATCTAAAACTCATCTTTAGTGGGCACGCCAAGCGCAATCAAAAGAAGTGAGCCATGTCATGGGAGCAAGTGGGATGACAGTGATTTGTGAGGACAAAGGGTGGATTGCGACGTCTTCTCCTCCAACAGCCCCTTAAAATTGTTCACTGCTTGATGGTGGCTAAATCTTTATAAATATCACCATGGCAACCATTGATATGAAAAATAATGTTAGCCTGGACACTTCTGCTTCAGATGATCTGACATTTTCCACTGCAGTGGTCATTGCCATTGTTTGTGCACATGAGCAAAGAGGGCCCTGCTTGAATCCTGTCACATTTTCTTTTGTCCTCAGAATATAAATGCTCATTAAATTGCCCCTGGTGTTAACAATGGCCCAGTGGCATTTGGGGAGGGGTGGCTTTACCATTCTTCCCTCTCATCTCTGGGTGTGTGATGGAAGAGGAACCCTACTGGTGTCACCAGGGTTGGCTCAGGTGTGAGGAATGGGGTTTTTCTTAGGGTGATGGGGAGGCGCTGCCTAAATCAGCTCCATGGTTGGAGGGAAGCAATGTATGTTGCATATAACTATGTCACATTTTTATCATATATCCACCATTCCCTTAGATTTAGTTTCTTCCTTACAAATCTCCTTCCTGTGTCTAATCCCAATACTGGGCAAGCTAACGCTTCAATTTTATACTTGAATCCTTCTAATAATCCTTCCAAAAGAGTTCCATATTTTATCATCTCTGTGCTTTTAAAAATTCTTTCATTCAACACACATAGATTGAATGCCTTCTCAATGCCAGGCACTGTTCTAGATGACTGGACCCCTGTTTTTGTGGGATATATGTCTGGAATGGCAGAAGACAGACAATAAACATAATAAGGAAATGATATGCCATGTTAGGTCATGGGAAAAAAGGAGAGTGGGATAAGGGAACAGGTGCTGGGGTAGCCCCATCACAGTTTTGTTTCTACTGTGTATATTTAAGGTGTGCAGGGCAGGCCTCTCTGAGAGGTGATGGGAGCAAAGACTTGAAGTAGGCGAGAGCATTAGTATTTCCTAGAGAAGAGATGATTCCAAAGCTGATGGTGAGAGTGCACCTGGCTTGTGTGAGGAACGGCAAGGACAGAGTGCCTGGAGTGAGATGGGGAGTATGGCTGGCAGATATGTTCAGAATGGTGGGGCTGGATGGGGTGAGGGCAGATAACACGGCCCCCAGAGGCTTTGAACAAGAGTGATGTGATCTGGCTTGTTTTACCAGGCTGACAGTATCTTCTGTTTGAATAATGACTATAGGGGTCTCAGGGCGGCAGCAGAGACAAATGTGCTGAGATGTTGCACTAACCCAGACAGGAGATGGTGATGGTTTGCACCAGGGTGCCAGAGGCAGGTATAGTGAGAAATGGCTGATTCTGGGTATGTCCTGAAGGTAGAGTCAGCAGGATCCACTGATGGATGAGAGCATTCTCCTTTGGCCTTTTTCTCAAACTCTTAACTTGTAGAATGCTCTTCTTGGTCAAATGGATACATGTTTATACAAGGATCCCATTTTGGGCACAGGTTTTTGAAATTAATATCCCTTTTCTGTAGAGGAAATTCCAAGGGAACCTATGTAATTGTGTAGGGGCAGTTTAGCATCATGGTTAAGAGCATGGACTCCACAATAAAATTGCCTGGTTCTACTACTCACCAAATATGAGCCCTGAGACAAGCTACTCAACCTCTCATTTGCGTCAGTTTTTTTAATCACCTGTAAATTATGGATAATTGTAGTTCCTACCTCATAGAATTGTGAGGAACAAAGAGATAAGGTGCACAGAAATCCCTTAAAACACTGTGTGGCACACAGCAGAGGTAAATAAAAGTTAACGTTAATAATTATAATTTTATTAGCAGTTGCCTTACGTTCTTTTAGTAGCTTCTTAGACTATGAACAACTTGCATATTCTTTCTAAATTAGTGACTTTTTGGAAGACTTTTTCTGTTCTCTAATGTGTCCATAGCAGTAGAAATAGTCTTTCCTTAACTCTGTTTCTCTTCTTTGTAGCCAATGCAATGTGTTCTCATTGGAGTATATTATTGTGCTAGAAAGTTACTGCTCTGAAAGTCAAAACAGTTGAATATTGGCAATTTCATATGATTTAACTGAATATCTGTGTGTATATATTCATTTGACTGTCTAGTTAGAGGCTTTAGAGGACTAGCTCAGAAGTCAGACTACCTGAGCTTGCATGCTGGCTCTGATAGCCAAATCTGTGTAACCTCGGGCACCTTGTTGAAACAGCTTCTGCCTCACTGACCTCTTTTGAAAATAAGGGTGATAATAGATTCCAACTTGGAGGGTTCTGGTGATGGTGAAAGCTATTCATCTGGAACAATAGCTTGTAAAACAGTTCCTCATATAAGGTAAATGCTCAATAAATTTTAGCTCTTAGTGAAAACAGAGATCCCTGGGCCGGGTATCATGATGTAGCAGTATCCCAATGCCTGAACACACCTGGGGAAAATCGCTAGATCCAATTCATAAAATGTCAGGTTATATTCACTTAGACACAATTTCCGACAGGCTCCTCTAGTTTTTCAAATATTTTTATGTTTCATCAAAAAGTACCTGCTGGAACCTTCTATTATTCATCATCTGAGATAACCACAAGTGCTCGTGTGTGTGACTTCTACACATTACACGGAAAGTTGGAATAAAACCACAAATGATATTTTTTTCTTTTGGGTGTTTGAAGAGTTGCTGAAATTCTAGTCACGATATTTAACGTGTGATGAGTTCTTTACACCTGATGTGAAATATGCCAGCATTTTATTGACACATTACTATGAACTGGGTAGCCATCTACAGTAATAGGTTTCCCCTAGAGTGTGAGAATGAACAAATCTGATGGCAGGTACTGCCAAGCAAACCCAGCCTGTTCAAAGTTAACTCACTTCATAGAGAATGGGCACATGCACGTGTCATCCAGTGGTTTCTATAAGGACTTCAGGTGATTTTTTAAAGATATAAATAAGTGCTTGTTATCAATGTGTATTTTTATAGCCTCTCTCTTTTGAGGAATTCTTAACATTCAATGTAAGTATGTGCTTTAGTCTTCTTTTACCTGTTTCTCAACTCCATTTACTCCTAAAAGTCACTTGGGGAATGCTGAAAGATACTGCTGCCTGGGTCCCACTCTCCAGAGGTTCTTATCTAATTGGTTTGGGATACAGTTTAAGCACCAATATTTAAACTTTTTAAATTTAAACTTTCAATTATGAAACCTTTCAAATGTACACAAAATAGAGGGAATTGTGTAAGTTCACATGTACCTATCACCCAGCTGTGGGAATTCACTTCAGTGCCTTAAAAAATTTGTTTTGTTGAGATAGGGTCTTGCTGTGTTGCCCAGGCTGGAGTGCAGTGGTACTATCACAACTCACTGCAGCCTCACCCCGCCAGGCTCAAGTATCCTCCCACCTTAGCCTCCTGAGTACCTGGGACCACAGGCATGCTCCACTACACCAGGCTAATTTTAAAATTTTTTGTTGGGGTCTCAATATATTGCCCAAGCTGGTCTCAAACTCCTGGGCTCAAGTGATCCACCCGCCTCGGCCTCCCAACGTGCTGGGATTACAGCAGTGAGCCACCATGTCCAGCCTTCAGTGGCTGTTTTTTTTAAAAATCCCCCCACGTGATTCTGCTAATGTGCAGCTGTGGTTGAGAACCACCCATCTGTGCTAGTAAAAGAGAAAATGGAGGGAATATTTCAATGAATATTGATATCACATCAAGAGAAGTGGAAATTTGCTGAAGGTTATACAACGATTTTCAGATATTACTTGGTGCTCTGTTCATCAAGCTATAATGGCATTCAGGAGGATGGTATGTGCTCACTGCATGCCCGTTTGATTTTGTTAAACAGTGGGATAATTTGGGAATTGGCATTGAGACACCCAGGAAGAATTCCAAAATAGGCTTCATGGTTTCCCATTCAGAATATTTATACCTTGACTCCAAAAACAATACCATGCCCAGCTACTTATGTTAATTCACCAAAGCTTGGCTCAGAGATAAAGAAAGGTTTCATTAGAGAGGTTGAGAACTTGTGTAAATCTAAGCAGATTAGAGTTGATGGATCCGAGAAGACGTGGGAGGGGAAGAGGTGGTGGAAACTGTCGTGAGATTTATGGAGAAAAAGCTTGGAACCAATGACAAATTAATCTCAACCTATAATTGAGAAGTTATTAGGGATTCAAAGACCATGTACATATGTACATGAATGTTCCTTCATGAAGTCAGTGCTTGAGTTGCTGCCTCAAACAGGGTAGGCAAGCCCTGGTTCCTGAGTGGCAAACATTTGGAACACAATTTCATCTCCCAGTTGGACAGGACTTTATAGCTGATTTTGCCCAAGTGCCCTCCTGAAAGAAGCAGCCTTCTGGGGCATTACTGACAGATGTCATCTGGTATCTCCTTAAACATTGTAAGTGGAAACTCACTGCTCATGAAACAGCGGGGCCCATATTAGAATGATGGTCCTCTTTTATTGAGCTGAAATTTCATCCTTTGATGAAGGAAAATATTTCTAAACATATACAGATGTAAAACCAGATTTAAGTTTATAGGGTTCATCACATATAAAACCAAAATAACCATATAAATTGATAGGAGAAATGCAAGGCCTGTAAAATAAAATCAACAAAACATGCTAATTTAAAACGATAAATGATATTGTTTTTTCTGAAACAAAATTCTTCATGTTGTGCTTTGGAAGGATGGAGCCTCTGGTCAATTTCCTTATTTAATTTGGTTCACTAAGTTTTACTAAGCAGCCCAAGGAATGCTATTTGCCTGAGTATAGTGTACCAAAATGTACTGAAATTCTCTATTTGCAGGGTTTAAGATAGTCAGATCTCAAACTTAACTAAAACTGCCAGCAATTAGTCCTCAATTTCCCATTTTAATGAGACATCCCTTGGCAACTTTGTAAAAACTTGGAAATTAAGGTCAGAGTTGCAGTGTTACTGAAATCTTTAATAAATAGGCATCTAATCCAATTATTGCTGGAATTGGGAACAGGACAATCCTTCATTGTTATTTATTACTATACTTACTGCTAATGAACTGCTGCTACAGACTGATGCATGCAATCACAGGATCCAAGCGATAACTCTTGCAAACTGTGAAATGTGTAGCGTAGATTATCTTCAGTTCAGCTCTCGTATATGTCTGAGTGAGGCTGTTCTTCCACCCCCTTTCTGTTCCAACTTCTATGAAACATGTCTGAACACACTTTGTCACCTGTGGGATTGTTGGTATGGACCGGTCGCCTAGATCAATGGTTCTCAAGATTTAGTGTGATTTATAATCACCTGGGGAACTTGTTAAAAACGCCTGCTCCCTGGACCCCACCCCAGAGCTTGACTCACTTAGTTAAGGCTGGACCCCAAAATTTGCATTATTTACAAGCACTTTGAATGATTCTGATATCAATGGTGTGCATCTGGTAGTTTTATTCTTTTTAAGATTTTTACTGACACAGAAATGTAAAACTCAGAAAACTGTTCACGAATAAGCCAGTTTGAGAAACTCTGGTATCCTCAGATTTGTATCATTTACAAATGAGTAAGCCTTGGATATCAGACAAATCCCTAATAAACATCTTGCATAGGAGAGTGTTAGTAGCCAAGGCTTTCTTTCAAATGGCTTTGACCTATTAAATAAATTTATTTTGAGGGACAGGATATTCTAGATGATGTTCTTAATGATTCCCAGAGCATTCTGGAAGCTGTGGACTATAGTGGAATGACATTTTCAGGTTGTACCCTCACTGTTGAAATCTGCAACCAGTGAGACAGTTGGAAAGGGGGAAAAAAACACGCTGGAAAACAGGAATTAAATTAGGAAACAAAGCTAATGTTTTTCCTTAAAGTAGCTATTGCTGTATGTTTATTAGTTTATAAAGTTAACCATCACACATTTGCCTAAAGAGAAGATAGCATTAACAAGTCAATACGCCCGACTTCTGAATGTGTCTTACTATCTATTATTTCTTCCTCAATTAATTTTTGTTGATAGCTTCTGGGGTGAAGCATAATAGCTGATTAGGATTACTTATAGCTTTACAGGGGATGCAGAGGCTTGCTGGCATTTATTTTGTCTTTTGGGGGCAAAGTGATTAAAATGTTAAGTGTCTTGGCATATAATTCAATAGTGGTCACGTGGTTGAGAGTTGAATTTAATATTACAGATTAACAACGTCCATTCTTTGTATTTTAGCATTCATATTTTACCATTCCATATTTATAATACATAAACTCCTTAAATAGAAAACATTCTCAATGGATTTTTTATTTTTACTTGAGAAGAATAGAATCATCGAGCATTTACATTTAATAAAGAATTGAGCACTAGAATAACCCTTACAATTTTATTAAAATTATTCTGTTTAAAAGTGCTGAGACTTATTTCTAAAATTTACTAGAAATGGAGAAAGTACAAATATCAATAAGGATATGTTTTAATACAATAAAACTTACATACTATGTACTGGTCCACCTTTAAGGCTATTCTTTATATAAGAATACAAAGAGAAAAAAGGCGAATATGGAATTCTGATGAATAGGAATGATTTTAAATGGTGTTAGCATGCCTAAACTTGCTCCCTCTCATGTATGCATTTTTGTACATTTTGTGCTACATTTATACTTATCAATACTTTATTTCATTTTGCATCTGTGCCTTGCATGTAGACAGACCCCTGAAATGGTGTATACAAACTCAATAGGAAGAGAGCATCTGGAAGCCTTAATGAGCTGTAAACTTAAAGCTATTCTTAGAACCTAGAAACTCTTCAATGAATTTTTATTTCAGAAGAATAAGCTTGTTGCTTTTGAATTATGCATTCATCCCTGTATTTCTCTTATTTATGGTCCCCAGTAATGCTGTGGCTG
Organism: Macaca fascicularis; assembly: GCF_037993035.2. Taxonomy (NCBI): domain Eukaryota; kingdom Metazoa; phylum Chordata; class Mammalia; order Primates; family Cercopithecidae; genus Macaca; species Macaca fascicularis. The sequence goes on along the minus strand of NC_088392.1, from coordinate 74,044,693 downwards.
AAGACTTCACATCCTGATTTCAAGAACTTGATATGCAATTCAGGTGCCCGACATTATTCTGAGCATAAAATAAGCCTCAACTAGTTATTGCCAGTGTTGTTAACATTTCACGAAGGCAGCAGATCAAGTTGAATAAATGAGGCCAAATGAGTGTGCATGTTTATTAGGGTGGCATTTGTAGGGTTTGCTCAAGCGTCAATATTCCTTCAATTTTCATGTTTGAGAGCAAAGTTCAGATGAGTTTAACCAGACTGATTCTCTATTATTTCTTTCTGGAGTCTCGTCCATAACGCTGACAACATGGCTGTGAATACAACTGCAAATTCTGTCTTTGTCTTGGCTAGCAGGTTGGAGTTATCATTGCTACCAGTAACTGGTAGCAGAATACCAGTTACTCATTCGCTCAAGGAGTCAGTACTCTGTTGACATTTGAGGTGGAATAGAGGTTCGGGGGGATCCAATCTCTTCAGCTTGGGATGAATTTACACACATATCTTACCTGAAGTAAGTTGCACCCTTTTCTCTGCACTGTGGCTAGAATTCTTGATAGCTGGTGGCCTTCAGTGATATAACTTACATACAGTAGAGTAATTTCAGGAAGTCCATAAATAAGATTAGCGTAGAGGAAGCCCAAGTTAAGGTAGTGGAGACCAGAATGGGCATCCTAAGAACCTAGGCTAGAGTCACGGAATCTTTCTGACTTTCCATGGATTATTTCAGTATTTGCATAACACTCCCTTTAGCACTGTGTGGACATAGTAAATTAAGAATCTGAAGAACTGAGCTCTCATGCCAAATTGGCACTAATTCTAGGACTGTGTAAAAGGCATTTACTGGACCCAAGAACTACTTTTCTACAACTTATTGAAACAGCACCATGAGGGGGGTTACATTGAGAAGAATAAAGAATTCTCTGGGGCGATAGGGGCTTTATTTTTGGTAGTGAGAGGGAAAAGGAGAGAAGTTAGTATTCTAAGAAAGCAAGCAAATTCAATTGTAATTGTATCTTCATCTTGCTTTCTACTTTATGTTCCTTCTCCTTTCTATGTGGAAGAGCTCATTATTTCCTGATGAGAGTTAAATAGTAGGGTTTTCATTATTGCTTTTACTAAGTAGTAAGCGGTGATACATCTTCTAGTTTTATAGAACCCTAATATTATTGAACCATACAGAATTTTAGAATCGGTCCCTAATTTTATACATGAGGAAGCTGAATCCCTGAAGAAAAGTGACAGCTTAGTTCATTATTCAATGTCCATTCATTCATTTAGCAAAAACGTTAAGTGCTTGGCTTGCAATGTGCCCAGTGAGGCACTGTGCGGAGACGGAGAGGACTCAGACAGGATCCTTCATGGGATTCACAAGAAAGAATGAAGAGATTGCTATTACCAAGATGCAGGCAAGTTGCTGAGGGAGCTATGCAGCTATGCACCACTCATGAATTTGATGTTTCTTTTTCTCCCTGTCTGTGCTAGGGGGAAAAAAATAATAGAGGAGAGCCTTGGTCAAATCCAGAGGATTCCAAAGTAATTGCTTCTGAGATTTCCTATCAAACTATACAGCAGTGTGATTTTTACTCCAAATTTTCAATTCATGGAATATTACCATAATTAGATGGGGTTTTGTTTGCTTGTTTGTTGTTGTTGTTTTTTGAGACGGAGTCTCCCTCTGTTGCCCAGGCGAGAGTGCAGTGGTGAGACCTCAGCTTACTGCAACCTCTACCTCTCAGGTTCAAGCAATTCTCTGCCTCAGCCTCCTGAGTAGCTGGGATTACAGGCACCCACCACCACGCCCAGCTAATTTTTGTATTTTTAGTAGAGACGGGGTTTCACCATCTTGGCCAGGCTGGTCTTGAACTCCTGACCTCGTGATCCACCTACCTCAGCCTCCCAAAGTGCTGGGATTACAGGCATGAGCCACCGCGCCTGGGCCTAGATAGGTATTTCTAATTAAAAAAATTACTTAGTTGTCTAACATTGTTCTCCTAAGAAAATTGCCATTCAGACACTATTGCTGATTTTCATCACCACAAAGATTAAGATTCATGAGTCATAAGAAAAAGTTTGCTTTCAATTTAAAAAAATAGCAAAAATACTGCAATAAAATGAATGAAAATATGGAGCCATCTGTGTCTTGAATGATAATGCCAAATGAGTGTTTATTGTAAACAATACAATTTATTCAAGTCCACTTTCAATAGAGAGTGCTTTAGTGTACATGCAAAAAAGGAAAATGAATTCTTTCTTCATTCACATACCTTATATGCTACACACACACACACACACACACAGAGTCATACAGGTGCATATGTGATATGTGCATATATATCTCTAATACTCATATGCAACACTTCCTGACAGGAAATGCAGTTAATTCCCAAACATCCACTATTGGAAATGTCACCTTTATCTGTCACCTGAAAGGCAGTTCAGGCCCTTGTTACCTCTGGTAAGTGTTTTAATGCCATAGTCTCCTCCTATCACCAACCTGGTATTTGCCCATCTGTTCTAGTCTTTGCAGAGCCGTAAGATTAGTTTTCCTAAAACATTACTTAAGTCACACTTTCTTGCTCAAAATTTCCCGAAGTTGTACACCTATAGAATATAGTCCCAGGCCGGGCGCGGTGGCTCAAGCCTGTAATCCCAGCACTTTGGGAGGCCGAGACGGGCGGATCACGAGGTCGGGAGATCGAGACCATCCTGGTTAACACGGTGAAACCCCGTCTCTACTAAAAAATACAAAAAACTAGCCGGGCGAGGTGGCGGGAGCCTGTAGTCCCAGCTACTCGGGAGGCTGAGGCAGGAGAATGGCGTGAACCCGGGAGGCGGAGCTTGCAGTGAGCCGAGATCCGGCCACTGCACTCCAGCCTGGGTGACAGCGCGAGACTCCGTCTCAAAAAAAAAAAAAAAAAAAGAATATAGTCCCATAAACTCCATAGCAACATAGTAACTATAATTTTCCAACCTTCTCCCTCTTCAACATGAAAAATCCCTTCCACTCCAGCCAAGGAAATCAAATGCCATCCCCCTTTCCTACTAAAGTTTTCCTCTAGAAACCTGCACCAAGTCTCCCCACCTCTCCAGGCCTCACTGACAGATCAGGCCCACTAATCCCTCCCAGAGGCACGTGTTCTGTATCCTGTCTTTGGCACCCAGTAGCAAATCCAGTATTTTTGTTAATCCATTTTTTTCCCCTCTTTTAATGAGTCCCTGAGCTCCTGGAGGGGCAACCGGATGATCTGGAGAAGGCTCTATTTAAAAAAAAATAATGTACAACATGAAAAGGATCTGATGTACAACATGAGGACTAGAGCTAAGAAGTGTCTTGTATTCAGGATTTTGCTAAATGAGTATATTATAGCTACACTTGCCACAAGTAGAGGGGTGTTGGGAGAAATGCATAACTATGTGAGATGATAGATATGCTAATTTGATCTACTATAATAACCATTTTACTATATATGTATCTTATGTTGTATGACTTATACATAAAATTTTAAAAATTAATATTTAATATTTTTATTTTTAATTTTTGTGGGTACATAGTATGTATATATATTTATGGGGGTACATTTGATGTTTTGCTACTGGCATGCAATGTGTAATAATCACATCATGGAAAACAGGAAATCCATCCTTCATTTATCCTTTGTGTTACAATTCAATTATACTTTATTTTAAAATGTGCAAATTATTTTGACTATAGTCACCCTGTTGTGCTATTAAATACTATGTCTTATTCACTCTATTCTTTTTGTGCCCATAAAAACATTTCTTAAATGTCTTAGTTACTCGGTCAGATCTTAAGATATTGTGAGACGACCAGGAGTTACTTATTTCACTTACAAATCAGGGAGCCCCCTCCGCTCCATTTCAGTGGAAAGCTTTATAGGTACTGGAGAGGACGGAGTAGCTGAGTTGCTGAAAGATGGGCGACTTCTCTTATCAACCATTAATTCAGATCTTCTCTATTAACATGACTTCAAAACACCACCAACTTGATTTTTATTTTCTTTCCAAAAAGAAAAAAAAAAAATACTGCAGTCCCTAGCCAATAAATAACTCACCTGAAGGTCAGGAACACCCCCTCCCTCCTTTCTCACAGGGGATGTCTGGGAGGGGAGAGGGGGCTGGAGAGGCCAGGCCATCATCTAAGTGGAAATCAAGGGCTAAAGCTATTGGCATTGGCAGCTGTCTCCAGGCGTCGTCCGCGGAGCCTGACCCTGCGCCAGGAAGGAGGAGGTTGTGCCCATGTAACTGTCCTGAAGTACTGCGCTGGCCCCCTCCCCCGCGGCTGGGAGGGCAGGCAGGACGAGGTTGGCTTTCCTTGCGCGGTCTCTGGGCGTGGGCCCCCGCCGCAGCTCCGCGGAGCCTCGGTGTCTCCTGCAACAGGGGGCGGGGGGAGCCGCGGCGAGCAGCCCTGGGCTGCGGCTTCCTCCCCACGCCCGAGTCTCCTGCGCACCGCCGCCGAGGACGCGCGCCCGAGCCTGGTCCCCACGCCGCGGCGCGCCTGGGCTATCCGCTGATCCCAGGTAACTTTTCCGCCTCCCGGAGTGGGGGACTGCGAGGGGGTCTCGGCTTTACGAGGTGCGGAGGAAGAGCCCGAGGCCTGGGGCGAGGCGCACGGGCTGTGGGGCTGACGCGTGGCTCCGGCGCCGCGCGGTCTCCCGAATCCCGAGCCCCGCGCCTGGGGTCCCCAACCGCCCTCCCGCTCGCCGGGACCCTCGGCGGGCCGAGCCTGTGCGCCGCGCCCCCCGCCCGCTCCACCCGCCGCGCTGCAGCAGTGGCTGGGCCGGCGCGCAGAGCCTGAGTCCCGGCCTCCGGCCTGGGGGCCTCCCTGGGATCCCTGGCCGATGGGGCAACTCGGTCCCCGCGTCCCTTCTCCGCCAATTTTCGCAAATCCCCCGCCCGGGGCGCCATGTTTTAAGTTGCCCCTCGGACTGGGGGCGAGCGCGGGCCGGCCCCTCCCCCGGGGAGGTGCGAGGGACAGGGGGCGACACTGCGGCGCCGCCCGGGCGGGTGGCGGCTGGCGGCTGGCGGGCCGCGGGAGGGGCCGTGCGCTCAGTGCGCGGCGGCTGCGGGCTCGTCCCGGGTGCAGGCGCGGGCGGGCGCGGCGCGGGGCCGGTAAGGTGCGCTCCGCACAAAGCATCCCCGCTGGGCAGCGGGGCCGGCCGCTTTTATATAACTTGCCTCGTTCCCCGAACTGGGGCAGCGGCCCCCGGCCGGTGGGGGAGGAGGAGGGAGCGTCCAAGCGGGGTTGCCCTGGGCCTGGGCACCTGCAGGGGCCCCTCGCCTCTGGCACCCGGGGGCGGGCCGGGGGCGCCTGGGTCGGCCTGTCGTGGCCCGGGGGCTTGGGGCGGCGCGACTCACCTGGCGCCCTCCGGGCTGCGATTCGCCTTGGGAGGTGTCTGCGAAGGCGGCTCTGCAGCGGTGGGGGTGGGGAGGCTGGGGCTTCGGACCGCTGGAGCTGGGGTGTCAGCCAGTTCCTGGCGGGTGTTTCCTGGTTGCTGCCGCAGGGGCTTGCTTTTTCGGGTTTCGCCTCTAATCTCGCCCGACTTCTTCCCCTTCTCCCCCACCCCCCCCACGCCCGCGAAGTTCATGGCTTCTGCAATGCGGTGGGTGTGGTTACCTAGTAAATTGTAACTGTGGTCCCTTGCAATGAGAGTATTCTTCTCAATTTTCTTTCTATATTACGGATCTGAAGTTTCCTAGGGTTTTTCCTTTAGTTGCAGCCCAGGGTTAAAGTTGGTAGAGATTATTGCGGAACAGAACAAATAGAATGATAAAGGAAACATGTGGTATTAATTACTTGTGGAGGTTGGGCTGGGAGGTCCTGCGAGGGCCCGGCAGTCCTGCTAATGCAGTGCTTCCATTGCGTGTTTAAGTTGTTTCAGCTTTTTTACATTAGTCTTGCGGAATTGCTTTTGCAGATATCCTGCCTGTCCTTTTTGTTGGGGGGCGGGGGTTGCAATGGGAATTTTAAGCTCTCTGAGGTGGCCAGGTGTGCTGGAGTTTCTTTTGATAGCATTAACTTCTGTAGTACAGGAAGCGTCACACGAAGTGCTTAAAAACATTATTTTTGAAATTCACCCTGATTTTTAAAGTCTCAAGGAAACAAAAATGGTAAAATTCCACTTGATGTCTGTGAGCCATGGACGTAGTCCCAATTACAGCAAATTAAGCAGAAAAGCCCTATTAAGAAAAGAGAGCAGCACATCAAGCTCCAGTGAACTCTGGGGACTGAGAGGTGATTTCTGTCTTGGCTCAGAGAGAGTGTTTAAAAAATGCATGTTAATTTTGGTATCAAACTTTAAAAACTTTAGTTGGAGTAACAAAATTAATGTGAGAGGGAATAAATACTAAATTGGAGAAGCGTGACTTCAATTTGTTAATTTGCAAGGCATTGATAGCTGAATGCTTAATACTATCTCATTTGCATTATGGTTTTCTGGTAGTTTAGAAAAGTAAACTATTAGATGCACAACACTGCATCAAGTTTATTTAGTTAATACACTTTAGCCAAAATAAGTTTTTCAAAACAGATCATGTTTTGTGAATAATTCATCCATAACAAGAAGAGTAGCCACTTTAATTTGTAAACCCCTTTTAGGTGAAGGATTTGGGAGCTATAGATCAAATGTCAGTGTCTCAGTGAGATATTTACATTTAATTTTTAAGACATTTCTTCTGCTTGAATGTGATTTAGGTTAAAAGCAATTTTTCATCAATTCTTATACAGTGCTTGGACTTTGGCCAACTTTGTGTTGAAATAAAAAGATCAGGATATTTTTAAACTTGATCGGATGCAATTTTATTTATAATTGTTTTTTAAGAACTGGTTGGTCAGATGCATTAAGGGGCCACCTAGGTAGAAGAGATGCCACTATCCATGCACTGAGAGATGTGTTGCTGTTACTTGTGAATCTTTTCTGGACTTACATGGTATATTAGATTAAGTGTGGCAGGAACTTGCTGTAAAAAGTGTTTTCTGTAAAATACTGTAAAAGTATTTTCTTCCATGTTGTATGATGTGCATTCATCTTTTAAGTTAGTGCTTTCCCTAAAATTCACAAACTAGAATTCATGTCCTCTGCAGTAAAGTAGAACTCCAAGAGTAGACTGAGGAATAAATGTTTTCTTTCTGTGAGAATTTGACTATATATAATGAAGAGAGGGACTTTTTTTTTTTTTTTTTTGAGATGGAGTCCCACTGTGTCGCCCAGGCTGGAGTGCAATGGTGCAGTCTCGGCTCACTGCAACCTCTGACTCCTGGTGGGTTCAAGCAATTCTCTTGCCTCGGCCTCCCGAGTAGCTGGGATTACAGGCGATCACCACCACGCCTGGCTAGTTTTTGTTTTTTTGTTTGTTTGTTTGTTTGTTTTTAATTAAGAGATACAGTGTTTCACTACGTTGGCCAGGCTGGTCTGGAACTCCTGACCTCAGGTTATGCGCCTGCTTCAGCCTCCCGAAGTGCTGGGATTACAGGCGTGAGCCACCGAGCCCGGCCGAGACAGGGTGCTTGAGTAATCTACCCTGGCCATCTTTAATTCCCATAGTCTCCTCTAAGTACCCCATCAGTTTTCTGTGGAATATAGACTCACCATTGAAACCCATGAATCAAATTTATCTTTAGCACCACTTCATTTAGAGAGATCCTTAATCGTGCGATCGCTGCGTGTATTTCTTTCAAAAGGCTAGCTGGCTGCTGATTTGTTGGGAATTCATCAGGCACTCAGGCGGGGGAGGGTTCTGCAGTTATTTGGTTTGCCTTGGCTGTGAGGAATTCTGTGCTCAGAAGCAAGGACTGGAGCAGTGAAGTCATTGTCCTGCCTGGTGTTGTGACATCACTATGGCTCAAAGGAAACAAGGGTGGGGCAGGCAAAACCAGACCATCTGAAGCATCTCGCTGGCTTTAAAACTTTGCCTGATCAATGACTGAGACTCTCCTTTCTCAAGTTGAACTGCATTGCGAGGTATTGTTTGGAGAATTAGAGGATATAAATGAATGTAAGACTACATGGGAAAATGTATCTCCAAGAGGAAGGAAGGAGAGGTGTGTGTGTGTGTGTGTGTGTGTGTGTTTTGTGTGTGTGAAATAGTAGAAAGCATTGAATATTCCTTTTGTAGAGAAAAATACTGTAATTTTTTAGAAGGGCCATTTACAAAATTAAAGAACAAGAAAAATGAGTATATTTGTATTTATATATTGAGTCAACATATTTCTTACTGTTCTTTGTACTAAAAGAGCATTCTTTTTAAATTCTTGATTTAGGTTATTAGTAATTTTTAAAAAGTATGTGGTCTCTCTGAAGATGCAGTTTACTTACTGGGTAGGCAATGTTCTCATTTATTTTTAAATGATGTGATTGCTGTTGGCAATTGGAAAAAATGGAAAAAGGTATTTCATAAGTGTAGAAGATATCTGTGGTGATTTGGAGTAATTGATTTCCATTTCCATTTTTGTTTTATGTACTAATTATTTTATAATTTAGCATTTTAATCCTAATTTAGAATTCTAGTACAGAGATGATCAGAGACATGTTTCACCCAAATTAGTGTTGAATAAATGATAAGACTGAAATTCAGAAACAATAAAGTACATTTCATGTTTTCCTTTCTGAATTTATAGTAATATCAGCATAAAAAATGAAGAACCACAGAATGGCTGCAGATGATCCTTGTCTTTTCCATACCTCCTTGCTAAGATGACTGGCAATTTTCATGTGAGTGTATTATGTATGTAGGAGCTCTGGGCAGTTCTTTCTTAACTGTATAGCAATTCCAGAGCAGAGTTTCAAAGCATAAAGAAGAAACAAATTGGGAAGAATGGCACAAGTAGAGAAGTTGAAATTAGATGCCAGAACTGCAGATTACTTGGTTGAAATGTCTTTGGTATTGCATTTTTAGTCCTTGCGATGATTGGTTAATTTGCATGCTTTGGAATTGTAAGCTTCTATTAGCACCAAACCCCTAATTCTTTTGTAATTTGCAGTACAGAGAAAAAGCTGACAACTTAATTTTTAGATTGCTGACATTTTGATACGTTGTTCTTATAACGCTGCCTTACAAACTAAAAACAGAGAGAGAGAGAGAGAGAGAGAGAGAAAGAACGCAGAAAGGTCTATATTAGACCTAGAAAACAAATGCAATATTTAACCTGCCTTGAGTATATATTTTTCTCTCCAGTTATATTGGGTGGGTGCTTGATGAGGATAGGGAGTTATTTCTTTTGAGGTTTCTTTCCCAAACCGAATAGAGGTCTAGACATTTAAAGCATTCAGTAAGTACTTACAGAATTGTCTAAAAAGTGGGGCCATTTGTAACTTATGCTTTACTACCAAAAAAAAAAAAAAAACTTGGAGAAGGTTTAAAAAGCATTGCTGCTTTATTTAAAACGGAGAATTACCGGACTCATGTATGTAGTCATTATTTTTAATGGCATGGTCCTCTTCATAACAAGATTGTTACCTCTGTCAATAGCTCAAATTGGGTAGGTCCTAGAGGTTTTGCCGTATCAGGGAAGAGAATTCTGCAGGTACCAAGAGAAAAGAAGAATGGTTTCTTTGAGGGAAGAACTGCAGGGAGTCGGCTTCCTTTCCTGCCAGCTCTAATTGGTGTCATGGAGGACATCAGTGTGGAGGGTGTCCTCTGAAGAGGGGAGGGATCAAATGGGAGGGTGACAAAAGCTGAAAAGGATTAGTGCTGGGAGATGATACTGATCTCCTAGCATTGAACTAAAGAGAGGAAAACTATTTGCTGTTTTAGCTCTCTCTTCTTCGGTCATTTTCGTACATGCCTGTGTTTACATCCTCAAATAGCGAGTTTCTTTGTATTTGATTCAAGCCCCAAATTTCATCATTTCTAAAAGAAAGTTATTTTTTCACATTTAACATCTCTGAAATTGGGATATGTCTTACATGGCTCTCAGCCATGTGACAGAGAAAAAGCTGGCAACTTAATTCATTGATTGTGAATATGCATCAAAAATTGGACATTGGATGTTAGTCTATTGGAGAAAATCCTGGAGACAGTAATGGAGCACTCTTAAGTGATGCATTTCTAGTGCTTGTGGTGACTCAAGATGATATTGTGTGGAAAAGCATAGATAGCAGTAACTCTTAGTTGATGTACAATTTGGAAGAGTTGAATTCTGAATATGTAAGAATTTTTGGGAACACCTTGGCCTATCTATTTTGTTTATATTTTCTTTATGCGTTGAATAACTAAATCAATTTGAGTTCTTTAGATAAGAAGAAAATGAAAATTCCAGTTTCTAAAAATGTATGAGTCATAGCTTAATTGGCAGAGTGCTATATAATATAATGTTATCTCATAATCAGTGTCATGAATCTTATGAAATATGCTTTATTGTTTGGCTGTGCAATTTTTTTGAAATGTATTTTATAATATGTAGTGCTTATTTTACACTATCCATGTATCAGTGATTGTTTTTCTATGTATTATTGATTGTTTCCTATAAAAGGATATGTGCATCCTTTTATAGGAAAAAATCTATTGAAAATTCTTCATTTCCCATTTTGACTTTCCATTTTGGCCTTGGGAAGATGACTGGATTTTGATAGAGAATCTCAATTAGTCATTGAGCAGACATTCCAGACAGGACATTCCGGAAGTCAAGAGACCTACCTTTAGCTGGAATATAGCCTGTTCGCTGGGGAGTAATGGGAGATGCGCCTAAGGAGGGAGTGTGAGGTCTGATTGTGGAAGATTTTTGGATATGAGAGTAAGGGATATTTTGGACTTTGCTAGGTAGTGGGGAGTCATTGAAAGTGGTTGAGTAGGGAAGAAGAATATTTTTTTCTCGTGATAAGTGTAGGATGAGTTGGAAGAATAGGAATCTGGAGACAGATGGTCTTTAGTTAATGGAGTTGTCCAAAATTTTGCAGAAATTGAATATAATGTTTTTTTCTCTCAATGATTGATATTTTGGCAATTCATTCCATGTTTTTGTGGGAGTATTTAACTGAGGATTAAATACTACTTTTGGATTGTTTAAGGTGGAAAATGAGATATACGAAATATGGAAAGATTTTTCTTCTTATTTATCCTTTCAATGAATATATCTCAGTTATTTGAAATATTAAAAATTATACATTCTCACTTTAAAATATATTCTAACAATACTGAAAAACCAAAGAAAGAAATCTCATTATCTACCTTTCTGAATGTATTACGTATCAGAGTGGAATAGGACAGACCTGGGTTAGGCTCTCGGCCTTGCTATTTAATAACTGCGCGGCATGGTTCTTTTAACTTCCTAGAGCCTGTTTGTTCATTTATAAAATGGGCATAATGCTTATGTCTCATGGATATAACGATTAAATGATGTAATACATGCAAACACTGAACACGGTGTCTGGTATATCACAAGTGCTTTGTAAGTAGCAGTAGCATCATTTTGCACATATACAGACTTACACATAGGTTACATAATATTTTACATGAGTAGACTTCTATCTTTAATACTTCTATGTAACTGTTTTTTGTTTGTTTGTTTATTTGTTTGAGAACAGAGTTTCACTCTGTTGCCCAGGCTGGAGTGCAGTAGCGCAATATCAGCTCACTGCCACCTCCACCTCCTGGGTTCTAATGAGCCTCCCAGATTCAAGCGATTCTCCTGCTTCAGCCTGCCAAGCAGCTGGGATTATAGGCGCCCACCATCCCGCCTGGCTATTTCTTTTTTTAATTGTTAGTAGAAATGGGGTTTCACCGGGTTGGCCAGGCTGGTTTCGAACTCCTGACCTCAAGTGATCTGTCCGCCTCAGCCTCCCAAAGTGCTGGGATTACAGGCGTGAGCCACTGTAGCCCCGCCACACTTTTTTTTTCTTCTTTTTTTTTTTTTAATGTAACAGTATGTCTGGCGGAAGCTTTTTCATGCATGCAAATCTATATCCACATCATTATTTTTAATGGTAAATAAATATTTTCTTTTGGTCTTGTGCAATACTGGTAAAGGATCATTACCTTAATAATGGTGATGATGTGACGCTTCGTCGTCCAGCCCCCCTACCTCCTGCCACTTGCTGCCTACGCTTCATGACTCTCTTCTGATATACATATAAAGAGGCTTGCGGTAAAACAGGATATTTTAAAAAATTAAAATCTCTGATGATTACGTATATCTCAATGTTGTATGTGAATATTTAGTTCTAACAAACTAAAGCAAACTTTCACCATATATTTCCTGATTTTTTAAAATTCAGATTTTAATGTCATCTCTTCATGGAGGGCCGAGCTCACCCAGCTAAGCCTAACCTGAATTGCTAGGTACTCACCATTCTCCCATGTGCCTCTCGGCATGCCTCGAGGGACAGCAGATGCAGCAGCCTGGACCTGAACTAGGCTCTCCAGAGTCAAACCATCCAGGGTCTGGCATAGTTTAGTAGGTATAGGGGGTCATTGGGCTTCCAGAGATGGAAAATATTAAGCTCCCTTTGGTGTCTCTCTGAGTTCCCAACCCTTCCTTCGTCCTCAGCAATAGAGTGGTAACAAATGTCATATTCCATTCACTTCTCCAGGGATGTGGGCTGCTCTGTTATGTTATTCACAATCCCATTATTTTGACGAATCTTCGATTTACCTGGAATCCAGTCTTCATTCACCCATTTGAGGAGAATAGCTTTATGATCCCGAAGGTGGTGCTAGCTGGAACGGTGTACCCAGGCTTCTGTGAGATGATGCCATCAGGGCATCTAGAGGTCTCGGGCTGTCCCTGACAGTTGCATCCTTCTACATGATTTGTATCTAGAGTTACTAACGTCCCAGAGATGCAGGGAGTTTTTGGTAATTTCATTACAGAGAATTACTCTTAATGAATTTTGGTGTGTTTTATACCATTTTGTGTGGTTCAGTGACAACTTTTATTAACTTTAGAAGGAATATGCTTACTGGCTAAGTATAAGACTTGGAAAATAGAGGTTAATTTGTCTGCTCAAGACATCTGGAAAGCTTTTCCTTTGAATTCTTGAAATGAGAGCAGTAATTCATTGGGGAAAGTTATATTGTAGAACAGGGGCCCCCAACCATTTTGGCACCAAGGACCTCCATTTTGCTCGCCTCCTGCTGTGTGACCCTGTCCTTGGTGCAGAGGCTGGGGTTTCATGGAAGACAATTTTTCCATGGACGGGGATTGTGAGGGATGGTTTCAGGAAGAAACTGTTCCACTTCAGCTCGTCAGGCATTCGATTCTCATAAGGACTGCGCAACCTAGATCGCTCGCATGTGCAGTTCACAATGGGGTTCGCACTCTGATGAGAATCAAATGCCACTTCTGATCTGACAGGAGGCAAAGATCAGGTGGTAGTGCTCACTCGCCCACCGCTCACCTCTAGTTGTGCGGCTCTGTCCTTGGCCCAGCAGTGGGGGATCCTTGTTGCAGAATAAAGAAAATACGAGGAGTTACGGAAGATACAGATGGAAACGTCTGCTAACCTTGAGCTAGGTAACTGTCGGTGGGGTTCTCTATTTCTCTAGGCAAGGTTCCCCAGAGTGAACAGATGAGGATGCTGCCTACCTCAAGGTTGAAATGAGATCTGTGTTTGAAGACATCTAGAACCAGTCTAATGAGAATGTACACATAGTACATGTTTTCTCATTTCAGTAGTATATGCTGTTGTCCTCTTTGCTTGTTTTTAGGGACATGTGTTAGGAATTGTAAGATCCTGAAGATGAGTATAGAATTTTGTGACGTTCCACTACAAAACCCGTAATCCAAAAGATGGCCCTCAATGAGAATGCAGGATTTTTTGAGTGTGAAATTCCAGATAACAGTAGAGGTTTGCAAAGAATGAGACACAGTGGTTTTCAAATTTTCACATACAACAGAATTACCTGATGAGTTTGTTAAAAAGGAATTTTTGGGGACCAATCCACGGATTATCATCTAATAGATCTGGAGTTGGATCCAGACCTCTTTATGTCCTGACAAGGACTTTGGTGAAATCTGATCCAAGTGGTCCCTGGACCACATTTTGAGACACACTGTTTTAAGGACTTTTGTCTTAATAACTCTCCAGCTTCTTCATTATTGTCAAATAAGCGTTTAACCTGGAGAGCAGTTACAATATAAATAAACAGTACTAGTGTTGGAGAGAATGTTTAGCATAGAGCAAAGAAACCTGGCCTTGGACTCAGAATGCTTGGGCTTCTTTATGGCTGGTCCATCACTTGTAACTTCTGTGGCCCTAGGAAATTACATAACATTTAAAAGGTTAAGGAAGTAGGATAAAAGGTTAGTTTTCTTATCTGTTAAATAGGGATAATGATAATTATGTAGCAGAATGGTCAGAATGGTTGAGTAAGAATCTTAAGTGAAAGTACGTACATAGCTCTTAATATGTCTTCAGTTGGGGTTAATTTTCTTGCTTTGTGATTGGTAATAGATTAAAATGGCCTTGAAGAAGAGATGCTTCTATGAGTAAATGTGATCCTGCTGGTCAAAATCATACTGAGCTATGTGGGTCCTACAGATACCTTTTTTTTTTTGAGACGGAGTCTCGCTCTGTCGCCCAGGCTGGAGTGCAGTGGCTGGATCTCAGCTCACTGCAAGCTCCGCCTGCCAGGTTCACGCCATTCTCCTGCCTCAGCTTCCCGAGTAGCTGGGACTACAGGCGCCCGCCACCTCGCCCGGCTCGTTGTTTGTATTTTTAGTAGAGACGGGGTTTCACCGTGTTAGCCAGGATGGTCTTGATCTCCTGACCTCATGATCCGCCCATCTCGGCCTCCCAAAGTGCTGGGATTACAGCAGATACTTTTAAGATATTATGAAGTTCTTCACTTATATATGTGAAACTTAAGATGATTAAAAGCTTTCTTTACAAATGTTGCTGTGTTTAGTGACATTCATATCAGTGGTAAATGGTCAGACTACATTATAATTTATTAGCATTTTTTTCCTAAGCTCATATCCGAGAAGGACACACACATTCACATAATCCACGTACGGGGACAACAAAACCAAAGTCTCACTGTATATCACATTTAAATTGCATCAGTTTCTTAGACTCCGAAGATAAATTCAAGAAGAAACTTCAGTCTTTGGAGCTGTAGTTGCCATTCACCCTCAGGGTCTTCAGCTTTTCTGACAGCATGGCCATGTCTTGGTGCAAAGAGGCAGCAAGCCCGATAAATTATGTAACCATTTTCAGACATTGGCCTTTTTCCCCCTCCTTGAACCTTCTCCAGTTGTCATCAAAATTGCGATTTTGGAGTTACATCTAAGAGGGTTTTCACATTAAGGCAAGACACGTGAAAAGATCTTTGACAAAGGGTAGAATATACGTATATGAATAAATTAAAAATTTCATTTCTTTTTTTGCCCACTCAGTGTCCAGTAAAATGTTCCTCTCAAACATTTACTGGTTTTATTTTAAATACCTCTTATTTCTCCATACTCGTATTTAAGAGTTGGATTCCAACTTGATATCATTGCCTGAGGCTTCTCCTGGCTAGAATTGTAAAGCATCTTATTCGGTCATATTAGAGTGTGTAAGGGCCTTTGTGCTGCTCAGATCAAGGACAATCCCCCAGGCGCCTTATCTCAGTGAATGGTTTATTGACCCCCAAGATGAATCCAGGTCTTCGCTACTCAGAGCAGCTTCTGAATGATCTCTTCTCCAAATATCCTAGTTCAAGCATCTCCTAGAATAAAGAAACCAAGCAAAATTAAACCAACCCATCTTTTGACCCAGTTTCCTCCTTAAGCTTATTGTCAACTTCCCAGCTGCTTGGTTGTCAGACACATGTCTTTGAAATTAAGATTTGTCCAGGCAGGATACTCATTTGGCACCAATGATAGTTTAAAGACTCATCAAAGTACTGAGATACACACTGAAAGTGAAAAGACCGGACTGATGGCTGTGCCAAAATGTAACTCTTTGAGCCTTTGTCAAATTTTGTTCCTTTCTCTGTTCTTCTATCTGTTTGTTTATTCCACAAATACTTATGGAATGCTTGTTATGAATCTGGCACCGTACTCAGTGCTGGGGTTACAGTGATGAACAAATCAGATTGTACTCTCCTGGAAACTGTATTTTAAACAAGGGGATGAGTAGTAAACAAATAAGATTTCAAATACCAGTGAACACTGAGCAAAATCAAAGCCCAGAGACTGCGTGTGGAGCGCTCCTGTAGATACTATCCTTTAGGGGATGTTTAACATTTTACCAAGTCTTTCTTTTTGTTTGCACCCCTTCTCTGCAAGTGTGGTGTCAATTCTAGATTATAAGTGGAACCAGGCAGGGACCATGTCTAATCTTTGTGTCTTTGAGCCTGATACAGTGCCTCATACACAGCAGGCCTTGTTAACTGCTAAACAGATAGCTCTTACTCTTACCACTCTTTTTTCTCGTACCTTGCCTTTCCTTGTAACAGTGTTTTGACTTAAAATATACATTCTCTTCTTTCTTGTGTAAGCTCAGTATTTTTTTTTTTTTTTTTTGAGACATGGTCCTGTTCTGTCGTACAGGCTGGAGTGTAGTAGTGGCACGATCTTGGCTCATTGCAACCTCTACCTCCCAGGTTCAGGTGATTCTCGTGCCTCAGCCTCCCGAGTAGCTGGGATTATAGGCATGCGCCACCACACATGGCTACTTTTTGTATTTTTAGTCTAGACGGAGTTTTACCATGTTGGCCAGGCTGGTCTTGAACTCCTGGCCTCAAGTGATCTGCCCACCTCATCCTCCCCAAATGCTGGGATCCCAGGCATGAACCACTGTGCCCGACCTGTAGTCTTTTTTCTTAAAGAAGATTTCCCAATTGCAAGAGCTTTGTCACTTAAAAAACCTGGATCTATCTCTGATCCTAACCCATATTAAACTGCCCCTTTTCTGAATTTTGACTGCAATTCTGGCTAACCAAAATCCAGAATTTGGCTGTAACAACTCCTCTTCTTTTGAAGTATCTCATGGCCACACATGAGAAACACATCCAAAGGCTTGAATTTGTGACTTGACTAAAACACATCACTGAACCTCTCAGAAACATACGCTCATCTACAAATGTGCAGAACAGCCGTTTCTTGTTTTTTCAGAACTATTACGAAGATCAAATGGTGTAATTGATGTGAAAGCACTTTTCAAACTGTAAGATGCATAAAAAAATAATGGATAGTGTTGTCAGGGAGTAGAGCTGGAAGGCATTCAGGGGAAGGAACGTCTGATTTCCTTAATGCTTTGCTCTGCAGCCTGTGCCTCCGTCCATCTGCCTAACAGTGGAGTATATCCTGAGTACTTACACGTTTACAGCCCTACCCAGGCACCCAGCAAAGTGATTGTCACTGCCCACTCTCACGGGGCTTCCTGTCACCCTGAGCACAGATATAATTAATTGCTGCCTCCCAAGTGCTGTGATGGGGGAATTGGGGCATGAAAGGCGCACAAAGGAAGCTCACCTACCAGCTGTGGGGGTGTGGCTCTGGAAGGAGAGGGAGTGGTGTCCAACCTGAGACCTGAAGATGACCAGGAGCCATGCGGTGGAGAAGTGGGGAGAGCTGGATGGAGTCTGGACTTGGCTGGACAGGAGAGGGTCAGAGGTGACTGACCAGTATGTACGGAGGCCGGGAGGAAAGAGGGAGACATTCGTGTGGCTGACAAGTAAGATGGGCTCCAAGGGCAGTGGGGGAGATGAGCCTTAGGGGCAGCTGGGGTCAGAGTTCAGGGCCCTGTGAACCATGTCATCCTGAGGGTGAGGCAGAGCCATTGAGGGGTGTTACCTTGTTGGAAGACATGGTCAGATGTACCTTTAATATGGCTTTTGTAGTAATCTAGGGAGTTTACTTTTTTGAAGGACAATATATCATTATGGTAAAAATGAGTGTTTTTTGAAGGAATGCATGAATGACTCAGTGAACTCCTTAACAGTTTCTGGCACCACAGCAGTCTAGCTTTATGCTTATAGGACACATGTTTAAACTTAGAAACTTCACTTTTTTTTCCATAAAAGTCACAGTTAATATCACAATATATCAATCTATACAGCAACCCCAAATATAAGTACTTTGTACATACGTACCTGATAAATGGTACTAATGTTGATATCCAGGGAAGAATTGAGGATAATCTGAACTAAGGAAGTGGTAGAAGAGATGGAGAAAAATGAATATTTTGAAAAATGTTTAGGAGGTAGAATTGTGAGACTTAGTGACATGTTGGGTATGGTGGGATGTGAGGGAGAGGAGAATGGCCCCACTTGCTGTTCCTTGAGAGAGAGAGACATATATATCTTGCTGTTCCCTGAGACACACACACACACACACACACACATATATTTGAGTTGATGGCAGGGTTAGTGATGGCGTGTGCAGGTCAGGAGTTTGTCTCGAAGTTCCTGTGGGACATTTCAGAACCCATGTCTAGTAGCCTTCATGCCTCAGCCGGCAAGCCAGAGAGGTCCAGCTCAAAGATCAAGACTCAGAATCCTCCAGGTAGGAAGGTAATTAAAGCCATACAAGCTGAGGTCACTAGAGAGAGGGCAGAGTAAAGAGAATGTGCAAGGGAAAAAAGTAGAAGAGGAAAAGGTCTAGAAGCTGGGGAAATGTGATTTAGAAAGAAGAAGTGTTCACTGGGGTTCTTGAACATTTAAATGACGTGAGAGCTGCAATGCTCCCTTTGCACTTAGCCACACTGATGTTGGTGAGTTCGCCATGAGGAGCTTAGAGGAGCAATACCAGTTTTCCAAGTTTGTGCACCAATTCTTTCGCCTTTGCTTGCCTTTCATCTTCAACCTCCTGCATTCTGAGGGTAGAAGCCAGGCTGCAGTGGGCTAGGGCTGAGAGGAGGGCAGTGCACACAGCAGGGGCACCTGGTGCTCAGGAAGAAACCAAAGCACAGATGTATTTGCCACTGTAGCTGAGGTAAGATATATATATATATATATATATATATTTGATGTAATTTTTATCCACCGTGTTTTATTTTTTAAAGAAGTATATTGAGAGGCAAAGGTGACATTGTTGGAAATATTTACTTCCTATGTAGCTAAGGGGCTGTATTTAAAATTGTGACAGGCAGCTCAGCTTAAAGCACTAAACATAGATTTCCAGTATTTTCTTTTATGCAGCCCTTTTCTGTAGATCATAAAAGGCTCTAATGTGTAGTTTCAGAGCAGTGCCAGGGCAGTGATGACAGCTGTTTCATTCTGTTGATATGCTCTCTTTCTTCCCATGACCATGGAAATGATTCCACCAATGGTAGAGTATTCTTGGTCACAGCTGAGCAGAAATATTGTGGCTGTCTTGACCATTACCTGAAGGTTAGCAGTAAGCTTCAGTTCAACCCAAGGATGGTTAATTAAGAAACTAGAGGATGGGCCGGGTGTGGTGGCTCATGCCTGTAATCTCAGCACTTTGGGAAGCCAAGGCGGGTGGATCACTTGAGGCCATCAAGTTCCAGACCAGCCTGGCCAACATGGTGAAACCTCGTCTCTACTAAAAATACAAAAATTAGCCAGACATGATGGTGGGTACCGGTAATCCCAGCTACTTGGGAGGCTGAGGTGTGAGAATCACCTGAACCTGGGAGGCTGAGGCTGCAGTGGGCCGAGATCACACCACTCTACTGCAGCCTGGGTGACAGAGTGAGACTGTCTCAAAACCAAAAACAAAGAAAAAAGGCTAGCGGATGCAGGAATGGGGTTGAAAATTATTTTACAAAAATATTGTGAAATATTTCTGATACACACAAGGGTTGATTGAAAAGATGATGACCTATATGCACAGCCTGCACAAAATGTGACCCCAGCTGGACTCAGGTGCTGAAGATCTGTAATCCCAACACTTTGGGAGACCAAGGCAGGAGGATCACTTGAGCTCAGGAGTTTGAAACTAGCTTGAGCAAAATAGTGAGACCCCATCTGTACAAAAATTTTTTAAAAAAATTAACCAGACATGGTGGTGTGTGTCTGTGGTTCCAGCTACTACTTGGAAGGCTGAGGTGGGAGGATCGCTTGAGCCTGGGAAGTCAAGGCTGCAGTGAGCTATGATTGCACCACTGCACTCTAAGCTTGGGTGACAGAGCAAGATCCTGTCTCAAATATAAAATAAAATAAAGCAACCCCAAATTGCCAAATCTCCTGCATTCTCTGAATGTGCACCTCTCTCCCTCTTAGAAGTGGCCACTCTTCTGGCTTTGTGTTTCTCATAACCATGCGTGTCTTTCTTTCTTTCCACATCACTATTTCTAGCATTACTCGATTATTTGTGGTATTGTTTTTACTGTTTATATTTTTAAAATAGTATATTGTGCATCTCCTTCTGTAGCTTGTTGTTTGTCGTTGTCTAACAGTGAGATTGAGATCCATGCATGTTGATATCTGTAGAATTCTGTGGTGTGTTTCTTGTTGAAGACTGGACGCTTTTGCAAGGTTTGTGGCTTCCTCACTGAACCTTGAACTGGGTCATGCTTCTCCCTTCTCCCTCATAGGCATTGGACTTGCCGAGCTCTCACCTGGAACATTCTTCCTCTGCATATTCATATCTGGCTCCCATGCCTTTCTTGATCCTTTGCTGCTTAGTGTAGTCTTGCACGTACCTCCTCCCAGCCCCAACAACATCCTACACAACCTGCTCCTCTTCCCGGGTTACTTTTCTTCATATCCCTACACATTTTATGTTTTCATGTTTCTCCCTCAACCAGAATATCAGCTTCTTGGCAACAGGATTTTTATCCGTTTTGTTCACTGTCGTAGGCCCAACTTTTAGGACACTGCTCGGCACTTCGTAAGTGCTCAGTAAATCCTCAAATGAAAGAGTCATTTAAAATGTAATGTGAAAAAATCCCACGAATGTATGAGGGAAAATTCCAGCTCAGTCTTTAACATTTTATTTAGCAGGTATGGTTTTGTTAAGAGTGGTTTAACTTTAAATTGTAAATATAACGTCAAAATGTGAGACTCCCTGGCGAGAAGAGCTGGCCTCTACTGCCTGCAGGAGCTTCTTGGGATACGAGAATCAGTGTGTGCTGGACCGAGACCTTACCCCACTGAGCAGTGAGAATCATGCTGCTTAGGGTGACGGTTGTGTGTTGGTCATTTTCAATTAACCTGGGCTTGGGATTCTTTATGCTTTTCGGGATAATTTCTCCCCCTTAAGAATTAACACTTCCACGTTGTTAATACTTTCCCTGATATACCATCTGGCCTGCCCCTTTGTTCCCTTCCAGTTTTAGCACAGTCTAAGGTAAACAGTGTTTTTTGTTTGTTTGTTTGTTTTTAACCAATGAATATTCTGCTGTTTTGTAATTTGGAAAATAATTCGTACTCCGCTCGTTTTCACTGTCTCTGTTCAGTGCTGGGAAAATCAAAGTGTGGTTGGTTTTTAATTCTGAGCTCTTCAGTTAAGTACCAAGTAGATAGGCGAGAGTTTGATTAGGTGTGCATTCTAATTAAAGAAACATGAATGGTAATTTTTCATTTGGACTACTGTAGGAAATTATTCTGAAGTATAAAGATAGATATTGGTGGTTTCCTATTGGCAACATCATTTATAACTTGGTTTTGAAGAATTTCTCATTCATAAGAAAGTTTCTGTTGCTGGCTTATTTCTATTTTTTTGATTGAAAGTTGAATTTTTCTCCAGTCAGAGAATGTGTATGCATTTTACGAGGGCAGAGATCTGGGGAGAATCTGTCTACATTTTAGGAGGGCAGAGATTTTTCTGTAGCTCCAGGTACTCAATAAGTGTTGGTGAAATTGAATGGTCTCTCTTCATTGTTAAATTTATATTCAGTTATAGTCCTTTCTTCCTGATGCCAGTGGAAAGTTGTTCTTGGAGGAGGCACTCGGATCAGTGCAATGATTTGAATGTGTCTCGTTGATAAAGGGAAGTTGATTGAGTGGTAAAGAATATGTCAACTTTGATATTTTCTAATAAGTGAAGGTGTGGGGACACCTGGACCCTCCATAATCATTTATTGTGAACTACATCAATGATGATCCACATGAATTAAGTTTGACCAAGAAATACAGGTGCTTTGCCTCTTTGGCTCCATCTGTATTTGATTTCACTGATTTTAGGATGTCTGAATAATTTTTACTCAATTGGATGTTATTACTCTTTAGCATGGACAGTCAGGATTATGTCTCAGGCCTGGATCAGCAAATTAGATGTTTTGAAGCTCTTTTTAAAGAGTCTCTAATGACATAGATAATTGTTTTTATGATTTTCTGTAAAATGGAATTGCCTGATAGAGCCATCTCGTTTCTTGGTGGCCTTTTATCTGATACTGCAAAGAGACTGAGGTGGCAGATTTCTCAGTAGAAATACCAGCATCATTACTGTCCTCATAAGCACTAAATTTGCATTGGTGGTTTCTCCAGTAGAAGACATCTTCTCAGATGGAAGTACAAGGGTCCCTGCAATTATTTTTATGCATCTCCCTGATAAAACAAGTTGTTTGAATGGTGGAGAAGAATA
This sequence comes from Macaca fascicularis, assembly GCF_037993035.2. Classification (NCBI taxonomy): domain Eukaryota; kingdom Metazoa; phylum Chordata; class Mammalia; order Primates; family Cercopithecidae; genus Macaca; species Macaca fascicularis. The sequence continues at coordinate 74,022,265 of NC_088392.1, read as the reverse complement.
TCTCGATATCAATTTAGATTTTCACTAACAATGGAAAGAAAATGCATTCTCTAATATTATTTTCTTCATAACTCTAGGTTATAAGAAGATATTTGTTAATTCTTATTTCATATATTACATAATAACTATGCATATGTATTATAATTATAATGTGTCTATAATATATGTGTTATAATCATTGTGGAAGTTTTAGATCAGATTTGTGATATGCAGTGTTATCATTATAAATTTATATAATCTCTACATATAATCCCAGCTCAGTAACCTACTAATACTGCAGCCATAGGCAAGTTCTTTAGTATCACTTAATGTCAGTGTCATCCCCTATAAAGTGTGCATAGTAATACTAGCCTCATTGGATTTATGTGATGCTTATGTGCATGTTAGTGCATATATAAAATGGGAATTGTAGGAAAGCTGGCCTCATTGTGTTACTGTGTGTTGTTAATATTACTATTCTTTGTAGAGTTTGTTTCAAAATCCCAGTGCTGGCCCCTGCGAGTGCTTTCCTAGGGCCATGGCATGCCTCTTGGATAACTCCTGGTTGCTTTGGCTGTCTGGGCCCCATACTGACCAGCTCAGAGCAGGCGGCTGCTGGTCCGTCAGGGGACTGCTCTACTTGGGTCCAGCTTGGAGCAAATGTAAGAAAGGTCATCACGGATCGGGGTAGAGGGGATTTTTGTCACTTAGCTTCTGTCACTTTTGCCTGTTGCTTTAGATTGAATAAAATGAAATATGGTGTGTCTGTGTTAAACCTGGGTTTTCTACCATGAATGAATGATTAGAAATGAGGAACTGAAATAAGTTCTTCATTGGTTTGAACTCACAGTGGAAACTTCTATTGTGTGCAGCTTTCATTTCAGACCAGCACCTCCCCCACTTGCTTTGGAGAACTGCTCCTCACTCCTTTGTGGGGATGACTTGTCCACATAGGGAGCCACCTGCTCCCTGGCTAAATGATAGGCAGGTGACCCAGATGTGGCCAGTGCACTGCTGCATTCTCTTCTGCATGTGATCCACACTAGCTCCACACATCCTCTCCTGGGATTATTCCCCATGGATGGAGGAAAGGTGGCCCTAACTTTTTGAGTGGTTAAGACAGAAGAATTTGGCCTCCTTGCTTGGCTCAGAGAGCATGATGCCAAGAAGAGAGATTAAATTATGTTTTAGCGAAGTGGAATCCTTGAGATCTCTGGCACAGCCTTATTTCCTGCAGGAGACCAATGGAAATAGCCAAAAGTATTTTCTGTTTGTATTATAGTGGGAAAGCAGCTGTTAAGTGTACAGTATAGTAGTTAAGAGTCCAGACCAGGCGCAGTGGCTCATGCCTGTAAACCCAGCACTTTGGGAGGCCGAGACGGGTGGATCGTTTGAGGTCAGGAGTTCGAGACCAGCCTGGCCAACATGGTGAAACCCTGGCTCTACTGAAAATACAAGCAATTAGCCGGGCATGGTGGCAGGTGCCTGTAATCCCAGCTACTCGGGAGGCTGAGGCAGGAGAGTTGGTTAAACCTGGGTGGCGGAGGTTGCAGGGAGCCGAGGTTGCGCCACTGCACTCCAGCCTGGACAACAGAGTGAAACTCATTCTCAGAAACAAAACAAAACAAAACAAAATGAAAAATGAAAAGAGCCCGGCTGGTTATGCTGTATGACCAGAGGAAAGTTAAATAACATCTCTGTGCTTCCATTTATTCAGTTGGGAGTAATAATAGTACCCACTTCATAGATTTGTTGTGAGAATTAAATGAATTAATATTTGTAGGGCACCCCCCAACATGCATCTATGTACCCACATATATATGTATATATAAACACATACATACAAATATTCATAGAAATCATATAGTCATTTAAATATCTATTTGTAGGCATTATATATAGAGATATATTCATTTTGGATTTTTTTTTTTAAAGGTTTTTAGGCCAGGTGCGGTGGCTCACGCATGTAATCCCAGCACTTTGGGAGGCCAAGGCAGGTGGATCACGAGGTCAGGAGATCAAGACCATCCTGGCTAACACGGTGAAACCCCGTCTCTACTAAAAATACAAAAAAATTAGCCAGGTGTGGTGGCGGGCGCCTGTAGTCCCAGCTCCTCGGGAGGCTGAGGCAGGAGAATGGCATGAACTTGGGAGGCGGAGCTTGCAGTGAGCTGAGATCGTGCCATTGCACTCCAGCCTGGGCGACAGAGCAAGACTCCATCTCAAAACATAATAATAATAATAATAATAATAAGTTTTTAAAACAAGTAGGAAGGACATGATCTTGGACAGTTCTCAAAAACAAGTGTATACCAATAGATGTTAATTTTTTTTTTTTTAAACAGAGTTTTACTCTTATTGTCCAGGCTGGAGTACAGTGGTGCAATCTTGGTTCACCACAACCTCTGTCTCTAGGATTCAAGCGATTCTCCTGCCTCAGCCTCCCAAGTAGCTGGGATTACAGGCGTGTGCCACCATGCCTGGCTAATTTTGTATTTTTAGTAGAGATGGGGTTTCTCCATGTTGGTCAGGCTGGTCTCGAACTCCTGACCTCAGGTGATCCACCCGCTTTGGCTTCTCAAAGTGCTGGGATTACAGGCGTGAGCCACCGTGCCAGACCAATAGATATTAAAATTTTTTAAGTTGGGTATATTTTAAAACTTCAAATGAGGAAAAGTTACATTTTGTTTTTCAACAAGATTGTACATAAATTTTTTATATCAGATTTATAGTATTAATGTTTCTGATTTGGAGTGTTGGTTTATTGTTTCAATTGACAGAAGTCCAGTTTAAGCTAGTTTGAAGAAGAAAAGAAATAAAGGGAAGACTTGGGGAAACAAAGAATTGGAAGGGGCCCACTCTTGAAAAGCTTCTATTCAGAAACCATTATGGATGATTTGAGTAGCCATGTCTAGCATCATTTGATGTTCAATAATGCTGTCCTGCCAATCTGTGAAATCTGGAAATCACTGTTTTCAGGGACTTTGTGGCCCTTGTGTGATGCTTACTGCATATATGTCTGTTCTAATGGAAGCTTTTAATGGGAATTCCTCATTTTGTATATCCCTGTTTGCTAAACTTGTGATGCCTTATGATACTAGGTCCTTGAATTACTTTCATTGCTAAAATACTTTTTATATAATCTCTACATGTAATCCCAGCTAAGTCACTTTTAACTAGTATCGCAGCCATGTTGCAAAAAAAAAAAAAAAAAAAAAAATTTAGCAATGAAAGTAATACCATTTTCCGTTTATTCACTTATTCATCAAATATTTCTTGAGTACCTATTATATGCCAGGCACTTTTCTACCTAGCAGTAAGCTGCATTGTAGTACCATTAAAAACTTGTCTGTTATTTTGTATCTGTTGCTTTGCTTTATCATTTTTCATTGTTTAAGATTTGCCCTCAACCAGAATGGCTTCTAAGAGCTACTTTATTCATTTTTTTCAACTCCTTAAATGTAGACATTGGTCAAAAACATTCAGTGTGTGCTCTGAAGGCTTTCAACTCTCATGAAATTTTATGGCATGAAGACTAATGCCTGCACTTGTATACTTTTAAGCTGAGTAGACAAAGATGAAATTTATGCAGGCTCTAAGAGATACTCTATTGAGATGCCTTATGTGACAAATAACATTTTTCATTTAGATCACAATTTATTCTACAGATGCACATTGACTTTATTATTATGAGTATTGTGGAACTTTAAAAATAGATTTGGAGGCCAGGCTTAGTGGCTCATTCCTGTAATCCCACCACTTTGAGAGGCCGAGACAGGCAGATCACTTGACTTGAGGTCAGGAGCTTGAGACCAGCCTGGCCAATGTGGTGAAACCCCGTCTCTACTAAAATTACACACACACACACAAATTTAGCCAGGCATGGTGGCGGGCGCCTGTAATCCCAGCTACTCGGGAGGCTGAGGCATAAGAATCGCTTGAACCAGTGAGGTGGAGGTTGCAGTGAGCTGAGATTGCACCACTCTACTGCACTCCAGCCTGGGCAACAGAGTGAGACTCCAGCTCCAAAAAAAAAAAAAAAAAAAAGAAAAAGAAAAAAATTTGGCGTTGGAAGAAAATACATGTTTCAGTTCTAAAGGTAACCCTTTTGCTTGTTGTAAACATCGTTTTGAAGTGTGTTGATAGTTTTTAATTGCATCATTGCTACGAGTTAAAATTTTGACTGTGTTGTAATTAAGGTTTTTATTATGGCAAATGTCGAGATTATCAATATTTTATGACTAAGTTAATTTCAAATATTAACTTATGACTAAGTTAATAATATTTCAGGTGACCACTGTGTTAGTCATTTTACATTTATTCACTTATTCATCAAATATTTCTCAAACACCTATTGTATGCCAGGCACTTTTCTACCTAGCAGTGAGCAAAAATTCCAGAAAATCCCTGCCTATGTAGAACTTATATTCTAGTGGGATCTCTTGTTATCTCTAAGCCTGTAACATCTGTGTTAGGTAGATATGGTCTCCTTGGTTTATAGAGGAGGGAACTAAAGCTTGAGGAGTTAAATGATTTGTCCAGCAACATATGGAGAGTAAATGCAGGTTGGAATTTGAACCTAAGACTGTCTCATTCCAAAGCCATTTTGTCATTACAAATTCTGTACTCATTCTAAATTTCAAGCGTTTCTTATGATATCCTCACTCTTTAGCCAGCCATGCTCATCATGGTCGTGTTTCTTTAATAAATGATTGAGTGTCAGTGACACACGTGACCCTGACAAATTCCTGGCATTTAGTACTAAGCTAGATAATGTTGGGGGTTAACTAGATGAGCTGAATGTTAGGCTACTATAGACCTGAACTGGAATCTTCAAGTGTACATTACTAGGCATGCGCCATTCACCCAAGAAAAACTGAAGTGAATCCTAGATAGGATCCTTTTTTGTGTGTGCTCAGGTGAGTGCCTTAATGATGTATATTCAGAGTTAGCTAACAATCTAGATAAAATGCTTACAAAGCAAATCGTTGCCATGTAGTTTCTATAGCAGACTAGTTAGTGAAAATGCTTCTCTTTGAATAATAAAATGGGACTGTGGCTTACAGATGGTTCTCTGTGTATGGTTCAAATCCTGAAACATTTAGGAACCATTTTATGTGTTGTTTTCACCAGGGGCAAGGATTTAAGTTAATATTGATAATTATTCATAATATTTTATCTTCTGCCTCGGGAGTGGTGTGTGGGTTATGGAGCACAGCTCTTTCTGCATTTGCTTTTTATGCCACCTATTACTGAGTTTATGTTTTGGCAAATATTTACTCAGAAGACAAATTATGCATTCTTAAAGGTTTCTTGTATTAAAACTGAAAGGCCCTTGGAAGTTATCTTATTCAGTGCTTCCATTTACAAGGAATAAAATGGAAATGCAGGGTGACCAGAGGCCTGCCCAAGGCCACGGGCCTTGCGGGTGGGAGTTGAGGCCTCCCCGGCAGTGTCTCTGTTCGCCTGATTTAATGATCCCCTCATGACAGCAGGAGTTTATGACATGTTTTAATTTTTTTGTGGTGGCCCCTTTTTATGTTGTGTTTTCATTGTCTGCCTTTTGTAAGTCCTGAATAGAAGCCCTAGCCTCATCCTAGTTTTTTTTTTTTTTTTTCTTTTTACTTTGGGATGTAGGGGAGGCAAGCATGGGGATACAACTTGGAAGGAAAAAGACCAATATTAATTAGTGCAGCATTTTCTATTTGTGTTCTCCCAAAATAATAGATTGTTACTGAGAGTGTTACTCTGTGTAACATAGTGAAAAGCTGGTTCAACGTTTTGCTACTTATTATTAGATCATCATATGGAAAATATATTATTATACTTTGGCATTTTCTAGCCAGAACATTTTAAATCACAGGGGAGGTGCTTAACTACCCTAGCTCTGGCCCCTTCTCTAAAATGAGGCAGGCAGCTTGATTGTCTCTTCTAGATTAATACTCTATGACTCAGAAACGTGTCCAACTTATACAGCTCAGAAATAAATCTGGTGACCTAGTTTATTTGGCCTTGATTATTTTCTCCTTGATTTGAAGCATATTTCTTTTGGGGGCATCTCTCATTCGACATCTTTGAAACTCGAAATTGTTGTCGATTACTGTATATTGCTTTTATTATGAAGTCCCTGGAAATGTAGCAGAGAACCATGGATAAGCTCCTTGGGTTGCCTCAGAAAGCAAAACAGTTCCATTCCTGAGAATCAGTTGCTGCTTTAATGCCTGCAGAAGTTTTAGGTTTGAGTTGTCCCAGCCAACATTTGTACAGCGCTATGCAGATAAGGATATTCGTCATTCTAGTGATTTCCTTGAAAACTGAACAGTGTAAATCCGTGGGATAACTACTGGAGGAAAAGTTATCAGTAACTACTCAGCTAAATCTGCAAATGTAGGAGAAAGAAGTATATCCTTTCTAAGGAGAAACAAAGATTGTCCTGCGCGCTGGGTGGGTCAGTGATTGTGGAGCGGTTGAAAGCGAGGTTTGTCCCCGTCCCCTCTGGCAGAGGCTCTGTAGTCATTGGGTGAGGAAATGCCGGAATAGGCATCTCTCCACATGTAGCTCTGCAGTGCCCCTTAGGGACTACTGGGTTGGGGAACACAGCCGACGGATTAGCATCTTCTTTTGAAAAAGGAGTTCAGCAGTTTGAAAGGAACCAACTTCTGCTTCTAAACACATATTTGGCACTTGACTGGTTATGGTAGAGTGATTCTTGGGTCTTGGTGAAAACTGAGTGACTATTTTCTCTGAGAGTTTTGGACAAGGAGAAAAATAGGAATCTGGATAGACTGGGGAGTAACTGAGGTCCAGGATGTGTAGAGGGACAGCACTGAAGAGCAAGGAGTATAGTCGCGGTGGGGTTCCATACTCTCCTGTAAGATTAGCGGTTTGGCAGCCTTCCTGAGCACACGCAGGGGCGTCTCCTCTGTACGCATGAACAGGGACACGTGCAGTACCCGGCAGCAAGGATGGTTTTTGCTAGAAGTGTGATGCACGCCTTCACAAAAAACAGCTATTGAAGATTTGTTGTTGTTTCACTCGTTGCTTTCTTCTCCTGAAAGCTTAGGCTGAGTCATTTTCTCTGCAGTTTTTCTCTCTTATCAGTCCTATAATTTCATCATCGTAATTCACCCTGGGATGTCACTTGACACACAATCTGAGCTGACGTCTTTGCCGAGCAGATTGCCTGTTAATTTGCCAAACAGACGGATTCAGACACTTTTTAGTGAGCTCCTGCTTACTCCTGTTACATTTGAGTGATTTGTATCCAAAGAGAAAGCCCAAGTCTTTTAATTTGCATACTCCTTTTTATCTGCAAATACTTGTCCATGTAAAAGGATGTTCACTGCAGTCCCGTTTTTGAGCAGCGAGAGTCTGGGAGCCCTATGTGCCTGTCAGGAGGGGACTGACCTCATCAATCTCTACATCCCACGGTGGACACCCAGTCCTGTGCTGAATACAAGTAGGTCATTTTAGCCATCTAGTAAACTGTTAAGAAATAGTATAAAATACATTATTCGTTCACAACAAAGACTTTCTGATTGCCTGTGGTTAAGTCCCAGGCATTCTTCTAGGACTGAAGGTGGAAGAGAAGCAAACAGATACAAACCCTTGTTGTCCTGGAGCTTCTATTGTAGAGGCGAGAAACAGAAAATGATAAAGACACGAATATAGCACAGGGGAGGTCGGACAGGAGCTATGGGGCAGAACGAAGTGGGGCAAGGACCAGGAAGGGAGAGGGGATTTTAGGGAGTAGTTAGGGCAGGCTTTGAAGAGAGGTGCATTTGAACACTGTCCTGAAGGGCGCGTGAGAGAGTGCACGGGGTTGGGGGTGGGCGGTGGTCTGAGGAAGAACATTCCAGTGTGAGGCTCTAGGGTGAGAGTGGCAGGGAAGCCAGTGTGTTTGGAGCAGAGAGCGAGGGCTGGAGGCGGCGAGGATCCAGAAGAAATGGGGCCACAGTTGGCAGGGGCCCTGTGGACCCTTGAAAGGCCGTGGTCTCCCTGAGGGGACCTGAGGGGCCTTGATGTGTGCATCCCCTGACCTGACCTTAAATTAAGAGAGGAGCTCTATAGGATGAATAAGGAATAACCAGACCCTGTGGGAATGGAGAGAGGAGGTGGAGCAGGGAGACCCCTTAGGAGCCCATTACGTCATCTAGCTAAGGGATGCTGGTGACAATATCTAGAGCCAGGGCAACAGTTAAGCTCTTCAAATACTGAGTGCAGATATGGAAGAGTTCCAAGAACCAACCCCTGCGGTCCTCCAGTGTCCACAGACCAGAGTGGTGGTCAGTGGGGTAGGAAGAAAGCCAGGAGCTGGTGCTGGAGTCCTAAGGGAGAAAAGCGTCTGGTGGTGGCGGGAAGGGAGGGATGACCCGGCCACATGCTGCTGTTGGGAAAACATCAAGTGCAACTCTGTGGATGCTTCCTGGCCAGGTGCAGTGGCTCACACCTGTAATCCCAGCACTTTGGGAGGTCAAGGGGGGAAGATTGCTTGAGGTCAGGAGTTCGAGACCAGCCTGGCCAACATGGTGAAACCCTGTCTCTACTATAAATAGAAAAATGTTAGCTGGGTGTGCTGGTGCATGCCTGTAGTCCCAGGTACTTGGAAAGCTGAGGTGGAGAATTGCTTGAACCTGGAAGGCAGAGGTTGCCGTGAGCCGAGATCATGCTACTGCATTCCAGCCTTGGTAACAGATTGAGGCTCCATCTCAAAAGGAAAAAAAAAATAAAAATAAACTTCCTTTTAATTTCTATTTCTTTTTTTAAGGGTAGGGGTTGTCTAAATATATGCGCTGGAATATGATTAGAACATTTCTGGGGAGATACCCAGAAAACTTGACATTGTTTCTTCTGTGGAGGTGTCTTGGGGCAGGCTCCAGAAAGGTAAGTGGGAAACCTTTTCAATCTAACAATCAGTCTAACAATCCTTTAATAGGACCCTTCTGATCCCTCACCCTGTCACTGTCTCAGAGTTGTAGTTGCTGCATCCTCTGATTTGTTCATTCATCCACTGACACATACTGAGTGTCTCCTATGTGCTAGAGACTGCTTGAAACGTTTGGTGATAGAGCCATGAACAGAACCAACAAGATGATGTTGTTCTGTCCTCAGAGCAGCACCCAGCCCTCCTCCCCCACAGCTAATCCCTGCTGGGTTTAAGAAGAACATTCACATGCATCTGTGAGACTCGACTAAGATATTGTTGACATGCATTCTGGCTTAAGACTTCATAGACAATCTTTGAAGCTTAACTATGATTTATAATACAATTTCTGTGGAGAATGGAATTTTTGGCACGCAACAACCATTTTACAAGTAATGTGTTGGAATATAATTAACTGGTAAATTGAGGCCTTTCCATATTCTGGTTTTAACTGTTCTGATCAGCAGATTTCGTGTGCAGTTATCAACTGTTAGTTATCTCTGCTAATAGAAATATATAGTGGGCTAAATGTGTGTATGTTAACTGCTGGGTTGAAAAAACTAAGTCTGTCTGGTTCATTATTTTGCTTAGGCTAATCCTGCAATGAATTTACATTCCCTGAATTCATACCAGCTGATATCCATGACAGTCATATAGCTGTGGCTGTGGAAAAAGGAACTGCTGGAAGTTCACAGTGTTTAACATTTTGGCCTTCAGGGGACATGGTAGTGTTAGAAACATTGTCTGCTAAAGATGGTTTTAAAGCCCCTTTTTGTACTGGAAGGAACAGACTTCAGCTTACTGGGAAATTCACTTGGAGAACAACTGATAATGTCAGGAACCAGTATGGGTATACTACTCTCTTCTTAACCATTTGGTTTCTGGGTTGAGAAATTATCTCACTGGGAAATAGCACATGAGGAGAACAAGAATCCCTATAATCGAGATAAATAACAAGCGTCCACTTGCTTTTGTCTAAGCTGGGCATTTAAAAATCCTGCCAAGTAGACGAGCCCTTGGAAAGTTCCTAGTAATGGCCAGGTGTCAACCACCCAGGAGGAGCACATCCGTAGTAGAAATGAGGTGCGAGTTTTGGGAGTATCTACCGCTGGACTTGGGGCTCTGGGTGTGGTGCTTGGGTCAAGGGCATCTGCGGCACTTGGGCTTTTTGTTGGTAAAAATATCGAAGGACTCCACATCAGCTATCAGGTCTTAGCATGTCTAACTTTCTATGGACACTTGCATTTGGTTCATTATATTAGCTTTTGTAGTCAGGGAAACGATGACTCCTGAGGTTGAGGAGGATCTGTGTGCACAGGCTTCCCTCTCCCATTGCAGCAGGTCCTTCTCTATTGAGAAAAGCCTATTTGTATGCATTTGCTTCCTGTGAACGCCTAGGCTGGAATGAGAGGGGTGGTGGGTAGTGCTCTGTGTTTTGAAAATGTTTTCATTTTCTGAAAATCAGACTTCATTTTGTTTTGAAGGGTTACTCCAACTTAAAGCTTGCTGCTTCCTCTTATTTTTTGACTTACAACCATGTTTCACTTTCACGCTATCTTTTCTGGCATTGTTGACCTTAAGGATTTTGAAACAGGAGGGGGAGATTTTTGCCTGTTCTTTCTTACTTCCTTCTTGCTGTGCTATTTCAGTTCATCCTGGTGATGGTGCCTGGGAAGGAGAATTATGTAAAAGACCAAGAGAGTTGTTGTAACTGATTCAATACTGATGTTCTGTGCAATTCTGAATCAGGAAGTTTCTAGTATTGCTTTCTGCTTCCCTGTTTTTCTATGCTTAGACTCAACTCCTTTCTCATATGACTGATGCAGAGTTCATTTCAAAGCATACCTTCCTTACTTGTGGAACAGAATTGTTCATAGCAAATGGTTGAAGAATTCATATTTGCTATCCAAGCTGAATACCAAACAATGTTATTCCAGCAATACCAACTTGAAGAAGACTTTTTAGGGAATGCTACAAAGCAAAAAGCTCTCAGTAGCACCCCGCAGTGTAGATGGCGGCAGCTGGAGACTCTAATTATAGACTGGGAAGCCCCTTAGGAATTACAGAAAGCGTTAGGAAAGGCTTGCGGTAAGTGACAGCTGTTTGGTGTGGGCACCAAGGAGCCAAAGTGCATATAGAATAAAAATAAAATGTCCTCTCCAGCATATGTTGGTTTTGGACACTTGTGAAAATCACGCTACTTACTGTTGGTGATAATAGATAGATGGCCAGTCGCTGAAACAGTGTTGGCTCAAAAAGCTCTGCAAGGGAGAACACGCATTTATTTTATAGGTCAGAATTGTGTTTTAAAAATATTTGACTGTTCATTGTATGTGGATTTAAAGATAGCTTGGGAAATAAACGTAATATACCTGTAATTTGGAATAAGAGACTATTATGGGTGCAGCTGTACCCTGTCAGCACTAATGGATTCTAGGGCCAAGGAAATCCCACCTTCTTGTCAGAAACATATGGAGTGAGAAACATTCCGTCTATTTTTTTTAAACCTCCGGCATCTAAGTAATACCAAGGAAGCGATAATGATTCCTCTAAGTGAATACGTTTCTGAGACTTAGCATTTTTCATAAGAGGTTCATTTGAAAATATATTGTTTCTCTGTAACTTTCATTAATGTTTTTACAGTTCTTGATAAAAATAAAGCAGATACATACAATAATAGTATCCAATGCACATAAAGTGGTGTTTGTGGACTTGTCTTGTAAAAAGAAGAAAACTACTTTGGAAATAATTATTTGCTGGTAGATTATAATATTTATGTATAAATAGAGGAAGGAAGTGTATTCCAAGAGCAATCCAGTCATATAACCTGTGTTTTTACCACTTATGCAACATGATGTCTTCTTTTGGTTATGGTTTTAAATTACATATAAAATGTTGAAGCACATTTTATGCCATTTGTGATTGGCATCACATATACAAACATACATGAACTTAACGTTTTGCGTTGCTTTATCCTGTGAAGGGAGGATGCACTTTGCACTATAATCAGTGGTGAGGACTATACTATATTAACAGCTGCTCTAGTGTTCTGTTTCAATTAAGTTAGGGCAGGAAGGAGGAAGAAGTGTTTCATACTGAAATAATCACTGCATAAGGGTTGATGTCAGCTATGTTGCTGTTTAGAGTTGTAATTTAATACACAAGACATACTGGGGAAAATACTTATTTTCTTCCACTTTTGTAACCTTATAATTATGCTTTGGCCTCTTTAGTAACATGACCAAAGTCATTATTACTTTTTTAATTGACATGGACTTTAAGTTTTAGAATGCAACTTTAGCTTTGCTATGTCGTATTTTATCATCAGATTTCTGGTAGTACGTACATTAAAATTATCTTGATTTTTCTGTCCTGGATAAGCGATAATGACTATAAGAGACAATATTCTATATATCCTGGGTTTCATAATCTGAAATATAAATAAGTAGGGGCTAATGTCTGAGCACTTAAGATGTGCCAGATACTGTATAAATTTTGTGAATTTTCTTACTAAAACCTCATAAGCTGGTGAGAAAGGAATATTAACTATCCCCATTTTGCTGATATGATTAATATCACACTTACTAAGCCAAGGCTCAGAAGAGTTAAGTGACTTACCCAAAGTGACACAGCTAATTCACTGTGGAGTCAGTTGAGCCCAAGCAGTGTGACTGTAGGAGATAGACTCTTACCCTCTAGTTTTTACTGTGTCTCTAGAATAGGCGAAGACCAGTGAACAAGTGTACACAGTTTCCTGGCATAGTCCCGGAGGAGATACCCCATGAGTGTGTAAATGAGAGAAAAGTCTTTCCATTTTCTGCACTGTCACCTTCTCTTTAACCTTGCTATCCTACCCTTTCGTTTTTTCTAGGTACTTCAGATTTGGCACAGACGTAACTGGCTTTCTCTATTCTCTGCATACCAGCTTTGCGGTCCTCTCCAACTCAGTTGATTAGGGCAGGTTAGGTTATGCTGCTGTAGCAACACGCAAATCTCTGAGGCTTCAAAGAGCAAATTCACTTCTTGTATGAGCTGTGTGTGCACTGTTTTTTGGCAAGAAGTCTTTTCTCATAGTAATAATGGAGGGACCCAGGCTGATGAGGAAGTGTGATCCTAGTATGTGCCTGGAAAGAGGAGAATCGGAAAAACTTGGGAGAGAGAATGACAAACTACCGCAGCTGCATTCCCTAACCACAAGGATCAAACATACTATCCACCAGATGCCTAGGCACCCTCATGCATGCTGTTTTCCTCATCCTGCTGTATTCTGTGGATTCTAATGTCTGCAGAAACTCCTTACTGATGCTTCTTTAGTGGTGGATCTAGCATTTACATATAGGCAGGGCTTAGCTAGGTAGGCTGTTGGGAAGTAGGGAACTAGAAGACTTACCCTAAGTCTACGTTTGCAGAGGCAGCCACTTTAAATTTTGACGATGATGATGATGATGATGATGATTTTAGGGTGCCTTATGGTAGGAACTGGAACTAATGGAGCTAATGGTGAGGGCTAAAGCTCCCCATTCTCCCTGCCTTCCAAAGCTCTTCTTCATTTCTAGGATATTGTAATTATATATAAGCCCTCATCTTCTTTCCGCTGGGTCATCAAAATGCATTCCTCAGTGGTCCTCCTTTATTTGCAGTGGTCCTCCTTTATTTGCTGTTCCCTAATCCATTCTCCATTCTCTAGCCAGTGCGGTGGGTCTGAAACACCAATCTAACTTTATTGTGCTCACCTTAAAATCTTGAACTTGTTCTCCATTGCTCCTAATGTGCATTGATGAGTTCCCTTTGTGGTCAGATCCCTCATGACCTCTTGATCCTCCTGTCTTACCATCACCAGCACCTACCCAAACAAAGACACTCTTTCTTCACCTTGCTGTATTCTTTGGATATCAGATTTCACTTTCTCTTGAAAGGAAACCCTGATCTCCCTAGCCAAGGTTGAGTGCCCGTTCTCTATGTCTTGTAGCATCCAGGACTTTTCAGTGGCATTTCTCAGCTGTCTTAGAACTGTTTACTTGGCTGTGTTTTCTCTCAACTATAAGGTGTTTGAGGATGGGAATTTACATCCATGTCTTTTTTGTTCATCATTATGTTCCCAGCATTAGCATACGGTGCTGTGTTCATTACAGGGACAAGCAGCTGGGTGTCTAATCCAATCTAATTGTCCTCTAATTCTTCTTCTAAATCCATACCTATTTTCTTGCATTGCTGAATTTGACCAGAAAGAAAATTCTAATGCTACCTGATCTCCTTGTCTTATTGAAAGTTATTTTGAAGTAGCTATTCTCAAATATTACTTTACTCTGGAAACCTTTTGAAACTGTGAATCTGTACCAGCTTAATTTTTGTGCATTTTTAATCTCCATCCAGGTGGTTCTCTGATTTTTGTTTTCATCCCTGTCTCTGGCACACATCTCTGTATTGTATGCATCTGGAAAGTTGCAGTATTGATGAACTAAGAACTGGAGGTCACCTCTTTGAAAATTAGTCTTAAATTAACATTTTATATGGTAAATGTAAAAGTAAGAGACCCTAAAAACCTTCAGTTTGGTATTATGAAATATGGATTCAATATTTCACCAAAAATCATCTTGATTTTGTTAGACTCGTTATGAAAAAAACCAATCTGGGCCAAAGAAGGGAGGACCCAAGTTTTGATCCTTTGCCCGTAAGGGAAAGTTGGGTCTACATACCAAAAAAAAAAAAAAACAAAAAACAAAAAAAACACACAAAACTCCATAGCTATTAAAGAAAGGGTGAGACTTAGGCCCTTTAACCATTTCTGCTTGCTTCTTCGAGTCAGTTTTTCAAGGGAGATATTGGAGAGAAGTCAAATTAATTCACTTAAATTTCATGTACTTTGTTTTGTCCTCCTCTCCTGGTGCTAGAAGTCTTCAGGCAGATCAAACTCACCAGAAGTTCACTGCAGGCAGGAAGAAGTGGGAGGCCTGTGGATGATAATCTGTTGTCTGCGTCTGGTTAATTGGGAATGAAGGTCTTTGGTCAAACAAATGACTTTGTTCTTTGCACTTTCACTGCATAACAGGTATTCCGGAGTTTTTGGAATTCTCACTGGTTGAGGAGCTCAGTTATTTCCCACTTGAATAAAGGGACAGTACACAAGTACTGTCTAATTATTTCAAAGTTTCCCCTTTTGTTTTTTTAACTGATTGCCTACAACAAATTTTTATTCCTCCTTTATTCCTCTCCTAAATAAGTAGGCAGATAGAGCTGGCTTTTAAGATAAAAAATATTGATGTAGATTTAATAATTTTACCAGATAAAATTTGAGAGTGATGGGGTATACTTTAAAATAAAACAACTAGATTATTCATTGAATATATACGGAAGAAATATGCGAACTATGTGCTAGGCATTAGGATAGAATAACATAAAAACTGTTGCTCTCTGCTGAGGAAGAGCCCATGGTCAGGCTGGGCAGGGTCTACACAGTGCCGCAGACGTTCCAAGAATGAGGCACAGGATAATATAGACCACTGGCATAGCATTGATAGTCCAGAAATAAAGCCACACATTTATGTTCCCCATACATACCCCACTGGCCTTCACTACTGAACTACTGGTTTGCTCTGATTTTTCAGATTGTGCATTCAGGATGCTAAGTGATTTTGAAAACATTACCCAGCCCTGCCTGTCAGTCTCCTACATATTTATTTTTTCACCTCAGCTGAGATCATAGGGCTATTAGGTAAATGTTATGTGGTTCCACCTACCATACTCCAGCCAAGATTGAGGATCTACAGCTGCCTGGGGATGCAGCTTGGTTTCATGTAAGGAATGATGCTATACTTGGGTCCTTAGGGAAGAAAGTTGGGACTTTCTGGCCCACTCATCATGCAGACTTCCCATTACTAAGTATAGTCATGGGCCTGTTAGCAGACCAGAATGCCTTCAGATGCAGATGTTCCCTGGGTCATTGATACTAGTTTAGTAACAAAATCACAGTATCTACAAAGTGATATCCCATTAACATCTTTCTTCACATAAAAAGCTCTTTCTCAGAGGTACAAGCCCTCAAGTGTTAAACTGATTCTGCAATACCAGCTTTCCCTGGTTTCCATATTAAATTACTGCATCTGTAATATGGTGTCAGTGTGTGTTCTAGGAGTATAGGTTCTTCCCAACCTGGCTGTAATTTGATGGTTAGTTGTAAATCACTCGTTTGCTTGTGTTTAGCTATTTTAATGATCGTCGTGTGTAACTTGTTCAGTGATAAAGATCAAAAGTAGTAAAATTGCAAACGAGATAACAGAGTCTCCTATTTTCCTATCCTTGGGACCTAGCACGTAGCATATGCATGCTACTGTATGATAGATTAAATGAGTGAATGATTATAAAG